>NC_141086.1:4111840-4489340 GCF_041138505.1 Cibotium barometz
CTAAACCAAAATATAGACCAAAACATCAATGTAAAGCATATAAATCACCGGAAGAGTATCCCAAAAGCACAAAAGTACATATCTATGTCTAGACCGCATCACCCTAGGCAGGTGGGCCACATACCACCTTTGCAAGGCACTCCTTAAGCATAAAAATACCTCTCCAAGCATACGTATTGAAGCATCACCTATGAACTACTAGCACCCAAACTGCCGCATCCAACAAATACGTCAATGATGTAATCTTCCTCATGTGTGAATATTGCTAGCAACCATATGCAAAATCACAATGAAATCAATTAATGAATCAAACCAATTACATTCATTTATGAAGAGATATGTAACAAAGGACAAACCTCAAAGCTAATTTATATGTGATGCATTATTAGTTAAAAAATCATGTAGATTTCTCAACATTTCAAACCAGTACCCTAAAGTTTACTTCGTGACACTACATGGAACCCTTGTACCAACATAGAAGTGGGAAAATTGGCAAAACTGAGCTAAGATACCTCCTTGGAGTGTTCACTGCGGTAATGGTAAAAAGATATAGAGCTTTTTTACAAAAATTCTTTAATACTACGAATAGAGTGAAGATAACTATTACATGCACTAACTAGAAGACATTGTAACTAGAAGACATTGTAACTAGAAGACAAATTCTCACCTTTCTTGTGCAAACTCATCAATGGCTATAATATCAACCAAAAGAGCATCCACAGTAGTCACATACTGAAAACCTTTATGAAAGTGAAGCCAACAATAAGAAAAGATAACAAAAAATCTTGTTACATTGTCACTCATATTTCATAATGATAAACTTTAAGTATCCCTGCCTGCTTGACCAAACATAGGGCATCTCTCTGAAGCTAACCATTGAGAGGACTCAGTCACACAAATGATAAGATCTTGTTTGTCGCTCACTCTCCTACTATAGATCATCCTCATCTATTACTTTTTTTCTTTTCTCTTTCTCCTTGGAGGTTTCTTTCTCTCCTTCATTTCCTTTAGATGCCTCTAAGGTCACATCATGTGAGGGCTCCCCCTTTCCCTTCCTCACACTCTTACACTTTGTGATTTCTTTCCCCACCATTTCATTTGTCTCATTTTGTATGGGTGGCGAGGTGATGCTCACATTCAAATTTACTTCTGGGTTTTCTTCATTAAACCCTTACAAACAAAAACACAAATCAAATAATCACCACATAAATTACTTAAATGTCCTTCTCCCCTCTCTTTCCTTCATGTCCTCTTTCACACACACCTACACAAAAAATATTTGTCACACACACACACACACACACATTCCTTTAGATGCCACTAAGGTCACATCATGTGAGGGCTCCCCCTTTCCCTTCCTCACACTCTTACACTTTGTGATTTCTTTCCCCACCATTTCATTTGTCTCATTTTGTATGGGTGGCGAGGTGATGCTCACATTCAAATTTACTTCTGGGTTTTCTTCAATAAACCCTTACAAACAAAAACACAAATCAAATAAGCACCACATAAATTACTTAAATGTCCTTCTCCCCTCTCTTTCCTTCATGTCCTCTTTCACACACACCTACACAAAAAATAGTTTTCCCACACACACACACCCAATTCACACACACATTCAATTTCACTAAGACAATATGAACCTCTTAGTAGCCACTTTTTCTAAGCACAAGCAATAAAGCTTATCTCTAGTAAGACCCACCATAGTTTTATTGCTCCAATTTCTCTTGTAGAGGATAAAGAAAAATTCTTCCTCGATCTTTCATTTTTTTCCTCCTTAATATTGATTAACTCCTCTAATTTTTTCTTTAACTCATCTTACACATACCCAAGTGCTACAAATATCATCCTATAAAAGTAACACATTGCTACACCACATATACTTGGGAAAAAAAACAAAGAACTAAAGAAGATACTTATAATCTGCAATCCTCTTCATCCATGTCTTCAAACAATGGTTGTTGTCCCACACAGAAAGCTTCCTCCCACGCAATTATGCCCATTCATTTGTGATCTCTCTATCAAATGCTTCATTAAGTCTCCTCCAAATTGAATCCCATCCGTCAATAGTTTGTGGAGGGATAGACATTGATTCACCATATGGACCTTTAATTGACACAACAAAAAACCCCATGGTTTCCACATAGCCTGCCACATTAAATAAAGGGATGAGCCATGCAGCATCATTAACTACTGGTCTGATAGCTTCATTGGTAAACCAAACAGTAAAGAGGCACCAATGAAGGCTCAATGGTCCACCTCACATAGAGCTATCCCAACACATCTTGCATAAGACCCAAAGGAACTTTTTAACCCATCTGATAATAATGCTTCATATCTCCATTGGGCACTATATCATCACCGGTCTCATCAAAGCTGACATCTAGTTTAGTGGCTAGACTCCTTGAAACCAGGCAATAGTATGGCTAGGAGAACCAATGTGGTGGGTCAGTGCCACTATCACACTAGGAGACCCAACGAGCACATTTGAATCTCCCTGCACTTCTTCCTCATGATCAATAAATGAACAACACCTAGCCTGCACCCCTTGTTTCTTGAGAGGACTATTTGCCAATGTCTCTAGAAGATATCATTATATGATGCATGTGTTTCAAATGTGATTAATTCATATATTCAATGTGTAAAGTAGTTGGGTTATCTTATAGAATGATATGATGGGAGTAGTCCAAATATGGAGACTTTTTTGGATAGAGTGTCTTCCAAAAACACACCAAGTCTTGCTTTTGTTGCACATGCAATACAAGGGGAAATATCTTGCACACCTATTATGAGGAACCAGTTCTACATGATGGTGATAGGATACTGTGCAAAGGAAAAAGTCATCCAACAGAACAAACAGTTCACATAGACCTGAATTTGTGTGATGGAATCATAGCAATGCAAAATATTTGGTCGTCCATGAAAGATAAGGTTTGAAAGCTGGAGTCTAGAAACAACAAATGATGATGGTACTAATGTTGTAGTGGAGAACAATGTGCAACAATTTTTGCCAGCCAATGTTGAGATATATATGGTCAAGGAGGTGAGCATATGCACGTCGTCTTGGGCCATTAGAAGAATTCCAACTCACTGAGTGCTTTGGACTAGTCCCTGGGAAAAGGTGCACAAACATAATGCAATGCAGGTCACCATGGCTAGTAGCTCTTTGTTTTTGGGGTGAAAGAACATATAAAGGAAACCCACAATATCAGTGGATTTGGTTTTGCAACCATGATGTGGAGCATACAAGGGTTATTGATAAACATGTGAGGAATCCACCAAAGACCCTATTTGTCTGGGGAGGAGTGGGGAACACATCTTACCAAAGAAGAAATGGCAAGCTTGAAAGGAGTAGGGTTTGTTTTCAAGCCTAGCCTATCATCACCATCGACACCTATAGTGGGATAATCTTTTGGGAAAACAGGATGCCCCCAAGGATCAAGTAAACAAAGAAAGAAATGGAGGCATCATATTTAACATGAAGCGAAGAAGAAATTGGAATATGCAACTAGAATAATCGAGGCACTGTTCATTGAAGAAGAAGTTTTAAAACCTGAAATTCATGAAGAAATTGGAATCTACAACCAGAATGGAGGCACTGTTCATTGAAGAAGAAGTTTTAAACCTAAAATTCATGAGAAGAAGTTGGAATCTACAACCAGGATGGAGGCACTGTTCATTGAAGAAGAAGTTTTAAAACCTAAAATTCATGTTTTGTTTTGCTTGCTGATAGAGAATTATTATGATGTGCACATCAAAGAGGAGCCAATGTGTACCTACCTTGATTTTCAAAAAGGAGAAAGGGGAAAAACCATTCTTAGCCTACAAGCATTTGTATTTTACTTAAATTCATATATTGGGTCTGCACACCGGAATCAGCACATGATTATACATCAGCCATGTCTCTTTGAAAGAGACCTTGCCTTTATTTTAAGGCAACCTCATCAAATTAAACCTACAAACAACAATTAGCCAATCAATGAGATGATTGGTTACTTAGACTTACAGTATTTTGAACTATTCCCTTCCTGTTTTGGGATATGTTATTTCTTGGCTCAAAGTATTTTGTGTTTTTTGGTCCACTTAGAAGTCTACTTGAAAGTATTTTTCATGCTTCTCGTACGTAAAATAGTAAAATGTATTTTTTGTCCATTGGTTGTCTTTTTTTGGATGGTCATAGTCCAACCACAAAAGGGTCCTCAGAAAAAGTATTGTGGTTTGGTCAACGATGCATTATGTTGTATGGTTCAATTATTTATGCAAGATGAATGAAAAAAAGTCATTCAAATGCGGTATCTATTCCATGGAGCCACCCACGCCGGTGTGGGCCGCTTCCAATCTCCTTTTTTTATGTTATGGTTGTGTTGCTGCATCATGGCCATGGCCATGGTTCTTTAAAAAAAGGGGGGAAAGAAGGCATCATGGCATGGTTTTTTTTAATTTTATGTTTTGGCAAGATGCCTACATCATGGTGGCCATGGTTCTTTAAAAAAAGGGGGACTGGAAGCGTCACGCGTCGACACGGGACGCTTTCAGCCCCCTTTTTTGTGTTGCTTTTGCTGCCAAAGAATTTAGAGATGATGTTGATTATTATAATGTTTATGTTGGTTATGAATATGATTTTTGTTGTGTTGGTTGTGTTTTGTATGGTTGTGGTGGTTGTGTTATGCATGGTTGTGTTGTGTTGGTTGTGATGTTTCCTTTCATTACCTTGGCCAGCACGGACATCTTCCAACCCCTTTTTTCACTAGAAATCATGGCCACCATGGCCAAGGTAATGAAGGGTTCTCTCAAAGGTGGTCATTACCATGGCCATGATGGCCATGTAACCTTACAAAAAGGGGAAATGAGCACATTGTCTGAGCTTACATGGCCATCATGGCCATGGCAATGAGCCCCTTTCTTTTAGGTTACATGGCCATCACGGCCAAGATAATGAAGGCTTCTCTCAAAGGAGCGCATTGCCATGGCCATAATGGTCATGTAACCTTTAAAAAAATGGGCTGGAAGTTGCCCACATTGGCGCAGGCCTTTTCTAGCCCCTTTGTTTTTGGTTACATGGCCATGGCAATGAGCATATTTTTGAGGCAATGTTAATCAGGAGAAGTCCAATTGGTAGTCCACCTAAGTCTAGTAAGAGAGGAAGGGGAGGGAGATCAAAAAGGGTTGAAAAGGAGGCTGAAGTAGATATACATGAAGATAAGGGGTTGGATATACATGATGGGGTTGTTGATGTTCTTGCTAACGAGGGCTATGATAGGGATAAGGAAGATGACTTAGTTAGGAGAAAGCAAGAGATGCAGATAGTTCCATTTGTTTATGAGGCCAAAGAATTCAAAAGAAAGGATCCCAAGGATGAGAATAGTTTGTTGATGTGCAAGGGGAAGATATATTGCAAAAGACTAGACTGTTCTCATGTTTTGTGTGTCCACCCATTCCTTTATGTAAATTGATTCCATATGCAAAAGTTGAGGTCTTTGTGATGACATTTCTGGGTTGAAAGTTGCTTTTGGGCATGAGGGATATGTTCCAAATAAGTGGGTGTTTATTGTGTCAATGTGGACTTTGGATAAAGAGGAACAGCTACTTGATGATGATATTCAGCAAGGGTGGGATCTGATTTGGAGAGAGGTGAACCAAGCCTTCAAGGACGACATAGTTGCTCGTCTTGAGCTCACTAGTCTAGCTGGCCGTATGTTTTTTGTCTGGGAGAGGGAAACCATCGTACCATGGCTTGGACTAAGGTAATAAGGTAGAAATTCTCGACTGTCATGGAGAAGCATGTTCGTGTACTCTCTACAATGATCGATCCCACTACGGTTAGC
Source organism: Cibotium barometz (assembly GCF_041138505.1). Classification (NCBI taxonomy): domain Eukaryota; kingdom Viridiplantae; phylum Streptophyta; class Polypodiopsida; order Cyatheales; family Cibotiaceae; genus Cibotium; species Cibotium barometz. The sequence goes on from NC_141086.1 coordinate 4,117,666, forward strand.
GAGATTACACTTTCATCATGTCTCCAAAGAATGAATTTGTAAGTAATTTATCTCATTAGTTTCATTTATCACTTATTTTGATTTGGTTATTTCAACAATTTCTCTAAATATACCATTAGGTGTGTAGCTTAAGCACCCACGCTCTTATTGTAACCTCATTGAGAGATGAGTTGGTCAACACATCAAACATATGTAAGGCTGATCAACAAGCCTACTTGCAAGAGTTGCCAGAGGAGGATGTTAAGCTTATTTCTCACATTCATAAGAGGTCAACAAAAGAGGAAGAACCTTGGTTTCCTCTAACAAGAATGTACTTCGGATCTTTGATGTACAACGTGAGTTGCAATCTACTTCTTCCTTGATTTCTAGCTATGTAGACTTGCCCTTTCTTGTTATGTTTTACAAGCATTGTTGTGCATCGTTAATGCTCATGATAATAATAGGTGCAAGTAACAAAATATTTGCATAAGAAGCTTGACGGCTTGTGGGCCACTCTCTTGGAGGAGGAGCTTTAAAAAATTGCAACGTCCACAAAGACAAAACTCATGAGAAAATACAGTAATAGGATGGGGAAGGTATGGATTACTATTGTTATAAATGATGATATTCTAGTATATTGCTATGTGTGGGGATCTTGTTTGATTTCTTTATCATTTTTTTTGTTGGTTAATATATCTAACCCCGCCCTTGGGGATAAGAAGGTCTTGGCTCTTAAGTGGAATAATGATAGCTATGCAACTTTGGAGAAGTTGAACCTTATTGCAATTGTGGATGTGCTTGTAGCACTTTTGGAGGCCAAAAAAACTACCAAGTCTATGTTTGGTTGGCCAAGAAACGACCATGATTTCTGAGGGTATGTGATCAAAACTACATAGTGGTGTTAATGTTGAAAGCATCCACTTGGGTGAAGCTATTGCTTGTGGTGTTTCATGCTTATTCTTTTTATTTTTAAGATGGATTTAGGGTGAGGTGGTTTTGGAGAAGATCCTCCAAAGAGCAAAGGAGGTCTTCAGTGACATTCTCGACATGCCAGATGCTCTTGTTTTTCTTGCTGATTGTTAGTCATTGAGGGAGTTTTATGAGAGGTTATGTTGGAAAAAGGTAGACAACTATTTGGTATGGTGAAGCGGGTAGAGAGCAAGGACAGGAGTGAGGAGCTAAAAGAGCTTAGAAAATTGGATTTGTTACAAATGGTTGCCCCCTTGGAAGCTCTCTACATGAACATTGCATGTACGTCTACGAATATTGCAATCTATAATCATGGCGTATGTGAAATTCTATCTCCTTTTGTTGCCTTGGTCTTGCAAAAACAGACGGACCTTTTCATGTCTAAAGCCCTGGAATGCCTGTGGAAAAAAGTGGATAGAAAAGCCCTTTGTCTGATGAAGCAATACTTGGTTTGCTCGCCTAAGATGCATGGTGGACTTAATATTCTCAATATCCAATATCATGTTCTCACGAGACGACGAAGATGATGCTTCTACCTAATTTTGTGGCACAAACAAAGCCATGGGCTCGCATGTTGAGCAACATGCATATAGAAGCATATGGATTTTGGGTCACCCGTTATGATGATATAGTTTTTGGACATTTTAATGGCGAAATCACAGGTTCACCCTATGCTACTGCTCTCATTCAAGACTGGAAAGCTTTGTTACAAGACCTACATTGGTCGGACCAAGGAAACTCTTTGACTATAGAGAGCATTCATTAGAGTACGGTGTTTAAAGTGCCTCTTGCATTATCACAACCAAGGAAGGCCTAAAACCTTTCCGTGCTTGGAATTCACCACATACAGGACATTATTGATGAGCATGGTATGGTTTTTCATTTCCTCAAGTAATCAGACATTGTCGTTTGGGATTGCATCATAGGTCAATTTGGAGGGTCATTATGGACATGATGCAATCATTGGGCTTCAAGAAGAAGGCCGACTCAAAGATTGGCCTTTTGACAGGTAGCTCCTTGGATATACACCTCTTCCTTTTCATCAGCTCACAATTTCTAGGGCGTCCAAGCTCCTTTTGCCCCCCTTCCCCTTGGATTCATGAGCATACGAATCATCTATGGAGCATGTCTAAATCCTTGCCTCTATGGAAAGCGGCATTGGAATGGATATGGAAGAGGAAGTTTCCCTTGAAGCAACGATTGTTTCTATGGAGATGTATTATGTGTGTTTTTCCGATGGGTATTCTTTTGGCACATAGACACATTGCATCAACATGATGCTCTCACCCACGTGAAACAGTGCCCCATGTCACGAGCCCTCCTGTCAAGGCACATCCGGGCACGATTTTCAAGGATAAGATTTTGGGCACTCAGGACTATCTACCATGTCCAGAATTGCATGTCGACCCTTTTTCCTTCTTCCGTAGATCACTTTACTAGTCTCTCGGAGATTCTTTAGATATTGGAGAGCTCTTTTTCAGAGCTTGGGGTGTTTTTCTCACTGTGAGTCATAGTTGTCCCACTATGGGACACTACATTACTTTCATTAATGAAGTAGTGGTTTCGCTATTTTTGTGTGTGTGTGTGTGTGTGTGTGTGTGTGTGTGTGTGAGAGAGAGAGAGAGAGAGAGAGAGAGAGAAGTAATGTGTGTGGGGGTGTGTGAAACGATGAGGGGAGAGAGACGGTTCAGCTTCTGCACGAGGGCTTCTTGCAGATGTGGACGGATTCATGTGTCTATTTATACGCACGTGCGTTTCGGTCGTTCCCCTTGCTGTTGAGAGGGTTGTCGCCTTTTTTGGCGGTGCTGTGTGGTGAAGTCTCTTGTGCTTGCCATAGAGAGGGTTTTCGCCGAGACTCTTGCTGCTGCATCATCGCCTATCCTTTCTTTACCTACTAGCTATGCCCTTCACGTGTTTTCTGTAGTTCTTCCCTTCCAACTTGCTAGCTGCTCCTTCTTCTTGCTCATAGCCTGCTTTCCATCAAGGCTTGTGTGCGTGCGTGTGTGTGTGTGTGTGTGTGTGTGTGTGTGTGTGTGAGAGAGAGAGAGAGAGAGAGAGAGAGAGAGTTTAGTCATGTGTGGGCAGCCCTGTGTGTGTGTGTGGGGGGGGTTGCAGTGAGCTATGGCTGCAGCAGCAGCTTCTGTGAACATGGCTTACAACAGGGAGATATCTTCTCAAAATAAAAAGAAGAAATTCGTGGTGGGGCTGGATGGCCCGATTCATCCCTCGCCGGAAGCACCACTGGTATTCAATGTTATGCATGAAGGTTTTGAGGACACCACGAAATCTTGGACAGGGTCTCCCCCTTCTCTTGGCATATATGTTTATGTTGATGAGATTGTCGACCCGGTTTGGATGTATGCAAAACATGCAGTTATTATTTTCTTCCCAGGCCGCATGCATGTTTGCGGATGACAAGGACTTTAGGGGGCTTTTGTTCACAATGTGCATTATGCAACAAAGGGATTTTTTGAGGTTATTCTGGCAAAAGAAAAATATAAACAAATGCTATTGGAACAGTCTCCATTGTACTATGGTCGACAGATGGTGCATGTACTACCATGGTCTCCTACACGCGATTATCAATCACCGATTAAGCATCAATGTCCGGTCTAGGTTGAAGTAGTGGACTCCCCCCAGTGTTTGGAAAACCTATTACCCAAAATTGCAGTCTCATTGGGAAAATTTGTGTGCCCACCTCGGCAGAATGGTAATTCAAATCGTTTTTGCATTTTGTGGGACATGGATATAGCCACGCCACAATCATACTATGTAAATGTCAACAATGTTGCAATGGGCAATGCCTATTATAAACTCAAATGGGGCCTCTTTGCTAGCGCATGTTTTGAATGCTGTAAATTTAGGCACATGGCCTCATAATGCCCCCTAGCTATGCATAAGATGCCACCTGAGGCAATCTCTATATCCGTGCCTAACAATGATGCTCTTACGACTTTTGGGACTAAAAGAAAGACCTCTCAATCAGCCCCTGTTGTGCTGGACAAAGGAAAATCCAAAGTCGCTTCTGCTAGCAATGCTAATGTACTTGTGTCTACTGCTAATTAGCCCAAAGGAAAGGAAAGGATGTCATCTGACAGATGGCAACTCCCAAAAAAACCAGCCCCTATTCAGAAGACTTTTCCATCCCGTACTTGGGTAGGTGCTTCGTCCAATGGACAAACTCTAGCAGAGAACTCAGGAATAGGCATTACTTGGGTTGCAGTGAATGAGCGTCGAATTTTATTTCCAGAAGAAGATGTAGCAATTGTATTGCCTGGGCAACAACAAGTCGATGTTTGATCAGGATCATCACATGGATCCTGAGGTGAAAATGCAATCTTGAATATTTTGAACTTAGGAATAGGCATTACTTGGGTTGCAGTGAATGAGCGTCGAATTTTATTTTCGGAGGAAGATGTAGCAATTGTATTACCTGGGCAACAACATTCGATGCTTGATCAGGATCATCACATGGATCCTAAGGCGAAAATGCAATCTTGAATATTTTCTTGTGCGGCACAATATGTACATACTTGTAAATATGCTGGAACAAATAAAATGCTTGACCTACAATGTGCAAGGGTTGTCTGACCAACAGAAATGGAAGCTCGTATGGGCTTATGTTAATAAATTGCAACCAGGTATAGTTGCTTTGCACGAGCACAATCAACATGTTTATGCAAGCCGAACGGGGCATTTTGTTGATTATGATATTTTTTATGCGAGTGAGCATTCATTTTCTGGTGTGGTGGTTCTTGTGAAACATGCGCTTCAACCCTCTGTGCCTCCTAATGACCAGGATGCCAAATGGATCGTCATGCAATGCCTCGTGCACGGGGAGATTCTTGAGTTTGCCTCGGTATATGCTCTGCAATCTTCACATCAGAGAGCCTTGATTTGGTAGGCTATGCTACAGTATCCTTGGAGGCAACATGCTTTTATATGTGGGACTTCAATAATGCTCCACAACCAAGGGATATTACATCTGGCCATACGCATATGCTGGCTTCTAAACGTCACCTTTGGTCTCAAGTAGTGCTTCATATGCATCTTGCTGACCTTTGGATAGAATCTAGGCCATTGCATTCTGGCTATACCTATCAGCATAATGCACAATTCAATTATCGGGCACGCTTGGGTTGATGGTATATGGTTAATGCACACCAATATGATGCCTATACTTGTCACATGTGGGTGGATTGTGCCTTCCCGCACTCGAATCATGCTCCTCTTTGGTTGAGGTTGTCTTTTCTTAAGATGCAGAATGATAGGCTACCCGTCAAAAAGCTTCTCATTGTCAATAACAGTTATTTGCAGCATGCGACTTACAAAGACATGGTTCGTGATGCCATAGCCCCTCTTTGGACGCAGAGCCTAATTTATGTTGATTATGCCTAGACTGCCTTTACTACTCGTATGGAATATGTGATTCACGAATACGAGACGAATTACATGCATCATCTTAGAGAACCTGTTGTTCAGGCCAAAAACACTTGCCAGGAGTTGACAGAAATTAGTCACATGTGGGATTTGTCTCCGACCGAGGATACATGCCTATGTCAGGCCAGGTAGTTCTTACAATACAATGATCACAGGAAAGTTGAAAAATGGGAAACTGAGGGTAGGCAAATAGCTTTCTTTGGCAAGGGCTGCTCGTCTAAGGAATTTTTCAAAGGATTGCACTATACGAGACTGTGAACACATTTGTCGAGTTAAGGATGTTGATGGTTGCTGGACTACCTCACGAGCACAGTTGGCCTAGGCTTGCATGAGTCACTATGCCAGACAATTTGGGCACGTTGCATTTCCGTCAAACGATGTTCTGTCGGCACGACATGAGCTTCTTTAGCATATGCATCCCCAGAACAGGCATTGCAAGTTGAGACACCCTTCACGGAAGAGGAACTGGGAAATGCAATAAAGTCATGTGGTAAATGGAACATGGTCTCACGGTAGAGTTCTTCCTTGCGTATTGGGATGCCCTTTCGCTTGCATTATTACATATGATTAATTATGCTTGGGAAACTCAACAAATGCCAATAACTTGGATAAAAGGGTTGGTCAAATTGTTCCCCAAGAAGAACTTGTGTGTCATTTGCTAACTGGAGACCTATTACGCTGAAGCCTGTTATCTATAAGCCGGTTGCTAAGATGGTCGTTATTCGCATTAAAGGTTTTCTGCGGCCTGCATCTTGCTCAATATGGGTTCATTCCCCGTGTAGACATATTATGGATAATATTGCCAATACTTATGTGGGGATAGAATATGCTAAGTATACTCAGCAGGGCGTTCTCTTACTCCAAGTGGACATTGCCAAAGCATTTGACACTATGCAATGGGATTTTATCTCTTAGACTATGAAATTGCTAGGGTTTGGCAAAAAAATGCAACACATCATATATTGGATGTACCGTGATAGTAAAGCAGCATGCATTCTGTCTAGATCTATCTGACGAATGGACTCTCCATCAGTCAGTACATCAAGCTGTTATATGCAATTGCTATGCATCTGATGCTTCAATACATGCATCACCTTATTGCTACACGTAGCTTACATGGCTTAGAGATGCATGGAAGAAAGACTATGATTGCACAAGCATATGTTGATGACTCTTTCTTCACACCCAAGAGCACGGAAGAGGATCTTTCGCAACTCATCAATGCTTTATCGTTGTATGGTCTAGCAACTAGCCTGCAAGTGAATTTTCAAAAATCTAGGCTTCTACCATTGCATGCGAAAGACTAGCATAACATTCTCTGCCTTGGGGAGATTGTTCATTCCACCTACGGAACTTGTGCGACATCTTGGTTTCCCTTTGGGGTGGACAGTCACTAAACATCAGCAAACGGAATGGGTGCTTACCAAGCTGAAAAAGAAATTGGAATATTGGAAGTTAGCCACTTGGCCATTGCATGTCCGATTGCGCATAGTCGAATCGATCTTGGTTGCATATATACATTTCTTTTTGCCTTTGATGATGTTCAGCAAGCAAGACATAGCCGCTTCATGTCTACTGTTACATAGATTTTCTGGTGGCCGCAACATGGCCGTAAGGGCCTTAGGTTACTTTCCATCGAGCACCTATGTTCGACGAAGATGCATGGGGGACTTAATCTCAATATCCACATTCACATTCTGGCACACAAGGGAAAAATGATGATTGAGTTCATGCAAGGTGATCAGCCCTAGGCTGTCATGATGCGCCATTTGCTCTCACATTTGACTACTGATGCCTTTGACCACTTGTATTTTCTTATTGGACACATTGATGGCAAAGTTAAGGGGTGCTCTTTTGTGACTCGTATGCTTTCCAACTAGAAACACGTTCTCTCTCATCTTAAATGGATTGGACAAGACACTCTTGATGGGAACTCTCTGTGTGTTGGGAGCTTGCATTGGTCGAAGGTGTTTGCACTTCCATTGGCTTTGCAAGAGCCCAGACGTTTCATATTTTATTCAATCAAAAGGGATCCATTCTATGGGTGATGTGCTTGCAAGAAATGCAATCTTTTCCAACAACAATAAGACTGTTTGGATTGGGCTTTTGCACTATCGCTTCCTTTGGCATGTACTTTAACAAATGCTCCAAGACTTTCAATCGATACCTCGTCTTGAGCTTACGCATCAACTCAAAGATTGGGCCCTCTACTTTGATGATCCGGGCTACCGTCCATTGCTGCTGGCAAACGTCACACTAGCCAAGTTGTATAAGCTTTTGCTGCCACCCCCTCGGCTTTCAAATTGCAACATCTCTGGGCTTGCAAACTACTGCTTCGCCAACGAGTTTTCTTATGGCAGGTCATGCTTGGGGTTTTCTTAGTTGGACAGGTTTTGGCACGCAAACACATTGGTCCATCAACTTGTCACGAATGTATGGCCCGGCAAGAGTCCATAGCCTATCTCTTCTGGCATTGCCCTAAGACTTTTTTTTCCTACAATTTCTCCAACTTCTACAAGCACGCTTCCCCAATGCTTCCTTTGGCAAGCTTTACTGGCTATTTGGAGTTCTCCCTGCTAGGCAGGGGTATGATCTTTTTTTCACTTTGGGTTCGCTATTGGGCTCTTTGGACTGGAAAGATAGAAACCATAGCGTATTTGGTGATCCGCCACCAACTAAATACCACTTCTTATGGGCGTCTCCATGACAATCATTCTTCGACTGTCTGCATGCCTGTGACCTGGATTACCCTGCATACTTGTCATGCATTGCTATCTTTTGATGTTGTAGATACATGTCCTCTTTTTGGGGATTGCTTATTGTAACATAATATAAATAGACTTCACCCAAAAAAAAAAGTGTGAAACGATAAGAGTATTTGCTAATTTGAGGAAGTATTATGATTGCATATTTTTACTTACCTACATGCATACATACATTGATACAAGAGATAGTAAGCAATCTTGTGTGCATGCATGTGTGTTTGCCCCATATCATCTTGGAGGGTTACCCACATCTTGCAGGTGCCTCTTAGTGTGTGTGTGTGTGTGTGTGTGTGGGTGTGGGTGTGGGGGGGGAGAGAGAGAGAGAGAGAGAGAGAGAGAGAGAGAGAGGATTAACAGCTAACGTGTTGAACTAGTCCCTAAGCAATTATTACACACCACGAAGATCTATCTTTTTATGAAGTACATGACTAGGATAATCAAAAGGCAGCCATCCAATTGTTCAAAGTTAGCACGTGCATAACCTCAGAACAATTGTCAAGTCTCACTCTCAGCAATACATGTGGTCTCTCCACAAGTGAAAGGTAAGAAACCAATTGCTCCATACAATTTTCAAGTCTTACATGACTAAGTCAGATTGATAAATAACAGCATCACTTATTAACATCCATCCAATGCCCGTGGACATGGAGCAGCCTCTATGTTGCTCTACCCAATTTTCTTGATACCAAAAGTGTTGTCAAACACCCTTTGATTTCTAACTATAATAGAAGCTTACTAGCCAGGTACCATGAGTGAATTGCGAAGCCCCCAAAAGAAAAGAGGTTGGCAAGTGAGGAAAGCCCATGAACCATGCCAAATTTTTTGTTTATCTTTGCTAGCTTTGGATTGCGCTTGGCAACCTCCCTGTTTTTGGAGAGACCAACCTCTTCTCCAATAGATTCCTCTCTCTCCAGCTTGTGCCTCTCTCGCATGGTCTGTGGACACAACACGAGCTCAATCACATACTTACCAGATAGCTTAACCTGTCTTGCGTGTCCTCTTACAGGTGGTTTGTGGATTCCCTTTTTACTGTCTGACTGTTTGAAATGCAAAAGCATACTTACCTTGATTGTAAGAGGCTCAAACACGAGAATGTTGGCTAGTGTGGAAATCAAGGAGAATGACAAGCACACGATCTGCGTCTTCTCTGTGATTGAAGATGATTTCCATGGATGCAGCATGCCAAAACCCAACAAACAAATGGCTGCACACACACCGACAATACTGAAGTAGGCTGGGAACATTTTTGACTGCAGGTTACCAAACTGATGGCGGGGAAGATGTCTGTCCAAATTCACATCCAAATTCACAACACATATTAAGCCCAGTCACTTCATAGGAGATGCCAAACATTAAAATAAATCTGACTACACTAGCTTGCTTTATAAAACCTTTAATCCTTCATGCAAAGACTCTTCCTCATTCAATCAAGCATCCCAAGATGACACCACATACTTTCCTAAGCATATAGAACTTCTACAATTGTTTTACTTAACAATATTCACCCACCAATGCAGGACAAATTTGAAGCAAAGATGCAGCATCAGATACCACCTTTTGGTAAAGGTAGGCTTTCCTTGGGCAGGTCAATAGCTCCGTTTTAAGTAAAAGCAAACAATTCATTTTTAAGGTTATACCTTAGTTTGGGGATGATGCAATTGATTTTTTATATACCTTATTAGTCAAGTTCTCCACCCTTCTTGCGAAAGTAGGGAGAATGGAATTTGAACCCTCACCAATAGATTGATACTCATGCACTCTTACCACTAATTTATGTGAACTTATTATTGTCTCTTGCATAATATAACTACACAACCTTTGTCTTTGTTTTGTTTTTAATCAAGCGCAGCTTAAAAAGCATAGACAGCTTTTTAATAAAACACCACAACATTGCATTACCTAACATTCTTGATTACTTTTTTTGGAATAGACAAATAAAGTCTTAACCGCACATAAAGAGCACATTATCATCTATAGAAATTTTTTTGAGCCTTCTCTCTACTCATATTTCTTGCATAGGCCTATCTGTCACGTTTAACAGAATAGGAGACTTACGGACAGATACTTCTAGTACTGCATTATACTACTGTTATGAGCAACACTCTATTTACAAGCATACCAGTCTGGATCAAGGCTGAAATGAATTACGAGCCTGCTACTCTATCCAGGACAATCCTCGTCACACCTAGAGCTGCCGACTTAAGGTGGATCCCTTACTGAAGAGGAAGAGGAAATCAGAATGAAGAAGTCTGGGGGATGCGGGATGGCAGCCCATTGTATAGGCAAGAATGGCCCCTAAGCTGGCTGACCAGCCCAAGGAGGTCATAAGCTGTCACCGACTGGATATTGAACCCCGCTTCTAACTGCATTTAAATGCTTGAATCGGTGCCCTTGCATTTCGCTGAAAGCCTATCATCATTCCAGAGGGTGACGACGTGTGCAGGACTTGCACCGCATCCATGTGCAAGGCATGCATACTTGACCATGACCATGTACAAGACTTGTACACGTGACCATGAACTCGTAGAGTGGATCCTTGGCTATCTCGTCCCAGACTAGAGCTCACAAGGGGCTAGTTACCACGCTAGGTCCTACACTTTCTATATAGATATATCCTCGTGGCATCCAAGTGCGGGATGCAAGTGACATTCTATGTAGTAGACCTTTAAAAGGCCCATGAATCTTTTTACTTAGCAAAGTTTACATCTTCTTTGTAGATTTCTTCATCCGATGTGACATTGACCTTTGCTTCTTCTCATTGTGGTTGTGCCCAGTGGAGTGATCGGCAAGCCAGATGGAATCAGCTCTTCCAATAATTTGGAATGACCGAGTACATCCTTGGTAAGCATAAATCAATAACAGAAGCTCTTAGTCAAAAGGCCAACATCCAGGCAGTGCAAGAGTCGACCATTCTCGAAATCACGGGAAAAGACTTAGATAGCATGAAAGACCAGTATGTCGACATTTCCTGAGTTTGGTACTCAATACAATTTGGCCCTCACTTCTGAGCCTGACCATTATTCGATGCAGAACGATTGGCTGTTCTTCAAGAACCGCCTCTGTGTCATTCGCGAAAAGCAAGCAGCTCTTCTCCATGATGCCCACCATGACTCCTTAGTTGGAGGACATAGAGGTATCAACAGTACCCTCGAGAAATTAGAACGGTCCTTTTATTGGCCAAAAATGAGACGTGATGTATATTCACATGTTCAAGCTTGTAAGATTTGTCAAAAAGTTAAGATTCCACATACAAAGAAGGCTGGGTTACTTCAACCTTTGCCTATCCCCGACGGACCTTTCATCGACATTTCTGTAGACTTTGTAGGGGCTCTACCAACATCCACCAGATCCCGTAACACTCAGTGTTTTACCATTGTGGATCGCTTCAGTAAGTTCTGCATGCTCATCCCATGCAAGCATACGACCACAGCTGAGGACGCAGCCCGTCTTTTTCTTAAACATCGGTATCCCGTTTGTGGTTTGCCTAGCACTATCACCTCAGATAGAGATTCCAAGTTCACCTCGCATTTTTAGAGGGCATTATTCGAAAACTTTGGAACCAAGTTACAGTTGTCTAATGCATTCCATCCACAGACGGATGGCCAAACAGAAATCTATAACTAGTTCGCCTTTGACGTTCTCAAGTCATATTGTAATGACCAGCAGTCCAAATGGAAACATTATCTTCCATTGGTCCAAGCCATCTTGAACGATACTCATTCATCCAGTGTCAGACGGACTCCATATGAAGCAACCTTTGGTCGCCGTTTCTCTTCTCTTTTGACGAGATTGGTGTCTCCATCTCTTGAGACTAACAAAACGATGGAAGCATTTTCCAAAATCATTGAGTCAGTTAAAGCCCGCTTGACCAAAGCCCATGTAACACGCGGAAGCTCTGGGGAGTCTTCTTTCAGCCCTAAACACTCTTGGAAACCTTCTGATGCAAAAACGCAGGTAGAGAGAGAGTAGAGAGAGAGAGTGAGAAGTGCTGGAAATTCAGTATATACTATGGTACAAAAAGGTACATATCTTTGCAGCCCTTGGCTGCCTTCTTGAAAAGGTGGTTAACCCTAAAATCTGTCCCCTATGGGACCTCTAATGATCCAATCCCCTAGTGGGAGAGAATGCCTAAAACAAAGAGCAAGGGTGCCTTTATATAGGCCTTGGAGTATGTGGGAAACTGGCGGACTGCTGGTCGGCCAGTTATTAATTCATAAAATCAATTAAATGCAGCCGACTGGGTCTCTTGGATGCGCCTGCTGCTAGCACCCTCTGTCTTGCAGCCGACAGCCCTTTGGTCATGCTGATGTCAGCCTCCATGCAGCCGACAGCCTTTTGATCCATGCTTTGCTCCAAGTCCTGCTCCATGTCCATCTTCTACTGGTTCATGGTCTTTATCTGCTTGCCCCTTCTGGATTTAGTCTTGAGAAGGTCCATGGCATTGCTGATGCACATGACATCCCCCTCTGCTAAACTTGATGACGGGAATCCAACCTGCTCTTGGATGACTGTCATCATCCCAATCCTGTTCCGAAGTCCCTCTGTCATCATCCATCCCTGGCAAACTTTTTCTCTGAAAATCCGATCTGTTCTCCAAACCACTCTGTCTCTGATGAAGATCTATGCATCTGGTCTTCCTCTAGTCCACAATCCATTCCTGCCCTGACTCTGAACACCGTCTTGGTCTTCGTTCCTGGAACTGAGTCTGGCACTCTCACATCACCCTTGGAGGATCAACCTCCCTTGGGACTGTTCCCTTAGAACCTATCTGGCTCACGGAACTGCCATCCCCATCTGGCACTGTGGAACACCACCAACAAACCTCCTGGGAGTTCTTCCCGATCTGTGTTCCCGCCTTGGGATTCGAATCCGTGTACTTTCCTGTACCTTGGACCTGTACACCATCATCTAGGACTGAATCAGTGTTTAGCTTTGCTGAGCCTGATGCTCTGATACCAATGTAACACGCGGAAGCTCTGGGGAGTCTTCTTTCAGCCCTAAACACTCTTGGAAACCTTCTGATGCAAAAACGCAGGTAGAGAGAGAGTAGAGAGAGAGAGTGAGAAGTCCTGGAAATTCAGTATATACTATGGTACAAAAAGGTACATATCTTTGCAGCCCTTGGCTGCCTTCTTGAAAAGGTGGTTAACCCTAAAATCTGTCCCCTATGGAACCTCTAATGATCCAATCCCCTAGTGGGAGAGAATGCCTAAAACAAAGAGCAAGGGTGCCTTTATATAGGCCTTGGAGTATGTGGGAAACTAGCCGACTGCTGGTCGGCCAGTTATTAATTCATAAAATCAATTAAATGCAGCCGACTGGGTCTCTTGGATGCGCCTGCTGCCAGCACCCTCTGTCCTGCAGCCGACAGCCCTTTGGTCATGCTGATGTCAGCCTCCATGCAACCGACAGCCTTTTGATCCATGCTTTGCTCCAAGTCCTGCTCCATGTCCATCTTCTACTGGTTCATGGTCTTTATCTGCTTGCCCCTTCTGGATTTAGTCTTGAGAAGGTCCATGGCATTGCTGATGCACATGACAGCCCAGGAAGCTTATATAGCAGACACGCAAATAAGTCTAGACGAGATGTCCACTTCAAGAAAGGGGACGATTGGATCTATCTGCGCATCATGAAACAGAGATTGAAACAAGTGAGCAAACGTTGTCCCAAGCTTCCTTTCCGTAGTTTTGGACCTTTTCCAACAGTTAAAAAGATTAGTGATGTCTCCATGAAGTTAAAGTTGCCTAACAGTTGGACAATGCATGATGTTTTCCATGTTTCTTGGCTAAAACCAATATAGGACCAGAAGTGTTTGATGTTTTAGATGAACGGCACCCAGACGTGGTTGACGAAGCAGAAGTCATTGAACCTAAGCAGATCCTTCTTCATTGTTGCAAGCATGGTTCCGGTCGACGAATACGTGAGTTCTATACGAAGTTCCGAGATCGAGGTATCCACGAAGCCGTTCGGCTAGATGGGGAGTTCTTTCAAGAGTACTCCCAGTTGTTGGTGGACTACTTGGAAGCCATGAACCTGCCGAGCTAAGCAAGAGAAAATGTCACATGCACTCTGCACTGTAGTGCATGGTGACAAGATGGCTCATCATCATCAATGCAACATTATACAGTATTAGTACCCTTTAGGATGATATTTGTCGTACGCCGTGACTCCATTGTAATCCTCAATCCAAGATAAGTCAGGCACAAGCTACGTAGGTCATTCCTCAACCATAGTGAGTCAATCAGCCAGTCAAGTCCCATAACCCACTTGAAGAGATTCATTCATGCATGTAGAGTAAGTAGAAACCTTAGGGTTTGCATTAGAAAGCACTCTGCATATTGCATATAATTCATCCATTGCATATAGACCATTGTAGAAGCCTTCAAATAACATCTAGTATTTTTAGAATATTTATTTGGCATTTTTTTCATAATTTATAGCATTTAAAATCATTATTTTACATGAACAAGTCGTGTAGCATTTTATACTACAATCGACCAGCATTAAATGCCAGCCGATCAACAACTTGTGCATATAAATAGGCATGCTTTGCATCATTCCATCATTCATATCATTCTTCAGCCAAGCGTTGCAGTCCTCAGCCCCTAGAGCATCATCGCTTGCATCCTCAGCCACCCAATAGCAAAATGCAGCATATTCGGCAGCCAGCCAACATCAAGTCATCTTCATACTTGCGTTTTCAGCCCATTCAACAGCTCCCCAGCATCAGAGCACTCTCAGCCTTGCGTTTTCAGCCCTGGAGCAGTTTTAAGCATTCCTATCTTCATCGGCACTTTGGTGAAGGTAAAATTCAGCATTCATTCACGACCTAGAAACAGTCCGAATCAGCCCTACCTCAGCCTCAGACTTGCAGCCTTCCCTCATTCCATTGGAAGAGTGCATAGGCTCGAGCTTGGTCATCATTAGTGCTTCTACAACCGTGTACAGTTCAGCCCAAGTCTTGGTCCTCAGAGATCTTGCGTTTGGCTTATCGTCAGTCCAAAGTCAGTCTCTTCAAAGTAATAAAGCAAATACTATTCCGGTAACGGGATAGGGGCCCTTCAGTGGGTAATTCGGAACCCCATACGGTGTACACTTTATCTCTCTCTCTCTCTCTCTAAATCTCTTAAAGTTTGAAGTCATAAAAGTGGATTGCTAAACTCACGAAACTCAGGATACAGAAGGCAGTGTGAGACTTGTGTGACAGGATCCTTAATTACGAATACTTTCACTGCATGTTACATTGGTATCATATTCAGTTTGTCCACACACACCGCATCCTAACGTGAGGACATCCTTGGATGGTCAGATTGCATTCCGGCACAACCACCGACTTCAGCATCATGTCTACAGAGGAGAGAGCACATCAGTCGCAAAAAGTCTCCCCCGAAGGAGACCTTGCTCTTCCGACTACCGCAGACACCATAGCTCTACTCAAAGCTCAGAACCAGCCTCTCATGGAGCATCTCCAACTCTTGGAGGCAACAGCAGCACGACCTCCTCCGCCTCCAACAACCCCCAACTACATCTCCCTCTTCTTTCAGATGGAACAACAAAGAAGAGAAGACAAGGTTCGACGGAAAGAAGAAAAAAGCAGAAGCTGAAGCAAGAAAGCAACAAGAAAAAGCAGATAGACGGAACTATGAGGAAGCCCAATGTAGGATTGAAGAAGACCGGCGTCAGGTTGAACTCGCCACTCGGGAGCACCAACAAGAGCTCGATCAAGAACGTATGTTACTCGAGCACCAAAGGGAAAAGGAGGCCATGCATATGAGATATCAGCACCTCTCTTCAGTTTCCCCAGTCATAGGTGCCACCAACCAGCAATCCGCGACATCGACTACCGTCATTCGAACTAAACCAAATTTTAGTAAGTATGATGGTAAGTGTGATCATTTAGCAATTAATCAATTCATTCATCAATTTACTGCTCATTTTCCATTAGCTAGGATTACAGATCCTCGGGATAGAGTCCACGTAGCGGCTCCCCATGTCACCACTTCTCTAGCATACGTCTAAAATGATGTCATGATGGAATACATGTGGAAGGGCTCCATGGAAGGATTGGTATCCTGGTGTGAGTTCCTGGCATGATTTATGAACTCATGGAAGGGTGGTAACCCTTGTGAGTGACTCTGGACTCATGGAAGGGTGGTTACCCTGGTGAGTACTTTTTGGTCCTATGTGGACGGCACCTGTGAACAGGCTAGTTGGATGTACAAGATGTAAGTTAGGAGATTCCATCCACTATGTTTGTGCACCAGCATATGTATGTGAGTTGCACATGCATGGATGACTTGTTTTTGATGCTTGGACATTGCTTGGTATTTTGCCTGTGAATGTCCACGGGCACCGAGGACGCCTGGACAACCCGTGGATATGCGTGTGCACACCTGTTTGGGACTCATATGGTTTCCTTATGTGTTTTGCAGGTGGTAAGTGTGCACACTTAACCCAATTTATTCATTATTTCATGTTACTAAGATTTATTGGGTGCAGGGTTCACATTCACTTAAAGTGTGGGCGGACACACTTATAATTTTATGAGTGAGTTCACACTAGGGTGGACTATTTTTAATGAACCAAGGCCAAATATGAGAGATGGGCACCCAGGCACTCCCAAAAAGCTCCACGAGTTGCTATTCTGGGTGTGGGAGGGCCAAAGTGGGCAAGCCTTGACTTATAGAGCACTCAACTGGAAATCGTGGGCTGTTAGGAGCTGTGTGGACAGGAAAAACAGTAAGTTTACTCATATGCATGAGCTACAGGTGGAATACAAGCGAAGTACAAGGGTCCCAGGGCTGGCTGGCTGCTATTTCTCTCTCTACAGGGTGGATCGACTTCATCTATAGGGGCTGTAGGCTGATCGATTTGGCTCTAGGAGCTTGTGCATGGCTGTTGGGACTGTTTTTGGGCTTCTCTGCTGACAATAGGGCTTGGACAGAGTTAGCCAAGCCTCTACAGGAGCTATTACAGGACTGAGTATTTTACCTCTTTTTCTTAAGCATTGTAATTATGTTTTAAACTTGTTTAGCATTCACTAATCATGTTTACTTGTAAATGCATGTGTAAGTTTGTACATGTGTGTTGATGCAGAGACATGTTTGGTGTGTGTGTTTGTACATGTGTGTGCATATTCATATGCATATGTATGTTTTTTTTCTCTTATCTTGTTGCAAGAGCAGCATCTTGTGGGTCAGCCCAGTCAGCAGCTGACGTGGCACTGCCACGTGGCACAGGTGCAGCTGACTCGTGTGCAAGTACAGCTGGACTACATGCGTGGCTGACTACTAGCGCTGACTCGTGGCGGATGGTTGCTGCTCAAGAGCTAAGGCAGCTGCTGGTACTGCCACGTAAGCAAGCGCCGGGCGCTGCAGGCAGCCAAGCGTGGGCAGCAGCAAAGCATAGGTGCCATGCAGCAAGCGCAAGGCGGGCAGCAGCAAAGCGTAGGCGCCGTGCAACAAGCGCAAGGCGGGCAGCAGCAAAGCGTAGGCGCCGTGCAACAAGCGCAAGGCGGGCAGCAGTAAAGCGTGGGCGCCAGGCAGCAAAACGCGAAGGAAAGCAAACGCGAGGAAAAGCGTCGAGCAACCCAAAAGCGAAGAAAAAAAAATCAACATGGACTTCTTTTTTTCGAAAACGCTTCAGCTGTCAGAATATGCTGCGGAAATGATAACCAAACTTGGGTAGACTAGAGCAAGTAGACTGCAGAAAATAATCAACACAAGAAACACAGAGAGATAGGTGTGTAAACTCTTCTCTATACACAAGATCCCGAAAAACTGAATGAGGAAGTGGTGGGGGCTGAGGGGCAATATATACAACTCCATGAGGGTAGTCGGCCAGCAGCAGATAGTGCCCACGACTGGAGAAAATCCCACGACTGCATAAAATGCAATCGGCCAGCAATCCTGATGCCCACGCCTGATCAAAACAAGTCGGCCAGCAACCCTGAGGCCCACGACTGATGTAGATGCAGTCGGCCAGCAATAGGGTGCTCCTGGCATCACCTGGCAGCCCTCCCACCACTAGGAAAAAATGGGAAAAATAGGGAAAAAATACGGGGAGTGTGGAAAAATGATATACGGGCGGGCACACCCACAACAGAGGCCCTGGTGTATACAAATAGACAGGAGATGACTTCTAACACCCCCTCTCAGCTCCTGGCTGTGAAACCAACCCCAGGGAGCTGGAGTGCCGCCTGAGCGTAGCCTGAGGTAGAGACTTCGTGAAGAGGTCCGCCGCATTGTCCTCCGTCGAACAATAAAGTAGCAAGATGTCACCCGCCAAGATCTTCTCACGTACAAAGTGATACTGTATCTCTATATGCTTGGTCCGGGCATGGAAAACCGGGTTCCGAGCAATAGCTATACAACTCTGGTTATCACACTGGATGACTGTGGGCTCCCTCTGTGGAAACCCAATCTCGCCTAGCAGCCTCCGCAGCCATACAACCTCACAAGCAGCACCACAAGCAGCCCGATACTCTGCCTCTGTCGAAGAAAGGGCAATAGTTGGCTGCTTCTTGCTGCTCCAAGAAACTGCTCCTGAGCCGAGGGTAAAAGTGTATCCTGAAGTAGATCTCCTCGTGTCTGGATCTCCTCCCCAATCCGAGTCACTCCAACCTTGGAGCTTGACTCCATTCCCTCCTGTGTAAAAGAGTCCCAGATCCTTCGTACTCTGCAGATACCGCAAGATCCGCAATCCTGCGTCCCAATGAGTCTTCAATGGCGTCTGCACAAAAGAGCTCAATAGCCCCACGGAGAAGCTCAAGTCCAATCTGGTGTTCAGCAACCAGATCAATGAACCAACCAACTTCCGGTACTGCGAGGCATCAACTGGCTCACAAGGATCTGTAACGGTTAACTTTGTGTTCGGGTCCATCGGCGAAGTAATAGGCTTGTAGTTCTCCATCCCAAAGGCCTCAAAGCAACTCATGAACATACCGCTGCTGAGAGACAAAAAACCCCCTCTGGATCTGCCAGATCTCCAATCCCAAGAAGAAGTGGAGTAAGCCTAAGTCGGTCATCTCAAACTCCTTTGACAAGGCAACCTTCGTCACTCCAATGTGCTCCACATGACCGCCGGTGAGAATGAGATCATCCACATAAAGGATGATAAGTGTGACCATGCCGCGTTCCCGAAAGAGATACAGGTTCGGATCTGCAGCCGATCTCTGGAATCCAGTCCGAATAAAGAAGGAATCAATCTTCTAATTCCAAGCCCTCGGAGCCTGCTTAAGACCATACAAGGCCTTACGTAACCTGTAAACCATCCCTTCCGATCCTGGAACAATAAAGCCTGGAGGCTGCTCAACGTACACCTCCTCTTGCAGGTCACCATTAAGGAACGCAAATTTTACATCCATCTGGTACACGGGCCACCTCTGAGAAGAAGCAAGGGCAAGAACGGTCCGAATCGTGGTCATCCGCGCTGTCGGTGCAAAGGTATCCTCGTAGTCGATGCCTGGCCGCTGAGCATAACCCTTAGCCACGAGCCTGGCTTTGTGTTTGTCCACCGACCCATCAGCCGCGTACTTGGTCTTAAAGACCCATTTGACACCAATGACTGACCGCTTCGACGGCCTCGGTACCAACTCCCAAGTGTTGTTCTTCTCGATGGCGTCAAGTTCCACATGCATGGCTTCCCTCCAAGTATCCTGTGAAAGGGCTTCCTTTACGGAAGTGGGCTCTTTATCCCGCATGATACGAGACATCAGAGCATAGTTCACCTGAAGAAGCTCCGCCGTGTTGCTTTTATCTCGGACTCGATGTGATCTTCGAGGGCCGTCCTCTGTGGTCCACTCGGAGGGTAGCTCCGTGACACCTGACTCCCGAAGGGTGTCTAACAACCACCTAGGTACTCGAACAGATCGTGGAGCCTCCTGTGGTCGCGGGGGCTCAAGATGGAGCCGAACAGTGCTTGACTTGATTATTAGCAATGAAGATTGAATTTACAATGGGGGTAGATGCTCTTTATATATCCACGTGTAGAAGATGGCCGACCACCACCACACTTTGAGATACATTAATTTAACATCACGGTCCCTTAGAGCAACTGAATACTCCTCAAATTCCACCCGAAAGCCAGTCTTGCATACCTCATGCACTGACAAAAGATGAAAGCACAGAGCAGGGACATAAAGAACACGGGAAGCATGCTTGCCGCCCTTGCCGTCGGGAATAATCTCCATCCGGCCCTCACTATGTATCGGAATAGTGGAGTTATCGCCAATAAAAATACGACCTGACTGCCGTTTCAGATCCAGGAAGAAGTCACGGGATGGAGTCATGTGCCTGGAAGCACCACTATCGAGAATCCATTCCCGGGTATCCTTTGCGGTGAAGCCAACTGCCTCCTCGCTCGAAGATGATGAAGCATCGAAGTCCACCATCTCCAAGTGCACAAATGCCGAAGTCTTCGCAGCTGAGGCTGAGGAATCAGCACTCTTCCCTGTCCGCTTAGGGCACTTCCTCCAGTATTGGCCTTTCTCGCCACAATCATTACACGATCTTTCGGCCTTCAGCTTCTCTCGTTCTGGATCAAGCTTCTTCTCAGAAGACTTCTCCGGTGAAGCCTTCCCTTTGCCCTTGTTGGTATTACGGCCTTTCGACCGTTGGCCAGTTAAGGCCTCCGAACCTCCGCCGTGAGGAGGGTTCGTGAAACGTTCCTCCTGGTCCAAGACCATTGGCACAAGCTCCTCCCAAGTAATGGTGCTTAGCCTGCCACTCGTGATCAACGAGGAATAGAAAGCGGAATACTGACCAGGCAAGTGGGAAAGTAACGTGATGGCCATATCTTCGGATGATATCTCTTTCCCAGCTTGAAGGACTTCCTGCTGAAGAGCCTGCAGCTTGTTAATGTGTTCCCGCATCGTCGAAGACTTTGCAGGGTTCATAACCCGCATCTGCACTTCCAAGGATATCCGCTTCATGGGTGACACCCTCTTGTACAAAGAAGCCAAGTGCTCCCATATGCCTCTCGCCAGCGTCATGTGCTTCACATGGTTGATTACCTGTGGTGTGCAATTGAGGAATATAAACGACCGGACCCTGGCGTTGACACGGTCCCACATGTGTGCATGTGCCTCTCGGTCCTTCCTCGTCGATAATAACTCCCCTTCCTCAGCTTCCGGCCGTGGCACCCCTATGATAATAAAATCAGCAAGGTCATATGACTCCAGAACTGACTCCATCATGACCTTCCAGATGCCGTAATTGGACCCGTCCAACTGACGATCCACTGGGAACGTGGGGAGAGTCGGAATCTTCACGTGCTTCTCAGCCATCTCTAGTAAATCTGCCATCTCGGAGAGTAACCTGAAAGGGTGGGTGGGTGGGAAAAATCTGAAAATCTGAAAATATGCAAGTGGCTGTCCAGCCCCTTTGCCCGCCTTCCTCTTGCACCTTCTCTTCCCGTTCAGCCCGAAACAGTCCACCGATCAGCAACCTGTTGCTCCCCCTCTTGCTCAGAAAAAACGCCCAAGATCTCCTAGAGCCTAGGGCTCTGATACCATGTCAGAATATGCAACGGAAATGATAACCAAACTTAGACAAGAGCAAGTAGACTGCAGAAAATAATCAGCACAAGAAACACAGAGAGACAGGTGTGTAAACTCTTCTCTATACACAAGATCCCGAAAAACTGAATGAGGAAGTGGTGGGGTTGAGGGGCAATATATACAACTCCATGAGGGCAGTCGGCCAGCAGCAGATAGTGCCCACGACTGGAGAAAATCCCACGACTGCATAAAATGCAATCGGCCAGCAATCCTGATGCCCACGCCTGATCAAAACAAGTCGGCCAGCAACCCTGAGGCCCACGACTGATGTAGATGCAGTCGGCCAGCAATAGGGTGCTCCTAACATCACTTGGCAACCCTCCCACCACTAGGAAAAAATGGGAAAAATAGGGAAAAAATACGGGGAGTGTGGAAAAATGATATACGGGCGGGCACACCCACAACAGAGGCCCTGGTGTATACAAATAGACAGGAGATGACTTCTAACATAAGCGCCATGTTTTTTTTAATTTAAAAAAAGAAAAAGAAAGAGAAAAGCTATTCGATGGTTTTTGGGAAAAAGGCTTTGTAATAGATTTTTCTAAGGGAGAAAAGCATAGCTTTTCCCCCCAAACTTGTATAAATAAGGGGCCAAGGCCCTTGTATCCCACAACACATCTTGGGTGAAAGCTAGAAGGAAATCTCCTCCCCATGGATCAAGGAGGCATCTTCTCAAGAATTGTACAAGGGCTACGTCGACTTTGAGTTATAAATAAATACCTGCGGGGGCGCCACGCTTTGGGGCCAATTGGTCTTTTGTGCAGGAGCACTCTAGCTCCACTTAATTATTTTCTTCTTCTTCCAAATTTATTATTCCAGTTCATAAAGTGATTAAAGTGTGATTAAGTGTGTTCACCACCCGTCAAGTTGCTGAAGGGCTGGTTTCAAGGTTCCATTTGTTAGACATCATCCCCTACTTGCTGGCTTCCTATTTGGTGTCCTATTTTAGCCTCTAGGGCTGACCATGTTAGTCAGAGGGGCTGGTCACCCCTCACTCATATTTTACCCATATTTATTCCCCATTTTATGGTCTTGGGATTTTCCCCAGTCGTGGAGGTCTTTTATCCCTAGTCGGCTGCCTTCATGTAGAGGTATTTATAGCCGGCATGCCTCCCTCATATTTTACTGCTTGCATTGCTTGCCTAGCTTGTCTAGCTGCAGTCCCTCACTTACGAGGTTCTCCCCTCTTGCTCGGGACATGTATTCCTTTTGATGATGATATTGAGAGCAGGTTCTCACCTGTGTTTCCTCTCCATCTTTCTCTCTCTCACTCCTGTGTTTCCACTTTCCCTTCTTCCGCTGCACATTCTATCATGGTATGAGAGCGCCGGTGATTTTCAGCGTTGGATGCTCCCTCCTATACCTCTTCATATCTGCGTTTTTTCTGCCCCTGGACAGACCTGCGTTTTTGCGTTTTCAGCAAGGACAGCAGCACATAGGTTGCTGCGTTTTTCTTCAGGTTTCTGATGCTGATTTGCTGATCTGAGGCTTGGGTGTACCTATTTCTCCACAGCGTTTCCATATTCAGCCCCTTATACCTCTGCGTTTTCAGATTTGCAGCCATGGTTGCTGCGTTTTTTCTGAACCGATCTTGCTGGTAGCTCTACCTTCAACTGGGCTTCATCTGTTGGACCCGAAGGTACCTTCTCTTCAGCGTTTTTCCTCATAGGAGGTGTGGACACTGGTTGGCCTGAATTTTCAGGTTTGTAGCCCTTGTTTGGCTGCGTTTTCTTCTCCAGTGGACAGAGATCACTTGCAGAGGGGGTTTCTTGATTGGATTGTGGCTTTGGAGGCAGTTTGGTACTTGAGGAGGATTCTGAATTTCTGATTTCAGTCAGTGTTTTGCTGATTTTGGAGCATCTATACCTGTGTTTTGTTCCTGGCCTACACGGTTTCCCGGTTTCTACATGTTCCTTGCCTTCTGTTGGCGGTGGAGTGCTATTTTTTGCTGGATAGCAGTGTTTGGCTGCGTTTTGCTTCCCACAGGAGTTTTCTACACTCAGAGGGGACCTTTCTCCAGCTACTTCACTTGAGGATCAGCTTCGGGAGCTGTGTTGTATCTGTGGAGACATTCTTCTTTGACAGGAGTTTACAGTTATTTGGAGGAGAGCAGTGATCTTTTCAGAGATCCTGAGCAGAGTTTATTTTGTCCGAGCTTGTGTTCTTTGCAGTATTTGCAAAACAAGGAGGGTGTTTTGCCCTTTTGCGGTGTGATCCTTTCACATGGATCTTTTATCTGTTGCTGATTCTTGGGATCTGGTTCTACTTCTGGAACAGTCTTCTGCTATCTGTGATGCTTTTGAGGACTTTGTTGCCACTGCAGTTTATATTCCTGCTTCCCTTCCTCATTGTGAGGAGTCTACCTCTGCCTCTCTTTGTGATGCTTCTGAGGATGCCTCTCCCCCTGCCAGTTCTAATGGCTTGTTGTTTTGGAGGATGGTTTTTTGGACCCGATGGGATGCTTTGGATCTGTGGTTACTAACCGTGCCTGGGGCACAGTGGTACTTTCAGAGTTTTTTGGATTTGGATCAGAATCAGGTTGGGCTTGTACCAGTTCGACGATATCATTTTTCAGAGGGGGATGTGGAGTCCTTTCATCTTGCGATGCCCACCTCAGTGGCGTGTACTTATGTACAGCATTGGGCAACTCATGTTATGGAGTTTGAGCAGATGGATCCCATATTTTCTACAGAGTCTTTACATCTTGCGATGCCGACCTTTTCAGAGGATGCTTTTATACAGCATTTGGCTACTCTTGGTACAGAGTTGGAGCAGATTGACTCTATTTCTTTTGAGGGTTCCAGTGAGGAGCAGTTTGCTTCTCCCAGGATTGATTATATACAGGATTTGATCTTGGTTGGTTTTGAGGTTTTTCATACCTTCTCCAGGCTGGATACACGACATTCGACTTCGGGGAGTGTTCTTACACTTGGGTTTGGAACCATTATTTGGAGCAGCACGTCGCAGCCTATATGGTTGTTTTCTTCCAGAGGAACGGTGAACCTGGCAGCTTGTTCTGTTGCTTTTGTAGCTGAGTTGCTGAGGAGATTGCTTGTGGAGCTTTCTTGGTACTTGTTTCTACAGTCTTTCATCTTTGATCGAGGACGGCGTCTCTAGCTTCTTGGAGTTTGCTCAGCATCCGGTGCTGAGAGGGGGTGTTAGACATCATCCCCTACTTGCTGGCTTCCTATTTGGTGTCCTATTTTAGCCTCTAGGGCTGACCATGTTAGTCAGAGGGGCTGGTCACCCCTCACTCATATTTTACCCATATTTATTCCCCATTTTATGGTCTTGGGATTTTCCCCAGTCGTGGAGGTCTTTTATCCCTAGTCGGCTGCCTTCATGTAGAGGTATTTATAGCCGGCATGCCTCCCTCATATTTTACTGCTTGCATTGCTTGCCTAGCTTGTCTAGCTGCAGTCCCTCACTTACGAGGTTCTCCCCTCTTGCTCGGGACATGTATTCCTTTTGATGATGATATTGAGAGCAGGTTCTCACCTGTGTTTCCTCTCCATCTTTCTCTCTCTCACTCCTGTGTTTCCACTTTCCCTTCTTCCGCTGCACATTCTATCACCATTGCCATGATTCATCGTCAACTTTTTCAAGAGGGCGAGCATGTGGTCGACACATTTAATTCTATGGCTGAAACTAATGCGGAGATGAAGGATTTATCTTCGGAAGAGGACGACTACTACTTCGATGAAGACAAGGAAAGTGAGCAAGAAATACCTTCCGATATGCCAGAGCTTGAAGATGATGATGCCACCTATGAAGCAAAGGTGCAGAGTTTGATGGAGGGATTAATGGAACTCGCGAAGGACTCACGTTTTCCACAAAACTTCAAAGCCGATTCTAAACAACGGAGGCAAGGGTCTGAGAAGAAAGCTAAGCCTCAACATTCGGCTCCCATCCACCCAAATTTTCAACCATACCCCGATTCTTCTTCTTCTTTTCCCCCACCTATCCATGGAAACCCTTTCAATACTTCTCATCCTGGTTACTTTGGCAAAGGCTCTGTCTTTCATTCCATGACCGGTGCACCCAACATGGGCATGCCTGGGAGCTATGGTATGCAACCAGGTATGCTTGGAGGTATGTATGGAGGTATGCCAGGAGGTATGTATGGAACTTATGGTGGTGCTGGTGGCAGTGCTTTTGGTATGATTGGTATGGGTGGTGGTATGATGGGCATGGGATCTAATGCTGCGGGCAATTCCTTTCTCAAACCACATCCCTAGACACGAGATGACTTCTAACACTAGATACACGACGTTCGACCACTAGTTGTGTTTTTCCACTTGGGTCTGAAGCCATTTCTTGGAGTAGAAAAAAGCAGCCTGTTGTGGCGCTTTCCTCTACCGAGGCGGAGTACCGTGCAGTTTGTTATGCTGCATGTGAGGCAATATGGTTGCGGAGATTATTGGAGGAGCTCGGCTGTCCTCCTACCGGATCTACTCTTCTTTGGTGTGACAATCAGAGTTGCATCGCCATCGCCAAGAACCCTGTGTTTCATGCTCGTACGAAACACATTGAGATTCAATATCACTATGTTCGTGAACGCGTTCTTGCTGGAGATTTGCATTTGGAGCATTGTCCTTCCGCGGAGAATGCTGCAGATTTGTTCACCAAGCCGGTTTCTCAGGCTTCCTTGGCTCCTCATCTTCGGATTCTCAGAGTTTGTTCAGCATCTGGTGCTAAGAGGGGGTGTTAGCACATTCATCCCCAGATTCTGCTCTTATATGGTGCCCATTTGGTCCCTTTTACATGGCCCTTGCTTGTGGGCTGGCCACCCCTTTTTCTAGTATTTTTCTGGGATTTTTCCCAACCTTTCTGGCATTTTCCAATCGGTCTTGTCCAGTAGCTCCAGTTGGCCTGTTTTGCAGCTCCAGTCGGCCAGCTTCCCCCTACTATAAATAGTGGGTGCTGGCCTCTCATTGTTCATTCAGTCTTGTACATATTTTGCTCCCTCACTTATGAGACTTGTAGTGTCTCTTGCTTGGGACTGTTTTGCTTCAATATATTCAACATAGTTTTCTCCATATCTCTCTCTCTCTCTCTCTCTCTCTCTCTCTCTCTCTCTCTCTCCTTTTCTTGCACACCTGTTTAACAGGGCACTAGCAGAGGGTTTGCCTGCAGAGTGGACGATGCATACCATTGTGCCGATTCACAAAACAGGGGATATGCTCGATCCGAGCAACTACAGGACGGTTATGGTTGGCCACGTGCTGGCCAAACTGTATGGTGCAGTGCTGGAGCAGGAGCTTAGCTTATATGCTGAGCGAGCAGGTTTACGCTCATCAGGGCAGGCAGGCTTCAGGAGAGCTTTCTCTACCACCGACCATGTATTCACTTTGAGATGTATGATTGATCAGGCCAGAGTGAGGAAGAGAAAGCTCTATTGCTGCTTCGTGGATTTCCGCAAGGCATTTGACACAGTACCACGAGAGAGGCTCTTTCAGCGCCTGCAGTCTCTTGGCATACCAGCAGATATGACATGGGGCATCTATGCATTATATGAGCAGGTTTTTGGGCGAGTCAGATGTCCAGGAGGCATGTCCGAGACTATTGCTAGCACCATTGGTGTGAAGCAGGGATGCCCACTTTCCCCCACGCTATTTGGGTTATACATTGATGAGGTGGCTGACTTCATTACACGGGGAGGCGGAGATGGAGTTGATTTAGCAGGTACCTCAGTACATATTATGCTCTATGCTGATGATATTGTATTAGTGTCTGAGTCTCCAGGTGGTCTACAGCAGCATTTACATGCACTCCATGATTTTTGCACACAGAGGGGTCTTACTGTGAACCTTGGGAAAACCAAGGTTATGGTCTTTCATACATCGAGACAGGGCAGGAGTCAGCTGACATTTACTCTCGCAGGATGCCAGGTGGAGGTGGTGACATCATACGTGTACCTAGGGGTTACCTTCTCTGCAGCAGCCACACGCTTCACCATGGGTTCAGCAGCCAGAGCTAGATTGACACGGGGATATGCAGCATTGGCTATGCTAGAGAGACAATGCCACCAGGCGCATTTTCAGGAGCCCCGGACGAAGGGGTGGCTATTTGACACATTAGTCACACCGGCATTGATGTATGGAGCAGCGGTATGGGCGCCAGGCCTTGCTACCCATTGGTGGACACAGATAGAGAGACCACAGGCCCTCATGATGGCACGCATGATACGCAGCAAACCGTCAGTACCTCATGACATTATCCGAGCAGAGTTTGCTGCGCCTCCTATGATGGTAGAGGCCATATTTCAGACTATATGCCTGCTAGACAGATTCAGAGAGATGCCACAGGACAGATTGTCATACAGAGCTTTTGAGGCATCTAGACAGCTGGCTGAGGCAGGAGACAGAGGATCATGGTATGCACAGGTCACACATTGGTTCTCACAGCATGGCCTAGACATGGATCATCTACCACCATTCCAGTATGATAGGGATGCACCACATATCCGTCTCTCTCATAGTGAGAGGAACAGAGTATTGAGACAGGATCTATGGCAGCTCTATACACGAGAGACATGGATATCGCCTACACAGCCTCTTCCACCGAAGATGCTATACTACAGAGATCACTTCATGAGTATCACTGATGATGGATTTATAGAGAGGCCTAGATACATGGAGGGCTTTTTATCACACGGCTCCCGAGTGGCTATTGGTCAACTCAGAGTTTCATCACACCGATTGGAGATTGAGACTGGCAGAGCAGCACGGATCCCCCGAGAGGAGAGGGTATGCAGATTGTGCAGAGAGGAGGTGGAGAGTGAGGAGCATTATGTATGCAGATGCAGAGCATATACAGCCATCAGAGAGAGATATCCCATTCTATTCAGAGAGCCACGTTCCCTACGCCAGATCTTTGAGGCAGCAGACCAGCGCATACTGGGGAGATACATTCTAGACATACAGCGCCACAGAGAGACATTATTACAGGCTCAGACAGCTCCAGAGGGGGGGAGACAGACACAGATTACTGCATTTTTTCAGAGATCCATCCCCCTCCCAGCCCCTACACGGCAGGGAATTACTCTCCAGAGAGCAGAGACACTTAGAGCCCGCAGGAGACAGAGGGCACCTGGCTTTCGGACACCACGCCTATACCAGAGAGAGATGACAGAGATCAGAGCTCAGTTTCACAGAGAGGGTGCGGAGCGACTGGCTCGCTTCAGAGCACACCCAGGCATGTTCTTCAGGGAGCTGTGGACACCCCCTTCACTGATGTATACCATTCTATACCCCCAGTATGGTACAGGATGGAGCTAGCTAGGTTGCATATCATGATTGTATACTCCATGCATATAGCTTTGCATTTTTCTCCTAGTAGTAGAGCTCCATCCCCCGCACACCCAGATTCAGCTTTTTTTTTGTTCAGTACTTTTTCATTTTGTTGGGATGACAGAGGATACCCCATACAGGTACTCCGATTTGTCTCATAGGCCGAGTTCGGTCTTTTGGAAGACGTTAATAAAATCTTTCTTTCTTTCTTTCTTTCTTTCTCTCTCTCGCACTCTCTTTTCAGCACATTCTAGTGCCACTCTGCTTCCGCTCTGTGCACTCTTTCAAAAAGTTGGTGTCAAGCATAGGGAAGAGAAGATTTGCTTGAACTCCACCCAAGTGCTAGGTGCTATTCCCTGATGAAGAAGTGTCGACCACCATTGAAGAGCATTACCCTTTAGGAAAGAAGCTGCCTTTCGTACCTTAGATGCCTCTGTGAAGTTACCACCAAAAAATGCCGCATCAAACTGTTGAATGAAGGTGAGAGCCTTCAAATGATCCTTTGCTCCACTGAAAGTATCAGACTTTACTGCAGCACCACCCTCTTTATAATCTTTTGGCTTCTCGCCTTGAATAAGATTATCATAGATTTATACACCGGGGCCTTTGTTGTGGGTGTGCCCGCCCTTATGAGGTGTTTTATCATTTTTCCTCACTCCCCGCATTTTTCCCCTATTTTTCCCATTTTTCTGTGGCTTGGGAGGCAGCCCTGAGGTGGCGGGAGGGCCCAGTAGCTGGCCAACTGATGGCACTGGTCCATGACTCCCTTACTGAGATGGCCGACTACTGACACACTGGCCGACTGGCTGTTTTTAGGTGGTCGTGGAGATTCAGCAACAGTCGGCTGCCTACAGCAAGCCGACTGCTCATGTGGGGGCATATAAATAGCCCCCCCTCCCCTTGCCACTAGTGTATCATACCTGGGATTTTCTTGTGTATATCAGAGCAGAGTTACACGCCTACATCTCTCTCTCTCTTGTGCTGTTTTTTCTGCATGCGTTTTTGCTCTTGTGTTCCCAGATCTGGTCATCATCTCCGCTGCGTATTCTGACATGGTATCAGAGCCCTAGGCTCTAGATAGTTCTTGGGATTTGTGTGAGCAAGAGGGGGACTGTTTTGTGGCTGATTGGTGGACTGTACGGGACTGTTCGGGAAGAGGAGAAGCAAGAGGAAGGCGGGCTGATTTGCTGGACAGCCACTTGCAAGTTTTAGTTCTTCTTTGTTCCCACCCACCCACCCTTTTCAGAGTACATCCCCGCAATGGCAGATCTGTTTGAGATGGCCGAGAGGCATGTGAAGATCCCGACACTCCCCATGTTCCCGATGGACTGTCAGTTGGACGGGAACAACTACGGCATATGGAAGGTTATGATGGAATCTGTTCTGGAGTCTTACGACCTCGCTGATTTCGTCGTTGTTGAGGTTCCACGGCCGGAAGTAGAGGAAGGGGAGTTACCGTCGATCCGAAAGGACCGGGAGGCTCAGACACAGATGTGGGATCGTGTCAACACCAAGGTCCGTTCGTTTATCTTTCTCAACTGCACACCACAAGTAATCAATCATGTAAAGCATATGACGCTGGCCAGAGGTATATGGCACCATTTGGCCTCTCTTTACAACAAGGTATCGCCCATGAAGAGGATTTCCTTGGAAGTACAGATGCGGGTTATGAGCCCTGCAAAGTCCTCGACGATGCGGAAGCATATTAACAAGCTGCAGGCTCTTCAGCAGGAAGTTCTTCAGGCTGGGAAGGAGATATCATCAGAGGACATGGCCATTACGTTGCTGTCGCACTTGCCCTCTTCGTACTCAGCATTTTACTCGCCTTTGATTACCAGTGGCAGGCTCAGCACCATCACGTGGGAGGAGCTTGTGCCCATGGTCCTGGACCAGGAGAAACGATTCACGAACCCTCCTCAGGGTGGAGGTTCGGAAGGCCTTAACTGGCCAACGGTCGAAAGGCCGTAACACTGGCAAAGGGAAGGCTTCTGAGAAGAAGTCCGTTTCTGGCCGCGAGAAACTAAAGGCAGAGAGGGCCTGTAATGATTGTGGCGAGAAAGGCCACTACTGGAGGCAGTGTCCCAAGCGGAAGACCGAGAAGGATGAAGATTCCTCAGCAGCAATCATGAAGACTCCGGCTTTTGTGCACCTGGAGGTGGTGGACACCGATGTTTCATTTTCTTCAGGCAGGGAGGAGATTGGAGGACTCTCCGCAACAGATACTCGGGAGTGGATTCTCGATAGTGGTGCTTCCAGGCACATGACTCCTTCCCGTTCCGGTTTACAGGATCTCTGCAGGCTTTCTGGTCACATTCTTACTAGGGATACATCCACTATCCCAGTTCACAGTAAGGGCAGGATGGAGATAGTTCCCAATGGCAGAGGGGGGAAGCATTCCTCCCAGGTGTTGTATGTTCCGACACTTGGTTTTCATCTGTTGTCAGTGCATCACGTTTGCAAGACTGGCGTTCGGGTGGAGTTTGATGAGCATTTTGTTGCTCTCCGGGACAAAGCAACAGGCCAGGTGGTTTGGGAAGGCGGAGTGGAGAATGGCGTTTACAGGCTTTCAGCACTCTCTCTCCCAGGTCCTCAGGTTTGTGATGAGTGGCAGTCTGGTAATGGCCACTTAAGTGTGGATACGCTGCAGGTGCGGGCTTTCCGGGACCACATGGTGGATAGCTTGCCAGTAGATGGCAGCAGTTGGCAGGAACTTTCTAGTACTGATATTGGTAGTTCTTGTGTTCGTCAGTTAGAGGAAACTGAACAGGTCACTTATGCTCTGATGTCTCGTGGTATTCGGGACAAAGAACCTACAGTAGATGAGGATGTTCTCTCCACGGGGACCTTTCGGAAAGCCAGGCAGGTAGAAGTTGATTGCTTGCACAAGGAGGTGGTTTCTCCAAGCTTTGTGGTTCCGGATTCAGAGGGGGTGGTTGACAGGTTTCAGAAGGCCTTGCGTGGTCTTCAACAGGTTTCCAGGACTTGTTTGTGCACCGTAACAAGTGTTGATCCTTGTGAGCAGTGTGATGCCTTTTTGACTCAGAAGCAGAATGGGTCATTGATCTGGTTGATGGACACCAGATTGGACAGGAGCTTTGTCACGACCCTGTGTTTTTCTCTGGACAAGATCCAGGTGTGCACGGGGACATGGTGGACAGTGTGAATGGCATCAGGTGGGAGTGAAGATGGAAGCCCATGTGTGGATAACCCCAAGTGTGAAGGGGGCCAAGTGATTAAAGTCTCTCATAACCCATGGGGACAAAGGGTTTTGGTGGGGACAAAGGTTTAAAAACCTTCAAAAGTTATAAAGCCCTTCATTAAAGAAAAACGTGGCCCTTAAGCTATTTTGGGGCCACGTGTGCTTTTTGGGGAAAGAGGAAGGCTGGCGGGCAGCGCATGAGAGAGGAGAGCTTTTTTGGAAAC
Source organism: Cibotium barometz (assembly GCF_041138505.1). Classification (NCBI taxonomy): domain Eukaryota; kingdom Viridiplantae; phylum Streptophyta; class Polypodiopsida; order Cyatheales; family Cibotiaceae; genus Cibotium; species Cibotium barometz. The sequence goes on from NC_141086.1 coordinate 4,150,092, forward strand.
AGGGCGCATACAGGCTGCTGGCGTGGAGAGCTTTTCTGAAAACAGGCAGGCTGCAGGGCTGCGCTTCAGCTTTCTCTTGTTTTTTGGAGAGAGTTGCAAGTAGGCAAAGCTGTTGTGTATGCAGGCGCAGCTGAATTCAGGCTCTGAACTGACTCTTGAAGAGGGAAGCTACTGGCTGGTGTGTTGCACAATAGGACAGAAACACAGATCCTTTTTCTTCTCTCTTTGGCTTTTTGGAGGATAAGCTGGCTGCTGTGCTGCAGAGTACACAGGCGCCTGCAGGTTCTTTCTTTTCTCTTTCCTTTGCTTTTGGCAAGAAGATGGTTGTCAATTGGGAAGTGTGAGTTGTGAGAAGGGAACACAAGGCTGGACAGCGGGTTCTCTCACAAGTATTCTCCCTCTTCCGGCTGCCAGACAAGAGGACAAGACAATTCGGGGCTTTTCCTCGTGTCTTTTTCTCTATTGTGGAAAGCGACATAAAGACTGTAAGTCTCTCTTTCTTTGTGAGCAAGTGGGACTGCAGGTGATGTCTTTCGGAGTCTCTCTTTTCGCTGGCTCAGGACTGTTACAGAGTGGTTCTCTCTAGCCCTTTGTGAGAGGAAGGGTTTGACAGTTCAGAGGGTGGAAACAGGACAGTTTATGGGCTGTTTTTGTTTGGTTGCAAATTCAGCAATGTGCTTGGGTTTTTGGCTGCAAGTACAAGGTCATTTGGTTATGTTTCTTGGCATGGGAGCGATGCAATCTCGCATGGCTGCGTGCTCATGGAGCAGATTGTTTTCTTCCTGCTAGAAAGGAACAGTGGGACCTACAGTTATGGGCATCTCTATGTTGCCAGATGTTTCATGAGGGAACAGGTGACTAGATGTATGCCATTGTTGGCGAAGAGACATGTTTTTGGGTTTCTCCAGGAGACAGGTCACATGCAGGCAGAAGGTACAGGAGTGGACACATGTATGGTACAACCTTGCTACTGATAGGACAGGGGACAGGAAATCCATGACAGAGATGGATAGTACCCTTGGAAGGTAGAGAGGGTTTGTACATGTGTGTCGACTGTATGGTATGCTGTGCTGTGATACTCTTTTGAGAGACAGTTTGGGAGTCTGTGTTGTGATGCAGAAGCACTGGATGTGTCAGGGGGTGATGCTGTTCATAGTGTGAGAGGCCATGGATGGTTGTGGCAGCCTTGATCATGGGAGAAAGCTTCTGTATGCAGACTGAATGTGAGAGAGTCTTTCGATGGGAACAATGGCTGGACTTGTTTGTGGATGCCGAGTGGACAAGAAGCCAGATGCAGGTTCTTTGCAGGCTTCAGGGGTTCCATTTTGACGGCTGAGTTCCCAGCCTTATATTGTAATCAAAGCTCTTATAATCAATTAAAGAAATACCGCAAGGGGCGCCACTGCGATTTGGGGCCAATCGGTGTCCGTGTACTATTTGCAGGAGCACTCTAGCTCCCCCTGTTTGTTTTTCCTTTTCTAGATCCTCAATGGTGTTGAAGTGTTTTATGTGCGAGTGTTTGTTCCACCGCCCGTCAGATTTCTGAAGGCCGGTTTTCAAGGTTCCGTTGCCGGGACACATCGTCGACTTTCTCAAGGAGGCGAGTCCGTGGTTGCTTTCGTCGAGACAATCGCTAACTTTCCTAAGGGGGCAAGCTCGTGGTTGTCTCATGAGAGTCACATCAAAAGCTTCAACACGAGGAAAGTGAAAAGGAAGTGCAGGACACAGTGCAGGATTTTGTGTCTTTGCCTATATGAGGTGAAGAGCAAGAGCTGAAGATGAAGTTCAGGAGAAAAGACACCAAGGACAAGAAGTAGTCGGCCAGGAACAAGAAGCAGTTGAAGTGTTATGGTGCAAGAGATGCGTTGAAGGCTATGGCTTTCGACAGTTTGTCACCAGTGGTATCTTCATAGAGGCTTCATGGGTTCGGAAGACAGTTTCTTTCTATGTTTAGCAGTGGTGATCTACTATGCTTCATCGAGGACTTGTGCTTACCACTTGGGTGGAGTGCAAGCAGGTTTTGGGTGCCTGAGGATGTATTAGATGAGGCTCAGATGGAAGTGGAGGAACTTGATCAGGTTCTTATTCCCGAGCAGATACTGGCACATTAGGTACATGGTAAAGTTTCCCGTCGCTATCCTGTGAAGTTCAAGAGCTGTTCACTGATGGATACGAAGTGGATGGAGGAGGTTCACTGATGGATGCGAAGTGGATGGAGGAGGGTGACTTAGCAGATTCACCTCAGGAGTTGCAGCTTTATCTTGATGCCTATGAGTTGGAGCCGACTCTTGTTACGGCTTATTCAGGTTCAGCAGAGCATAGGTCTGGAGCATTGCCTGATGCTCAAGAGGGGGGTAGCACTTCCGCTCCCTTGTTGTTACAGACAGGCTCATTTGTTATCTAGGAGTCGCTTGGTGACATCTTTGTATTCACCCGAAGGTACTGAGGCTGACAGTACATCTGCTTATGGGACTTCTATGATATTGTGTACTAGTCACATGAGATGGTAAAGTTGGCAGTCGCGCGCACCTTGAACTATAACTGCAACTATGGATAACTCTATGGAGGACATAAGTCTTGCGAGCAGTCCTAGAGTTGGTTTGGTTCATGGAAATATGGATCGAACTCTGTTTGTGCATGTATGCATACACTTTTTGAGGTAGAGGTATTTTTGTATTCTGGTGCCATTGGATCCTGGTACCATTGAGAATACATTGGGAAATACTCTGCATTGTCATGTGCTGCATGTATGTTGGTATGATACATCAAGTGCTTTATTATGTTCATGGATGCACCATTGGGTGTAACTCCTGCGGGATGGCCATGAGACATATGTGGGAAAGTACTTAGTGGATGTAGTGTTTGGATGGATTGAGTGCTTGCATATGCTCATGTTGTACCATCAGTCGTGGGTCCTGCGGGATGCCCATGGGCGTAAGGCTTGCGAGCAGCCCTTAGACTGTTACTTTGGAGTAGGTAGAGCATTTTGAGGAGCATATTGTTTGCGAATGCATATGTGTGTCATGCATATGTGTGCCATATGTAGAATGATGCATGGTTTTGTTTTTGGCTAACACAGTTAACGTGTTTCCATTTGGTTTTAGACTTTTGTTGTAGGTTCTGAAGGAACAAGCAAGAGGACAGTGTGGCTTATTGTGCAGGATGATTGTTCTATCATCCAGATGCATTGGAAGGCCATTGTTTTTGCCATATGGGATGTCTTTGCTCATGAGATGCTTTACTGTGCCATTGAGTGCAATCGAGGACGCTTGCTATTTTTCAAGAGGGGGTATGTCACAACCCTGTGTTTTTCTCTGGACAAGATGCAGGTGTGCACGGGGACATGGTGGACAGTGTGAATGGCATCAGGTGGGAGTGAAGATGGAAGCCCATGTGTGGATAACCCCAAGTGTGAAGGGGGCCAAGTGATTAAAGTCTCTCATAACCCATGGGGACAAAGGGTTTTGGTGGGGACAAAGGTTTAAAAACCTTCAAAAGTTATAAAGCCCTTCATTAAAGAAAAACGTGGCCCTTAAGCTATTTTGGGGCCACGTGTGCTTTTTGGGGAAAGAGGAAGGCTGGCGGGCAACGCATGAGAGAGGAGAGCTTTTCTGGAAACAGGGCGCATACAGGCTGCTGGCGTGGAGAGCTTTTCTGAAAACAGGCAGGCTGCAGGGCTGCGCTTCAGCTTTTTCTCTTGTTTTTTGGAGAGAGTTGCAAGCAGGCAAAGCTGTTGTGTATGCAGGCGCAGCTGAATTCAGGCTCTGAACTGACTCTTGAAGAGGGAAGCTACTGGCTGGTGTGTTGCACAATAGGACAGAAACACAGATCCTTTTTCTTCTCTCTCTTTGGCTTTTTGGAGGATAAGCTGGCTGCTGTGCTGCAGAGTACACAGGCGCCTGCAGGTTCTTTCTTTTCTCTTTCCTTTGCTTTTGGCAAGAAGATGGTTGTCAGTTGGGAAGTGTGAGTTGTGAGAAGGGAACACAAGGCTGGACAGCGGGTTCTCTCACAAGTATTCTCCCACTTCCGGCTGCCAGACAAGAGGACAAGACAATTCGGGGCTTTTCCTCGTGTCTTTTTCTCTATTGTGGAAAGCGACATAAAGACTATACGTCTCTCTTTCTTTGTGAGCAAGTGGGACTGCAGGTGATGTCTTTCGGAGTCTCTCTTTTCACTGGCTCAGGACTGTTACAGAGTGGTTCTCTCTAGCCCTTTGTGAGAGGAAGGGTTTGACAGTTCAGAGGGTGGAAACAGGACAGTTTATGGGCTGTTTTTGTTTGGTTGCAAATTCAGCAATGTGCTTGGGTTTTTGGCTGCAAGTACAAGGTCATTTGGTTATGTTTCTTGGCATGGGAGCGATGCAAGCTAGCATGGCTGCGTGCTCATGGAGCAGATTGTTTTCTTCCTGCTAGAAAGGAACAGTGGGACCTACAGTTATGGGCATCTCTATGTTGCCAGATGTTTCATGAGGGAACAGGTGACTAGATGTATGCCGTTGTTGGCGAAGAGACATGTTTTTGGGTTTCTCCAGGAGACACGTCACATGCAGGCAGAAGGTACAGGAGTGGACACATGTATGGTACAACCTTGCTACTGATAGGACAGGGGACAAGAAATCCATGACAGAGATGGATAGTACCCTTGGAAGGTAGAGAGGGTTTGTACATGTGTGTCGACTGTATGGTATGCTGTGCTGTGATACTCTTTTGAGAGACAGTTTGGGAGTCTGTGTTGTGATGCAGAAGCACTGGATGTGTCAGGGTGTGATGCTGTTCATAGTGTGAGAGGCTATGGATGGTTGTGGGGCAGCCTTGATCATGGGAGAAAGCTTCTGTATGCAGACTGAATGTGAGAGAGTCTTTCGATGGGAACAATGGCTGGACTTGTTTGTGGATGCCGAGTGGACCAGAAGCCAGATGCAGGTTCTTTGCAGGCTTCAGGGGTTCCATTTTGACGGCTGAGTTCCCAGCCTTATATTGTAATCAAAGCTCTTATAATCAATTAAAGAAATACCGCAAGGGGTGCCACTGCGATTTGGGGCCAATCGGTGTCCGTGTACTATTTGCAGGAGCACTCTAGCTCCCCCTGTTTGTTTTTCCTTTTCTAGGTCCTCAATGGTGTTGAAGTGTTTTATGTGCGAGTGTTTGTTCCACCGCCCGTCAGATTTCTGAAGGCCGGTTTTCAAGCTTCCTGATGAGGCAGTTGAGCTCATGGTTGCAGATGACTCTTTGGGAGGCAGGATTGCGTTTCTTGTGGTTTCTGCGGCATGCGAAGGATCATGGACTCTTGTACACAGGAGGGGGATTGATTGATGGAGTCCGACTCCACGGTTGGAGTGACTCAGTTTGGGGAGGAGATCCGGATACGAGGAGATTTACTTCAGGCCCAGGAGCAGTTTTACGGAGCAGTAGGAGACAATCATCTTTTGCCTTGTCGAGAACAGAGGCAGAGTACCGGGCTGTTTGTGATGCTGCTTGTGAGGTGGTGAGGATGCAGAGGTTGCATTGCAGGTTTGGGCTTCCACTGGAGGAACCCATGGTCATCCAGAGGCACTTTGTTCGTGAACAGATCGTTGCTGGTGACATCTTGCTAGAGTTCTGTTCGACGGAGGACAGTACGGTGGACCTCTTCACGAAGTCGCTATCTCAGGAGTTGCTCAGGCGGCACCCCAGCTCCCTGTGGTTGGTTTCACAGCGAGGAGCTGAGAGGGGGTGTTAGAAGTCATCTCCTGTCTAGACTTATACACCAGGGCCTTTGTTGTGGGTGTGCCCGCCCTTATGAGGTGTTTTATCATTTTTCCTCACTCCCCGCATTTTTCCCCTATTTTTCCCATTTTTCTGTGGCTTGGGAGGCAGCCCTGAGGTGGCGGGAGGGCCCAGTAGCTGGCCGACTGATAGCACTGGTCCACGACTCCCTTACTAAGATGGCCGACTGCTGACACACTGGCCGACCGGCTGTTTTTAGCTGGTCGTGGAGATTCAGCAACAGTCGGCCGCCTACAGCAGGCTGACTGCTCATGTGGGGGCATATAAATAGGCCCCCACCCCCCTTGCCACTAGTGTATCATTTCAAAAGTGTCATTCTCATTTAAAATGAGTTTATGCATAGGAAAATGCATAAAAGATTGATTATTAATTCGAAATCTAGAGTGCCACGCAAGTACCAAAGAACTCTAAGAGCACACCGCCAATGCTGCTGACGGGGTTTGGATGAGAAGGAACTCAATAAACTGACTGCGAAGCATATATCCAATCGGGAGTAGGTCAACCATACCAAACAACCGACGAGAACCCGATACTGTCCCTAATTAGTCCCTAGAGAAGCATCAAGTGAAGAAAGCTTCTCACCAATATCCATAGGAGAAGAAACTGGTTTGCACCCAGTCATCTGAAATCTGTCGAGAATCTCTCGAGTGTACTTCTGCTGCGAGAAGAAAATGCCCTTCGAGGTTTGCCAAATCTCAAAGCCAAGAAAATAATGCAAGAGGCCAAGATCCGTCATCTCAAACTATGTCTCCAAAGCATCCATAACAAAACGGTTCCGCACAGAATAAGAACCTGTAAAGATGAGGTCATCAACATAGACCACAATGATAACAATCAACCCCCTCTCTGACGGGGAGAAACCTGAATTAGGGTTAGAGTTCATTCATGGGAGACATACACAGAGAAGCAAGGGAGAGAGAGAGAGAGAGAGTTGTGGGGATAAGTCAACTCATGAAAAGCATGAGTGTGTGACTCCCCTATCACACATGTATATTGCACTAGTACACATAGTGCACTTAGTACATTAAAAGTACTAAGTGTACTATGTACTATAACTTATGGGCTTGTACACACTATAAGGGTGGGCATAACGCCTTTACCCCAACAACCTCCCACTTAAAGGCAAAGTGCCCTTAAGTAAAGGAAAAAAAAAAATCAGCATGTACATGATAATATACAAGGCCATATCAAGGCTGAAATTGGCCTCATCCAATGCCCATCAAGTGTCTGCAATGAGCAAACCGCTCCGGAGGCAAACTCTTCGTCAACAGATCAGCCGGGTTGTCATCCGTGTGAATCTTAACAAGCTGAATTTGCTTGTTCTCTATCACCTCTCTGATGAAGTGATACTTCACATCCACATGCTTCGTCTTTGCATGAAAGACAGGGTTCTTTGCCAACTGGATGGCACTCTGACTGTCACAATGCAACAATGGAATATCCCCTGTATAGCCCAAATCAACCACTAACCGAGATAGCCATAATGCCTCCTTGCAAGCCTCTGTGGCTGCAATATACTCGGCCTCTGTAGTAGATAAGGCAGTGCACTTCTGCATCCTGGATATCCATGACACAGCACCTCCTGTGAATGTAAATACATAACCGGTAGTAGACTTCCGGTTATCTGGATGACCGGCATAATCCGAATCCGTGTAACCATGCACTAATGCATCCTGTTTGCCAAAGCAAATGCACAAATCCTGTGTGCCCTTCAGGTATCTCATGACACCTTTCACTGCTTCCCAATGCTTCTTGCCAGGGTTGGCCATGTATCTAGAAACCACTCCCACTGCAAATGCAATGTCCGGCCTAGTAGCAACCATGGCATACATGAGACTGCCACAAGCTGAAGCATACGGAATCTTGGCCATATCAGCCCTGTCTGTATCTGACTGTGGGCTGTCCATAGCACTGAGTTTCACATATGGAGGCAAAGGAGTACTAGCTTTCTTCCCCCCGTCCATATTGAACCTCTGCAAGACTTTGCCAATGTATTCCTTCTGAGACAAATACAACACATGCTGATTTCTGTCCCGAAGTATCCGCATACCCAAGATGTGATTTGCATCACCCAAATCCTTCATATCAAAGGTTTGATGCAGCCTCTGCTTCAAAGCATCCATCTCTTTACGAGATTTCCCGGCAATCAACATATCATCAACATACAAAATGAGAATCAATAGACTGCCATCCAAAGCTTTTTTGGTGTACAAGCAGTGATCTATATCACTTCTCCTGAATTTCTGAGATTTCATGAATGTATCAAATTTATGATACCATTCTCTTGGTGCCTGTTTGAGCCCATAAAGACTCTTTTTCAGCTTGCATACAAGCTTCTCCTTTCCACTCTCTGCATAACCCTCTGGCTGCTGCATATATATCTCCTCATGGAGATCACCGTGAAGAAAAGCAGTCTTCACATCCATCTGAATCAAGTCCAGATCATCATGCGCAACCAAAGCCAACACAGCTCTAAGTGTGGTCATTTTGACCACTGGAGAGAAGATCTCCTCAAAGTCCACACCATATTCCTGCTTGAAGCCCTTAGCCACTAACCTGGCTTTGTATCTTGGCTTTGCATCTGGTGCAACTTTGAGCCTGTATACCCACTTGCATGGCAAAACCTTCTTGCCTGCAGGCAAATGCACCAACTTCCATGTTTCATTTTTATGCAGAGAATCCATCTCTGACTTCATGGCACGCTCCCAAAGAGCCTTGTCTGCCCTCTGTAAAGCCTCTTTATAACATGAGGGCTCCCCACAGTCAGTAAGCATCAAATAGTCAACCCCTGGAACAAACCTGTCAGGGGCTCTGGAGGGTCTTGTGGACCTCCGTACCCAATGACCATCATTTGCAGGTTGCTGTCCAGCCTGCATATCACCCATTGGTGGCTCCTGTTCCATGCCATAAGGCTGAAAAATCATGCCCGGTATATCCTCCAACTGTGGTATATCCATAGGGATATCTTCTGCCATCTCTGGCTGTCCATTTGGACCATTTTCAGCACCATTTAAGGGCTGGTTTTCCTGCTGTAATGGCTGATTTACAGCCCTTTGTTGTTGTCCATGATGTCCATCATCATCAAAGATGACTCTGCCAGGCTCCTGTTGCCTTGCAGGCTCCTTATACATGCATGTTTCATCAAAAATGACATCATTGCTGCGTATGATCTTTCTATTCATGGGATCCCAAAGTCTATACCCCATTTCACCTCTGTCACCATATCCTAGGAATATGCATTTATGAGACTTAGGATCAAGTTTGGTGCGCATTTCCCTGCGTATGTGCACGTACGCAACGCAACCAAACACTCTCAAGTGCTTGTATGACGGAGGCTTCCCTGTCCATACTTCTTCTGGCACTTTCCCACCAAGCCTCGTGTTAGGTGACCTGTTTATAAGGTGAACGGCTGTCATAACAGCTTCAGCCCAAAAACCATGAGGTAATGCAGCATGTGACAACATAGAACGGACCTTCTCCTGTATGGTCCTGTTCATCCTCTCTGCTGTCCCGTTTTGTGGAGGATCATAAGGAGTAGAGAGCTCCCTCTTGATGCCTTTAGCATCACAAAAGTCCTGAAACTGTTTGGACGTATACTCTCCACCATTGTCGGAACGCAAAGCCTTCAGTGTTTTGCCAGTTTGATTCTCAACAAGAGCAACAAACTTCTGAAACACTGAGAATGTATCACTCTTCAAACGAAGAGGATAGACCCACACCTTGCGTGTGGCATCATCAATAAAAGACACAAAATATTTTGCCCCTCCCAAAGAAAGCTGAGGCATCTCACATACATCTGTATGCACAAGCTCTAACTGAGCATCTTTCTGTCCAAGAGCTTTCTTGTGGGGGCACTGTAGTTGCCTACCATATATACAATGCTCACAAAACTGAAAACTTGAAAACTTTAGAGAAGGCAAGTAACCCAAACGAGACAATTGCTCCATTCCCTTGACACTCATGTGTCCCAACCGGCTATGCCACATAGAAATTTCCGGCAGCTCGGTTGCATTTACATTAGCATGGTGACAAACACCTGCATGCATAAAGTAAAGAGTGTCCACCTTAGAGCCTCTGGCAACAACCAGTGAGCCCTTACTAATCTTCCACTTTCCACTACCAAATGTGGTAACATAATCAGCATCATCAAGCTGTCCAGTAGAAAGTAGATTCTTTTTGATCTCAGGCACATGCCTGACATCATGGAGCATAAGCTGTGAGCCATCTGAAAATACAAGCCTCACATCACCTCTGCCAAGTATCTTGCATGCATGGTTATCACCCAAATAAACCACTCCTTCATTGCCAGCAGTGTACCTGACAAACAAGTCTCTGCAACCTGTGACATGAAAGGAGGCACCTGAATCAATGATCCATGAGTGCATACCATGACCACCTGTAAGAAGTGAATGGGCATCAAGTGAAGACGTAAAGAGGACCTCATCCTCACTGCCACCTGCATGTGACACATTGATTTCTTCGATCTTGACTCCACTTTTGCCCTTTGGCTTTACATCTTTGGCTTCATCCTTCTCTTTGTCTTTGCCTTTTCCCTTTTCCTTTTGATCATTTTTCCATTTGTAGCATTGCTTTTTGATGTGTCCCTTCTTGCCACAATAATGGCATTCCAAATCCTTTTTGGAGCGAGACTTGCTCCTTCCCCTTTCTTGGCTTTTACCCCTTTGCTGGGATCTCCCACGTGCATTCATTGCATTTGACTTTCCAACAGAGTTGTTTTTCCTGTTCATCTCTTCTTGAAGAAGAGCACCCTCAACATCTGCATATGACAGCATAGCATTCGAATTGCTAGTGGCTGTCCTGAATGTGTCCCAACTCTCTGGTAAAGTGCATAACAAAAAGGTGGCTTTGAACTCATCGTCCATCGCCAACTTTTGATTAATGACCTGGCTGACAATACCATTAAACTCATTTAAATGGGCTGTCATAGACGCCCCTTCCTTCATCTGAAGACCTATGAGTTTCTTCAACCAATACACTTTGCTTGAGGCACTTTGTTGGGCATACAAGTCCTACAATCTCTGCCACATTCCCCAAGCTGTTTTCTCTTCACGAATGCTGAAAAGTAATGAGTCTGACACAGACAACATGATAGTAGATCTTGCCAGCTCATCCATATCTTCCCACTCTTCAGCTGTAAGAGAAGCGGGCATCACACCCCTTTCTTTGATAGGCTTGTGCTGCTTTTTCTGAAGCAACACATTGTAGCACTGGGTTTGCCAAATATCATAATTATGGGAGCCTTCAAGCTTCTTGATGTGAAGCAATGAAGAGCTCTCACCTGTGGTTGCCATAGCAATATGCAACCTTTAATGCCTGACTCCCTGCAAATGTGCAAACACTGCACCAAAAGATGTGCAAACACTGCACCCAAAGCACACAAAGTGCTCACAAATGTTCTCCCAAGCTTTATCTCCCACTGCGGAAGCAAGAATGCAACTTTTCTCCCACTTTTTGTGATGAAAACACCAAAATCTGGTTGCTGCAGATTTTGGACAGCACCTTGAATGTGCTCTTTTGCCCTTCCAAAGTACTGTACAGCAGTACTAAGCGCTCACCAATGATGTACCAAACCTGTACCGGCAATTTCAGCAGTGTACAGCCATGCCAAAACATGCACAAAGCTGTGCCAAATCTGTACCAGCAGGTACAATAGCAATAAATGCTCTCGTGGCTGTCCAAATGAGTGAAAATCAGACTTTTACAGTCACGAACACTGCATACAACAGTCCCGAACAGAAATTGGGCAAAAGCCCCTTGACTGCAAGCTGATTTTTTGAGGATTTAAGGCATAAATGGCTTGCCTGCTGCTTTGCCAAGCTCAACAAGCATACGAACTTGAAAAGCCCCTTGATTTGAGATCAATTTCTGATCATGCATGGTACATTGGCGCACATGAAGGCATCCAGAGTGTTCACGATGCTTCCCCCTGGCCACATATACATCAAATACATGAAAGCCCCTTGATTTACAGGCACATTGAGTGCTTGTAAGGCATCAGCACATTATCCACAGCATCAAATGCGATTGCCTGCATGCAAATCAACTCAATCGGCACAAAAGCCCCTTGATTTGCACTGCAATTTGCTGCAATTTGCTGCAATGTTGCCCAAATGTGCGATTTTTCACATCATACAGCATGTATGAGTGCTTAATTGCACAATTACATCAAAAGCCCCTAATTTCGACATCCAATTTCCTGCAAATTGATCCTGATTTGACCAATTTCCTGCAAATTTATGCTGATTGTGACCAATGTCACCCAATTTGCCAATTTTGCTCAAAAAATTGAGCAATTGGGCACCTGTACCTGCTCAATTGATTACTGTATTTGCTCAATTGCAAATCCCAAAAAAAAATTGAAGCAGAATACCTTGTAATTTTCTGAATTTCTCTGAGATTTGCAGGCGAATTTGGTGCTGATGCTGATGCTGATGCTGATGCTGGGGAGCCTCTTCAAGCGTGCTGCAGGAGTCGTGGAGACACAAGCTCTTGACTTGTCGTTGCTGCGCTGAATGGTTGGGCAGCTTAGCTGCGCCTGTTGGGCAGCGTGGCTGCTGCTGCTTGGCAGCCACGTGGGCTGGCTTTAGGTGGTAAAGCTACACGGCGCTGGCAGCTGTGCGCTTCCGCCTGCGCTGTCGACTTCGCAGCCTAGACTTACACTCCTTCCACGCTTACGACCTGCTTTCGCTCACGCTTCGCCTGGCTGATGACGTCTACACGCTCAAGCCTTCCTTCGCCACTCGCTCGTTGCCTCAGCCACTTGCGCTACACGCGTTGTGTGTTCGCCCGACTACGCTCACGTATTGCTGCTGTTCGCTTCACTCGCCTAGCGCCTATACGCCCAGCGCTTATGCGCTTTGCCTTGCGACCAGTTGATGTAGGCGCCTGACATCTCCAGTTACCTTGCGACCAGTTGATGTAGGCGCTTTGCCTTGCGACCAGTTGAGAAACGAGCACCTGGCAGAAGCGTTTGCTTTGCTGGATCAAACAGAGAGGACGGGTCTGCTCCAGCTCCAGCTCTGATACCAGTTGACGGGGAGAAACCTGAATTAGGGTTAGAGTTCATTCATGGGAGACATACACAGAGAAGCAAGGGAGAGAGAGAGAGAGAGAGTTGTGGGGATAAGTCAACTCATGAAAAGCATGAGTGTGTGACTCCCCTATCACACATGTATATTGCACTAGTACACATAGTGCACTTAGTACATTAAAAGTACTAAGTGTACTATGTACTATAACTTATGGGCTTGTACACACTATAAGGGTGGGCATAACGCCTTTACCCCAACACTCTCAAGGAGGATATTGTCATGTGCATCACAGATGCCATGGACATTCTCAGGGCTAGATCCAGAAGAGGCAAACAGATAAAGACCATGAACCAGTAGAAGATGGACATGGAGCAAGACTTGGAGCAAAGCATGGATCAGAGGGCTGTCGGCTGCAAGAAAGAGGATGCTGGCTGCCAGAAGAGCTGTCGGCTGACGTCAGCAAAGTGTGGGCAGCAGGCGCATCAAGAACATCTAGTCGGCTGCATTAAATGGATTTTTATGAACTTGTAACTGGCCGACCACCAGTCGGCCAGTTCCCCATGTAGTCCAAGGGCTATAAATAGCCCCCCTTGCTCTATGTTTTAGTCATTCAGCCCACTAGGGGTTGGATCAGTAGGGTCCTAGTCTAGGGCAGAATTTTGGGTGTTTTACCACCTTTTCAGGAAGGCAGCCAAGGGCTGCAGTCATGTACCTTTTTGTACCATAGTATATACTGAATTTCCAGCACTTCTCACTCTCTCTCTCTACTCTCTCTCTACCTGCGTTTTTGCATCAGAAGGTTTCCAAGAGTGTTTAGGGCTGAAAGAAGACTACCCAGAGCTTCCGCGCGTTACATTGGTATCAGAGCATCAGGCTCAGCAAAGCTAAACGCTGCATCAGTCCCATATGATGGTGTACAGGTCCAAGGTACAGGAAAGTACACGGATTCGAAGCCCACGGCAAGAACACAGATCGGGAAGAACTCCCAGGAGGTTTGTTGGTGGTGTTCCACAGTGCCAGATGGGGATGGCAGTTCCGTGAGCCAGATAGGTTCTCAGGTAACGGTCCCAAGGGAGGTTGATCCTCCAAGGGTGGTGTGAGAGTGCCAGACTCAGTTCCAGGAATGAAGACCAAGACGGTGTTCAGAGTCAGGGCAGGAATGGATTGTGGACTAGAGGAAGACCAGATGCATAGATCTTCATCAGAGACAGAGTGGTTTGGAGAATAGACCGGATTTTCAGAGAAAAAGGTTTGCCAGGGATGGAAGATGACAGAGGGACTTCGGGACAGGATTGGGATGATGACAGTCATCCAAGAGCAGGTTGGATTCCCGTCATCAAGTTTAGCAGAGGGGGATGTCATGTGCATCACAGATGCCATGGACATTCTCAGGGCTAGATCCAAAAGAGGCAAACAGATAAAGACCATGAACCAGTAGAAGATGGACATGGAGCAGGACTTGGAGCAAAGCATGGATCAGAGGGCTGTCGGCTGCAAGAAAGAGGATGCTGGCTGCCAGAAGAGCTGTCGGCTGACGTCAGCAAAGTGTGGGCCGCAGGCGCATCAAGAACATCTAGTCGGCTGCATTAAATGGATTTTTATGAACTTGTAACTGGCCGACCACCAGTCGGCCAGTTCCCCATGTAGTCCAAGGGCTATAAATAGCCCCCCTTGCTCTATGTTTTAGTCATTCAGCCCACTAGGGGTTGGATCAGTAGGGTCCTAGTCTAGGGCAGAATTTTGGGTGTTTTACCACCTTTTCAGGAAGGCAGCCAAGGGCTGCAGTCATGTACCTTTTTGTACCATAGTATATACTGAATTTCCAGCACTTCTCACGCTCTCTCTCTACTCTCTCTCTCTACCTGCGTTTTTGCATCAGAAGGTTTCCAAGAGTGTTTAGGGCTGAAAGAAGACTCCCCAGAGCTTCCGCGCGTTACAGATATAAAGGTTCGAATCTGCGTGAGAACGACGCAGGCCAAGCTTCTGAAAGAACTCATCAATCCGCTAGTACCAAGCCCGCGGAGCCTGCTTTAGACCATATAAAGCCTTCTTCAACCGGTACACATGATCCTGTCTGCCCGGAACAACAAATCCTGGCGGCTGATCAATATAAACCTCCTGTGTAAGCTCTCCATTCAAGAAAGCCAACTTGACGTCCATCTAGAAAACGGGCCATCTATGATGTCCTGCAAGTGCAAGAATGGTGTGAATGGTAGTCATCCGGGCCGTCGGAGCGAAGGTCTCATCGAAGTCGACACCAGGGCGCTGAGCATAACCCTTGGCAACCAACCTCGCCTTGTGCTTGTCCAAGCTTCCATCAGCTCGGAACTTTGATTTGAAGATCCAACGCACACCAATCACCTTACGCTGCAGTGGCCGAGGCACCAAAATCCAAGTGCCATTCCGTTCGATAGCATCTAGCTCTGCTTGCATAGCACGACGCCAAGGCTCATGTGAAAGAGCCTCGTCTACAGAAGTGGGATCAGAAGGACCATTAATGATAGTAGACATAAGAGCATAATTAACAAACATGTTGCCCTCATCAATTTGTTTCCCTGTAACTCTGGAAGAACACTGAAGAGAACCAGGCAGAGGAGCAGAAGGAAGCTCACGTAACCCAAAATCACGAACTGTCTAATAATACCAACCAGGTACAGATCTGCTCGAACTCGCCGGAGGAGGAGCAGGGTCATCATCATCTGACTGAGTATCCTCAGCTGGAGGTGTAATAGAAGCAGCGGGAGCAGGAGGAGGAGGAGGAGGCGGCGGAGACGGAGGTGAAGGAAGAAGAAGCTCACCACCCCCCTCTGAAGATGTAGGAGTCTCGTCGAACACCACATCACGGCTCACAACAACTTTACCGGCCTGAGGATCATAAAGACGATATGCCTTGGACACAATACTGTATCCGAGAAAAGTCATGCACTGAGACTTCGAGTCCAACTTGGAGCGATGCTCCTTAGGCACATGAACATACGTCGTACACCCAAATATCCGGAAATGAACAACGTAGGGCTTCTCACCATGGAAAGCCTCATATGGAGTTTTATCGAGAAGAGCAACAGTAGGAGACCTATTCTGAATGTAGACAGCAAACGGAAGCCGCCTCAGCCCAGAAACGTCGAGGTAATGAAGAATGCTCAAGCATAGCACGGGCCATCTCCATAATGGTCCTATTCTTCCTCTCTACAACTCCATTCTATGATGGAGTATATGATGTAGTAAGCTGTCTCCGAATGCCATGTGTCTTGCAATATTGCTTAAACTCCTGGGATGTGAACTCACCCCCTGCGTCGGTCCTGAGAGCCTTGACCGAGTGACCGGTCTCTTTTTCCACCTCAGCTTTCCAATCACAAAAGTACTGAAAAGTCTCAGGTCTTCAGAAAGAAAACCCAAGTATATCAGGTAAAATCATCCACCATCACAAGCATGTACAACACCTTACTCAAAGACACGGTACTCATAGGACGACATAAGTCTTCATGAATGAGAGCAAGTGATGTCGAAGATCTGTGTGTTGCCTCCTTCGGAAACGCGGCTCGGTGTTACTTCCCCTGTAAACAAGAGGAACAAGCAGTAGACGAAGCCTTGATGGTCGGCAATCCCTCAACCAACCCATCCTTCGAAGCTCGCTGCAGAAGCTGATAGCTCAAATGGCCAAACGGAGCATGCCAAGAGCAAAAGAAGCACCAGAAGAAAGCAGAGCAGTCAACTTGTAGAGACCACTATCTTGGACTCCCTGAGCCAAGATGCTACCAGTCGCCTTATCACGAATGGTAATCTCATAACGAGAAAATATCACCTCCGCACCCTGTGCTGTAAGAGCACTCACTGACAAAAGGTTAAAATCCAAATCTGGAATATACAGAACGTCAGAGAAATACCTCTCATCCTCGTCAGAACGGAAGATGGGGATAGTGCCATGACCATGCACTGGCACAGAAGAAGAATCACCCACAGTGATCTCGCCTGATCTGGCAGTGAAGTTCTCGAACCAATCTCGATGAGGTGTCATATGGGCAGTAGCACCGCTATCAACAATCCAAGACCGTGACTGAGAAGTCACAAAAGCAAGTATACGCCGAGTACCTGCTAAGAGAAGAATGCCATCATCCTTCTTGGGTTGAGACACCGCCGTTGCGGAAGAGTTATTTGCTGCTTCATCACGGTTCTTCTTGTGACATTGAGGTGACTTGTGACCCTTCTTGCCACAATAATGACATTCAATGTCCTTGTTCTTTGAAGATTTATTGTCTTTATCCTTGTCGGAATCCTTGGAGTTCTTGTCAGAACCCCCTTTTCCTTTCTTTTGTTGATTCTTCCCTTTATCTTGTGCTGCCAAAGCTCCATCAAGGCCACCAGAGGTGTGCCAGTCTCCTCCTCAAAGCTAGACTCAAACTGCATAACGGAGGGAAGAACTTCCTCCCAAGTAACTGGAACAGGACGAGGAGAAGAAACAAGAGACTAAAAGTATGCATCAAACACCGGAGAGCAGTCAAATAGCCATGTCCTCTGTGGAGATGTCCTTGCCACAAAAAGCAAGCTCGTCCCGGAGATCTTTCATCTTCGAGATGAAAGCAGATAAAGATGGAAAGGCAAAAACTGATAAGTTCATAAGTAATCTTTTTATGATACTGGATAAGACCATGAAGGAGTCATTATCCGTGAGGGAAGGTTGGGATTCTAAAGTAGCCCTCGTCTTATTGTCACACTCCGAAAGAAGGTACCAACGGTTTTGGTAGCAGTGAGCATGTCGGAAAGACCTTGTGGCCCTCTTGTCTGTGTAGGGGCACTATTGTACCCTTGAGGTCTATTCTGCATCATATTTAGACATGAGTAGACACTAGTCTTGGATATACAGAATTGTGTTGCAAACAAAGCATTGTTTTGGACAGCTTTGACAAATTATTATTTTTTTAGTTGTGTTCCCTTGCTCTGCTGAGGGAAGGGCAACTCCAACAGCCACCATGAGCAATTCTCCACATCACAGTGAGACTATGTTGCTACAACTACAGTCCGAAGTGGTTGAATTGAAGTCTATTTTGGCCATCCCAGAAATTCAACATACTCTTGAGTCTCTAAAGAAGAGGCATAGAGAACCAACACTTCATGCATCTCAAGAAGGTTCTTCAAGATCCCATACCCGCTCTCACTCTCATGCCCATAACCATTCTCCTTCACCTAGCCACAATTCTTCTCCTCGTAAAAGCCATTCTCGCCATCATAAAAGCCATGCTAAACCCAAAGCCCGTTCTCCTTTCTCCCACTGAAAAGCCCTCAAAGAGATTGAAGACTTTCAAAGAGATTGAAGACTTTCAAGGCTGGGGATAAAGATGTTAAGTTTGAATCTTATAATGGGAAACGAGATATTACTAAAGCTCTTTCTTTTTATTAGACAGTTTGAGGTTGCATTTGTGAATGGCAATTTTACTGAGAAGTCTAAACTTCGTCATGTGGGCATGTATTTGAAGGATACGACTAGCAATTGGTGGCTTGGCCAAGATTCTTGAGAATAAGGATCCAAAGTCTTGGGAAGACTTTAAAATTCAGTTTTATAAGTAGTTTCTTCCTCCTAACTTTGAGAAAGATGTAAAGAAAGAGTGGGATTGGTTGTTACAAAAAGAGCATGAAAGTGTGTCTACATATGAAGATAAGTTTTGTGCTGTTTTGCTTAAAAGTAACCCCCTTTATGAAGATTGCTAATGATGAGAAGATGCGGAAGTTTGAAAGTGGTCTCCAACCTATTATTAGGATGAGCCTAAAACTCTATCCTAATAGTACTTTACAACACATGATGGAGTTGGCAATTATTGCCGAAAGTTTGCATAATCTCCTCATTCCCCTCTATCTTACATGTTGCCATTAGGCTCTCGTATAGATCGAGGTTGATGGACCATCCTTTCTCCCAAGAACCCAAAGAGCTTTACGACATCTGTAGAAACTATGTGTGTAGAAACTATGTTATGTGCCTACCACAGATGTACTTGTACTTGAAGAAAACAAACACACCTTTGTGGTCAAGGACTAGGCAAAGGTTTTATCCTTACGCGATGAAAGAAGGGTGGGTGTAGCCAATTGGCTTGGGCAAGGAAGCCACATATACCCAGATGTACAAAACATCTTCCCCCTCTATCCACGACCTAGCCAGCCTATTGCACCGGTGCCCTTGGAGGTTATCCTTGTGTGTTTTGTTGTTGTATACAACCGCCTTGAAGAAGATAGCACAGGCGGAAGCATAAACAATAAACATATAAAAGAGTGCAAAGGAGATTGTGAGAGTTGGACAAGATTACCTTTTATAAAGGCAGTAAAGCTTTACAATGGCAATGGCCAACAACTGAATGTTGAACTATGTGCAAGGGAAGTGGATGAAAGTGTGAATAATGGGGAACTCCTTATATAGTGCAGGAGGAAACTGGCCGACTGCCCCTGGATAAATAAATAGGAGTAAAATACCAAATAAATGGTAAAGCCCCAGAACACTGAGATGCACAATTCTAACACCCCCTCTACAGCTCATAGTGTGCAAGAGTCGAAAGAAGATAAGTCGATGAAGACGCAATCATGGACCCTCCAACATCGCGAATACTGGAATCACCTCGGAGAGAGCACCCACCAACCTGTTTCCACGAAACAAGATGCCACCGCGACCAGCAAGGAACTTTGCTTGACCACAAATTCCTACACAAGTGTGCAGTGAACTCCAAGAATAGATGATGAGCTGCTAGACACACCGCGCCCATAATCCCCAATAGTGGACGGAACACATCACGTCCCAAAAGCCTCGAACAGTGAACTTGGAATAGATCCAGTTCATAATCTTTGTCGTACCAAAGATAACCATGCCCTGCCAGATGTCTAATGCTTGGAACTCCGAATCACGGTCCCCATGCATCAGTAAGTGGACCTTTCTTTTGAACTGAGGAAAGTGCCTCGTCAGAACCATTGACTCGCACCTTCAACTTATCCCGTGAGATGAGAACGGACTCCTCCTCCAAAAGTAGGGAGCTAAGATCATCAAAATCCAACTGAGTGGATGTGACCTAGCACCGCAAAGATCGAGAAATCACATCATAGTCCGGAGGAAGCTTCGTGAGGATAAGAGCAGCCAACTGAGAAGAGCACAAAGCAGCACCCATAGCCAGTAACTGGTCATGGATAACCTTGGCCTTCATGAGAAAAGACTGCATTGAATTGCCTTTAGGAAATAACAAGCCATAGAGCTGCCCCTACAAGGTAATTGTCCTCATTGATGAATCTCGTGCAAACAGATCCTCCAATTTTGACAATACCTGATGAGCACTTGTGAGAGTTTGCACTGCCTGTGAGACCTCCTCGGTGATGATCCGCACAAGCACAGAATGCGCCTTCGAGTCCCGATTCTCCCAGTCTTGTAATTCCACAGCAAATTCATCCTCCTAATCCTGAGTCCACCGCCAGTTTTGAGGACGCTCGGCTTCCTTTCAATGCCCTGAACAATGTCCCACAAACCCTTGTGGATGAACCAGATCCACATCTAAAGCTTCCAATGAGCATAGTTGGGTCCTTTCAGCTTATCATCTTTGTTCGTAAGGGGGGAGCCATATCCACAACAGCAAAGAACAAATCTCAGCTCTCAAACACTTCTCTCAAGTGCTTTCCAACGAAGAGAGGCACTAGGAACAATCAGCCCCCCCCTCTCAAACCGTAGAGAGAAAGAGGCGGGACAGCAACAAAACAGTCCAAGATCCACCGGGAACCGCCTACTGGAAGGGCAGGGACTCGTGGAAGAAGAAGACAGTGAAGAGACACTTGTCTGGCAGCACGCTGCACCACGAGCAAGAACCGCACCACTAACAGATGCTAAAGAAGAAAACGCACCCAAAACACTTCAAAATCTGTCTCTGAAGAGAAAAACACAGCCTGTAGGGCTGGCCGACAACAATCAGAAGAGGGCTGGACCAAAAACGCAACAAGGTACTAAAAACGCAACTACTGTATGGACTGATTTGCAGCCGGAGAAGTGATGGAAGCAAAACGCACAACAAGGTGGGTAGATTTGCAGAGTTTGGAGCAGCCGGACCTAAGCGTATGATACCATGAAAGAGAGAGCACAAGCGGAAGCATTAGCAGTAAACATATGAGAGAGTGCAAAGGAGATTGTGAGAGTTGGACAAGATCACCTTTTATAACAGCAATAAAGCTTTACAATGGCAATGGCCAGCAACTGAATGTTGAACTATGTGCAAGGGAAGTGGATGAAGGAGTGAATAATGGGGAACTCCTTATATAGTATAGGAGGAAATTGGCCGACTGCCTCTAGGGCTGGCCGACTACCCCTGGACAAATAAATAGGAGAAAAATACCAAATAAATGGTAAAGCCCCAGAACACTGAGATGCACAATTCTAACACGGCTATTGTGGTGTCCTATAGCCTGAATAGGCTATGTTTTTGCCAAATATTGCCGCCTACTATGTGTTGTCCTTTAGCCTGCTATGCTACGTTTTGTTTTTTGAATCTGGCCACCCTTATGCTCTCCCAAATTTGGTCTTTGAACATCCACCACTGGACCCCTGATAGAACTTCTTCCACTCTTGTTTGGTTGCGTTTGAAGCACCTACACACTATCATACTTGTTTACTGTATCCACCCTCTACTTGGTGTGTTTGGCCCTCTTTCTTGCCCTTTGGCTAAGAGCCCCCTGCACACACGAGCTATCTAGTAAGGAATTTACAAAACGCGGCCTTGATGAAAACAAACACAAACCTAAGTGAAAACACAAATGTGATGGGGTTCTTCGCAATGGATCTCCAAGCCCTTATGAGAGAAAAATTTGGAACCTTTCTATCGTCAAATACCTGATGCTCTTGATCCAATGTAACACAGGTCCTTGCGAAAGCGTGTTATGAATTGATTGATTGCGATTTGCGCCTAATCAAAGACCTAAACTCATGTTCAAACCGCTACTTCTTCATGCTCAATACCCAATAGAAAGAGATCACTTAATCTACTATGTATTACTAACATGAAATGTATACAATGTTGAATAGAGATACTCAATGGTAGCACTGCTCTTGAGTTCTCAATGAAACATGATAATCAATGAATGAATATGGCTAAATCCTAGACTCCCATTTTTAGTGTCTAATGTTGGCGAGTTAGCTACCAACTCTACCAACCCTAATAATAATGTCCAACTAGGTGTGTTCACACAATAACCCAATAACTATGTCCACACTGGGCTGCTCATTGAGCGCCTGGACAATATTACAAAGATCTAGCCCAATAGCCCTTACAAACACATAAATCTCACCACGTACTCGACCTTTGAGCTGGCCAATGGGTAGAAGCATGTCCACCTTACACTCGCGAGAGTGCACGTGACATCCCCTTTTGCTTAACTTGGTGCACAGATGCAGCTAATGCTCCGCTACTCCACCCCGGTACAGATCTTCTAGCAAACTCACACTCTTCTCCACACACCGGTCTTAAACCCAATACCATGGCTACTAGACGCACCTGTTGTCTCCAATGATGTCTGCACCACTCCCTCCCCGAGAACTGTGGACACTAGACTCAATGATGATCAATTGGAATGAATATGGCTGAAGCCTGAATTCCTATTTATAATATCTAATGTTGGTGAGTTGGCTACCAACTCTACCAACCCTAATAATAATGTCCAACTAGGTGTGTTCACACAATAACCCAATAACTATGTCCACACTAGACTGCTAATTGGACACCTCGACAATAATACAGAGATCTGGCTCAATAGCGCTTACGAACACATAAATTCATCCACGTGAGCTGGCCAATGGGGAGAAGCATGTCCACGTCACACTCAAGAGAATGTGCACGTGCCAAAACATGCATGAGATCACGACAACTCAGCAATGCACAATGAATTCCAAGGAACACTAATGTGGCAAATTTCTGGAGCATCTCCTATCGCTATCAATCCAGTAAACATTGTGACACTGATATAGCAAAATTCTCGAGCACCTCCTCTCCCCCCTCTCGGGGGCCATGGTGGCCAAAAAAGGACAGAGGTTGCTCCTCCAAGGAAAGGAGGACCGCCCCCCTTTCCCTACACCATCCTTGCAACTTACCCTTCCATCTCACTGCTTTGCACATGCCTCCCTTACTCTTTACCTTTACTCCCCGCCGCCACACCCAACCCCGTGCCCCACCTCTCTTTTCATGCCTTCTCCTCTATTTCTCAAGCGCCAGGGAATTAAAACCAAGGGCATCACGCAGCACGTGGCTGATACATGAATTAGAACAAGAAGGAGAACTTAAACGTTGCAAAAAGTGAGAAAAAAAAAGCCAGGAAACCCACTTGAACATGATGATGCCTCCGATGAAAGTCACCCAGAGCGATGTGCCCCAAGCCGTAGCAAAGCTGAGGAGGTAGGTCAGGCGGAGGGCCACCGCAGTGCTGCTGTTGGAAGAGGTGCTGGCCGCACCCTTGAATCCGGAGGTGAGGGGATCCGGGGAGACCAGAATCCCCAGCGCCAGGAAAGAAACCACCACAACAAAGCGTGTGATCCACATCTCCACCAAGCCAAGCTTAAGCCAAGCACAGAAGGTCTGCCGGTTTGTGTGTATATATGTGTGTGTGCGTGTGTGTGTGTGTGTGTGTGTGTACAGGGCCAAGGCGTGTTTACTCGGGCAGCATAAGAGGAGGACTTTTTGAAATGATGCCAGCACGTTCTACCTAATTCCTTGTGAGGTCTAATAAACTCTACCTACAATATTGAACATCCAAAACAACCAAGAAATTACTTGTGAGGTCTAATAAACTCTACCTACAATATTGAACATCCAAAACAACCAAGAAATTACTTCTCTTGGACACTTCCCTCTCTGGCTTGCTCAATCGTAGTGTCACATGGATTCATACTTGGTGTTTTGCCCGACATCTCAGGCAAAGACAGCATAGCACCTCCGTTGGCTTTACACATTGGATCACTCTACCATACTCCGTTTTCTCAGCCCATGCGCACAGGCTATGAGGAGTGAAGAAGTGGGACAACCATGAAGGATCCAACAATGGAGGAATTTCTATGTATTTACAAATTAGAAAAATATCATTTTGTGAAGATTTATTTTTATTAGCATTTATTATTTGGTGTAAGTGGCATATTGGGTCTTCAAATTAGTTTGTGCCTCTGGAGATTAATGTGAAATCCTAATTGTGCCTCTGGCATATTGGGTCTTCAAATTAGTTTGTGCCTCTGGAGATTAATGTGAATCCTAATTGTATTCAGAAATGGTAGTAGGTTATTCATGGTTTTTACACAAACCCAAGCCATTTTCATAGATTTATTTTCACTTGGGCAGGTTAAAAAGAAAGTTGGTTTTTCCACCATGTTTCTAATTTCCAAAGTTCATGTGATCATTCTTGCTCTTGGCGAAATTGGCAAGAAAAAAATTATGTGCAAACTTAGCGAGGAAAAATAATGGAGCAATTGCTTTCTCATTTTGGTTGGCCATCAATGGTGGGGCACTTTGCAGAAGCATTTTAATTTTGATGATTCTTTAAAAAATGATTTTTACTAACACAATTTGTCATCTTGTATAAGCAGTAAGCGGCCTATTATATAATGCTTAATCTCATAATAATCCATGAAGTACATTATTAAAATTTATTATCGCTTGTTGCCACATGTGCTTGAGCCAAAATTGCCACAAGTACTCCATCAGACCATATCCAAGTTGTGAATTTGGACACTATTGCTATATAACTTGATCATACATCCTTTTGGTGGAGTTTTACCGGTGGAGTTTTACTGTCCTCCAAGCGAGTTCTTCCAAGCGAACAAAAAAATCGAACGAAGCGTGGCAAAGGAGACCCAACAAGAAGAGGGAATTTAGAAATGGTTCCTCATTGTTCCATTGAATTTCAATTTTAATTTGTGACATTCAAAATCAATTCCAAAGCAACCACCCATCAATGGACACATACTACATGAAGAGAGTATGAACAAACAAATGTACAATTATAAGTGAATTCGCCATAAAATTGAGCTACTTCCAAAATGGCCTCGAAAGCTCATGAACAAGAACAATCACTTGAAACCTTTGAGGTAGCCGGCAAAACTATTGATGGCAATGTCTAGAAACTCAATAATAGGCAATCACGTAAAGTCACACTCATCATTGATAATGGCGGATGTGGCATCTCTCCTTATGTTTCGTCTCAAATCTTGGGTCTCCAATGTCCTTGCCATAATGTCCTTGCCATCATCTACGTATATTGGAGAATCTAACTTTGCATTGAAATCAAAACAAAAACAGGTTTATGGCATCATAAACAAGTTCCAATCCCTATCTCACACAACCACACCATCAAGTTATATCAACCACACCTTATTAGAGGTACAGCCAATTCACTATCACCACATACACAAATTTGACTAGCAACCTGGCGCCATTAATAAGGCTATAACAACACAACTATGTTGACCCATTAAGTGAGACAACATCAATCATTGGAATCCACAACCAGAATCGTAAAATTCATAATCATAAGAAACCACAATGTAAACTTAATGTGAAATCCACAGCCAAAAACTAAGAAGAAGGTGTAAAACACAAACAAACAATCACCCCACTAAATTATATTCACACAAGATGTTACCTATAAACTAATCTCTGGGCCGCCATCTAGATCAAGTTAAGATTCTTCAGTAGTGCAATCACATAACCCTTTATATCCTATCTCTCCATGAGTCTCCAAAGGAAATAAGTGTTTCCTCTTCTCAATCTTCACCTCCTCATAGTAGTTGCACAACAAACAATCTTTGGGGACGACAACACCACCAGGAGCTTCCTGAAAATCTCTCAATAGATCTTGAGCTCTCTGTAATATTTTTTCCAAAGTCACTTCTCTCTGAAGCCAACTACACAACGAAAACAAATGTGTACACAATCTACATCTTAAAATGAGAATGCATGAACATCAAATGTAGGAGTCCAATACAAAAGTGTGCCATGAGCCAACAAGCCGAAGTGCAATAGAAGGCTATAACTTACTCCCTGTATATGTAATCTCCTCAAACAAGGTTGAACATAGATTTAGTGATCTTGTTCGCCTCCAACAAAGATAACCAATAGATTTTAGACTCGATGGGAACAAGGCAAACATGTTTAACTTCTCCAATGTTGCATAGCTATCTACTCCCCATTTCAGAGAAAACAAAAAAGACGGCACATAGACACATGAAAAAAAGCACTTGCTCAAAATTTGTCCTCTTTTTTTTATATAAAGGTTTGCAATTTGACATTTCCAACCACACATTAATCATGCTTTTCTTGGAAACTCTCCAAAAAGGTAGTGACAACTTTTCTTTACCTTCCCAATTCTATCACCATATCTTGAGGCTAATTCCTCAGTCTCCTTCTCCTCCAATTTTTTGATATTGGCATTAGACAATGTCAATCTTGCATGCTCAAGTTTCTTGTTCAACGATTGTGTGATTTGAACCTAAAACATCAACAAAGATTTGAAGCATGCAGCAAAGATGAAAACCTTGCAATTAATACATGATGGCATCATAGCAACAAATCACATTGTATATAATATTTCTAAGATATTTGCGAGAGGGTACCATGGCTCTACACCCTTAGTGTATTTCCTTCTGACCTGAGCTATCAATCTCCTATCTCTATCAGGTAGATCCTTTAAGTAGTTCTCATGATTTGCAACACAAATCAGGCAGATCCTTTAAGTAGTCCTCATGATTTGCAACACAAATGTTTGCACAATTCACTATCTCATGTCGCAATGTTGTCCCAACTAAAGCATGTGTATTCAAACTAGGAACAAAATAAAATCGTCTCATTGAAGACCAAGACCCAAAAATAAAATTTTTACAAAAGTTTCTTTTATTATCTTATCCATATGTTAGGAGACATAAGGACATGGCCCATACATATATTCAAAGACAACCATTTTAGATCCATTAAGTGAACTTCCATTAAGTGAACTTCCATACATATATTCAAAGACAACCATTTTAGATCCATTAAGTGAACTTCCAAATATTTGTATAGTTTATAAATAAAGAAATTAAAATATATACTCACTAGTTCATCCACTACTACAAGCTCAATAGAAGTGCAATCTCACTCACTCTTGTCGGATCTATAATGGTACACAAAACACAGTGATGCTTTGCCCTTGTATTTGAAAATCTCTCTGTTATTGCAGCCTTCCAAGCCACTGTATGGCGGTTCCCTTCCCAAACATAAAACATCCTCCCTACAAGCATATGCAATTCTCGGATTCTATGAATATCCTCCTCAAACTCCTTTTTTGATATCTTGCCAAATAGGATCCCAGACTGCTTTCTCACTAATCGTTGTGCTCTCTCTAGCACATGTCCACATGGAAACTATGAAGACACCCTTTTCCGACACATAGCCCTCCTTACCAAAAGTTACCTTCAAGCTTGATACATCAAAAAGTTACCAAAAGTTACCTTCAAGCCTGATACATCATCTCTCAATCCCCTCACCTTTGCATATGGAATAAGCCTGCCTAGTGGAGCCACTGGACATTGAAAACAACTAAAAAGCATGGTTTTTACATTATATCGTCTCCCCTATCCATATAATATCATCCTTGTCATCATGTGACAGAGGAATCTCAGATCTCATAATATAAGGAATAATTTGCATATTAGCCTCTTTTGGTGACAGCTCATCATCCATCTCATGACTGCTACTTGCAACCAAACCATCAACAGTATGGCTTTTAACCTCTTCATCCACATCCTGTACTTCCTGGAGATATATCTCACCCACTCTACTAATCTCCTCCAAACTCTTTAAGGGTAGATGATCACGAAAAACACGAGAGAAGATATACACTTACTGTGAGATCCCTCTGTCCCCTCCGCGCACCGGAACTCTCGGTAGCTGACAGCGGAAGCAGCCCCCTCATTGTGCGGGGCAGGGTTTCTCACTCGGGGTCTCGCCCATGAATGTCCGGGCATGAGACTAGGCTGGTGGTCACTTCGAAAACCGAAACCGGGAAAATTTCCCATGCCCGGAAAGCGAGGACGATTCCACCTTTTTGAATTTTCTTAACGAATTTTTCTAACGAGATCAATTCTAAACTATCCTTCACCTGAATAAACCAGATAGAAGGAAACTATTGCTGATATAATTTGATCATCTGAGTAATTTCAACGTTTTTTTCCTAATCAAGATCAGGCATAGCCGTTGATCCACTCAATTAAGAAATTTATCAGGGAATTAACTAGCTACTCGAATCCTAGCGTAATCCTAAGGTTTTTCAATTTGATTATTAAAACTCCACTGATTTCAGCCTAACCCCATCCGGCCCATGGGTTAGCCACCACCCTGCCACCACTGGAATCGATAGAACCAAACAAGTACTCACCGACCCATAATTGAAATGCCTTTCTTAACTTTAGCTTTAGAAAACAGATACACACACATTCCTCTTTAAAACTTTAATATAAAAAATAATCCATTGACAAAACAGATATGGTCACAGATTTCATAACTCAAAATTTCCATTCAATCCCTTGTTTCACAAAAACAGTACCACTCTGGACTCTCCGTTGGGACTAGCTGGTCCAGCAATGAGATCCAGTAATAGATTACAATAACCACTTCGTCAACATACATATATATATCTTCCACGACATACGCATGGGTGTCCCAAGCACCGCGAGCCCGTGCATTGCCTGGTCAGAACCCTCCAGGATCCTCCTTAGGTGTCCTGGCACTTCACTCAGGGACCGCTTTGTCGGCCCTTGCCCATTGTAATGGAAGCACACCATTTTTCACCATACCCAGGCTGGTCAAGACCTGGGCAGGTTTTTGCCGCGTGAGCTGTCCCTTGAACACTCCCCGCCAGTTGTTGCAACCGAACTTCCCTTTGTAAACATATATGCCAAATGCTCTCTCTAGCATTATGGCATAAGATAGTCCTTTAAGAAAACAGGGTTTCTATGCAAGATTACAGTTTTGATTTTGTTTAAATACCATGAATAAATCTTAAATCCGTATCCCAATACTTCTAGATCTAGGTCTGAATTCCAAACAGAATTCCTCGAATTCTGTTAACTTGATCCTCAGATCAAAATCAAAAGTCTTAACTTAGTTTCAGATTCGGTAGGGGATTTGAGTACATTTTTCCTGAACTGGGCACATCTTTCATTGATTGAAACTAACGAAAGAATTAGGTCTTGGTCAATAGTCTGAATCAGAGTTTGGGTCTGGAAAGGTTCTTCCTAAACTATCTTTCTCGAAAGGTACTATTTCAATTTCTCTTTTTCTAAATTTCGTTCAATGAATATTTGCTTACAGATTTCTAAAACATGAATTTCTTATGAGGAATAAAATAATCATTTATCTCGATCTCCGACTTCAATAGTTTAATTGGATTTTCTCATTACCATCTTAGTGAATATGAAACGGTAGCATTTATTCTCACAAATTATCTACTTATTCATTTTTTCATTTTTTTCAAAAATTAAACAAAGGATTAAGAGAACCCTTATTTAAATATAATCATTCTATATGCATCTATTTATGCATAAAATCTAATTCTGATGAAAGTCACTCTTTTATCATCATAAAAATCATTTATGATAAAAATCACTCTTTTGATATAAAAGAATTTCTTTTATGCATCCATTTATGCATAAAAATTATTTATGATGAAAATCACATTTTTAATTTAAAAAAGTATCTTTTATGCATACAAATTATTTATGATGAAAATCACTCTTTTAATATAAAAGAATTTCTTTTATGCATCCATTTATGCATAAAAATCATTTATGATGAAAATCACACTTTTAATATAAAAAAATATCTTTTATACATATGTTTATGCATACAAATCATTTATGATGAAAATCACTCTTTTAATATGAAGAATTTCTTTTATGCATCCATTTATGCATAAAAATCATTTATGATAAAAATCACACTTTTAATATAAAAAATATCTTTTATGCATATGTTTATGCATACAAATCGTTTATGATAAAAATTACTCTTTTAATATAAAAGAATTTCTTTTATGCATCCATTTATGCATAAAAATCATTTATGATGAAAATCACACTTTTGATATATAAAAAATATCTTTTATGCATATGTTTATGCATACAAATCATTTATGATAGAAATCACTCTTTTAATATAAAAGAATTTCTTTTATGCATCCATTTATGAATAAAAATCATTTATGATGAAAATCACACTTTTAATATAAAAAAATATCTTTTATGCATATGTTTATGCATACAAATCATTTATAATAGAAATCACTCTTTATCAAAATTGAAAGGAAAAAATGGTGTAGCTTTCCTCTAGGGTCACCCCAGTACTCACCCACACAACAAAAACAACCAATTTCTCATAAACCTTCACTTTCACTCAAACCTTATCCATTCATCATTCCATACACAATACACTTCCAGAATGCAAAGGCAATGATGAAACTTGTATAGTGGGAGCTGAAACTCATGGAGGACGGAAGAAACAAGGCCCAGTATAGCGGCGCCAAAAAAGTTATGGACTACCACACCTCCAAAGAAGGAACTCTATGCATTCACCTTTGGAAGAAGCAATAGAACACAACTATCCTGGGGGGGCTTACCAATGTTTCGAGATTATGTCCCTTGAGGTCTCCAAGCTCACTTTGAGAAGCTCCAATCCTCCAAAATTAACCTCCGTGCTGTTACTGCAGAGTCCCTCACACCACCAACGGAAGGCAATCTCTCTCTCTCTCTCTCTCTCTTGCACTTCTCTACTACACAAGCATGCATGCATACAAGCATAGATAAGGCACATGTACTAGAGTACTCTCTCACACTCTCTCTCAAGACAAGGCAAGAACTGTCATAGCACAAAGGGGGATTGTGTCCATTCATTTATGAGAAAATACCTTATATACACTAGGCCCTTATTCACACTTGGGTGCCCAAAACTTACTAACTAAGGCCTTGGGTGGCCAATCCCTCATAATGTTACAACTTTAATAGTGCCTTTGCATGACACTTATTAATGTCCTCAAATGGAGGAGCATAATTGTTAATCCTAACTGGGATTAACAACATGATAAAATGGGAGTGCATAAGCTTAGATTTTGTTATTAGAATACCTTCAGTTAATGTAAGGTATAACTCCATCCTAGTATTGAAACTTCAATTATTATTGGATTACCTTCAATTAATGGATGGTATAACTCCATCCTGGTGTTGATGGATCATGTAATGAAACCTGCTTAACCCAAGTGAAAAAGACATATATTGCACTTGTTGATGTTGCTAAACCTTTTTGAAGGAAATATTTAAACTCCATGGATTTCCTAGAAGGATAGTCAGTGATTGAGATGCTAAATTTACGTCTCGATTCTAGATTGCTTTCTTTGAAGATGTGAG
The DNA here is from genome assembly GCF_041138505.1 of Cibotium barometz. NCBI lineage: Eukaryota > Viridiplantae > Streptophyta > Polypodiopsida > Cyatheales > Cibotiaceae > Cibotium > Cibotium barometz. The sequence continues at coordinate 4,181,327 of NC_141086.1, forward strand.
TACCTCTCTAGATCTTAGTTCTCCCTATTATCTGGAAACTGATAGAACAAAGAGGGTAAACTAAGTGATCATAGATATCCTTCAATCATTCTATGGATGTGAAACCAAGAGATTGATGAATTATCTATATCTAGTAGAGTTTTCTTATAATGCCTCTCATCATCGAAACATGGGGATGAGTCCATTTATGTCACTTTCTGGATATGATTTCGTAACACTGTTAAATTGGTCCAATCCACTAATTAGAGTGGAAGTGCCAAAAATGCTGGACAAGTGGATCCACTGATTAGAGTGGAAGTGTCAAAAATGCTGGACGAGATGGATCATCAAATATCATCTACAAAGAAGGACATTAAAGCTACCCAAGATATAAAAAATTGTATGCCAAGAAGATATCTACCAAAGAATTTGATGAAGGTGATATGGGTTCTCTTTGTTTGTGACCCTAGAGAAGTTCTATTCTCCTTAGGAAAGTATAAGAAAATATCATAGAGAATTAATCTCTCCCTAGAAAAGTATACGAAACTATCACATATATATTGAACCATATGTGGTTACACGGAGAATTGCAGATCAGCCTTCCTCTATACTTAAAAATTCACAATGTTTTCGTGTTAGTCCGTTAAAGAAGTTTATCTCATATCCTAGTCATATATTAAATGATGAAGAAGGTTTAAACACCTCCCCTATAAATTGTGGAGTAAACCTTATGTCAATCAACAAATTTCCCTATGTTTTCCTCAAAACCTCCAACTACACCTTAGCATAGATATTACATCTCCAACTATCCCATGGCAAGTTAGCACAATCTCATAAACCTATTTTCCTCAACCATGCTTCATTCTCTTAAACAGTTAAATCTAGGTGCACTTTGAAATCAACAAAAGATCCATTAATGCAGCTAAAGAATCTGACTACTCATACTTGGCTCACCTTCTGCTCCTATAATCTCTTGCATGAGTAGGTTATCATCTGGCTCCTTGTGTTCTCGATGGCATTGTATCAATATGCTCCTTTGGCATAGCAAACGATATTCCCCTTACCTTCTCCATGCTCGCCAGTTGTTGGCAAAGCATTAAGCTTTTCCAAATCAAGTTAGACTGCTTCATGCTTGGCACCACAGTAAGCTATCCCTAGAAGTTGACTGGTTGTCTCTTCACATGAAAATCTTCCAAAAGTTTGATAAGATATCCCACACTTGAGCTGCATTTTCCAAGAATATAAAACCCCCACACTTGGCATGCGTATTTCATGAACATATGTACCACCTACTACTTGAGTAATCATAACATGTGCATTTCCTGAAAGTCTGACTCTAAGTGGATTACCAATAATTTTTTTCAAACTAAACCCATTAACTAGTTTATCCATTTTTGTTCCAAACATGTCCTCTAATCTAAATGTCCCTTGATCCAAATCTTCCACAATCTTATAAGGCCAATATACCTAAGCTTCAATTTTCCAAGATAAGGTCCCAACTTAGAGTTATAAAGGATCACCCAATCCCCAACTTGAAAAATTTGAAACTTGATATTTCTATTAACCCAAGCCTACCTCCTCTTTGGGACTATTTCTGAAATGTAGGCACTCACAATCCTAACCTCCTCCAATTGTAACAATTGTTGCTGCCTGCTCCTGATTGACTTTTCAGGTCTAAGTTTATGTTGAACTGCAATTTTGAGGCTTCGCACCATATATTCCATAGGGACTACGACCTCCTATTCATACACTAACTTGCTAATAGTAAATGCTATCCTAAATGACCACAAAGCAAGATCCAACTTTCTATCCCAATCACTCCTACTTGAAAGAAAATGGAAATATTGATGTATTTATGGTGGATCAAAGCATATGTATGCCATTACTAGTGGATGATTAAGAATATGATTAAGATGAGATTGAGCTAATCACACAAGCATGAAGAGGGTATGAATCAAAACACATGAACTGATTTCTCATTCCCAAAGGTGTCTTTTTATAGGCCAAGAGTACATCCTTGAATATAGGAGAGGTGGCTTGATTTTAGGAGAGATGGAGAGGAATGTGGAGAGGTGGAGCGAATGTAGGTGGGCACTGCCCTCATTTTTCTTCTTGATTCTCTACAGAGGAGGGTGCCCTCTTTTGACCTCTTTAGCTAGATTCTTGTGCCTTTTACAATGCTAAAGTTACATGGATAATAACCTTTGAACCTTGGGCTTTAATCTTGGCTTTATGTTTGGATTATTTCCAACACCCCCCTATAAGCCAAACATGAACACAATGACTTATAACTGACTTTGCCTAACAACAAATCCTCCTTGATACATTGAGATAGAGTCCCCCCTTAATCACAAACTAGGGTGTGTGTACTCTTCTCTTACAAACTTTAAGGTATGGATTAACAACAAGTGGGTATACACAATAAAGAGTTAAGCTAGCAACACAACAAGGCTTACTCAACAACTAGTGTTCCCACAAACATAAGGCATAGCCAAAGATAGCTTAGATAAGCTTTAAAAGTCATAAGAGTGATCGACATCTTCACACACTTGAGCAAGGTTGGTTTCTTCTGCAATAGTGTTGACTTTCTCCTTTCCTTTCTTCTTTTCCTTTCTTCTTTTCCTTGAGGTAGCACCTTTGAGATGAGTGGTTAGTATTTCCACAATGCACACATGGATTTTTGCTGAAGAAGTCTTTAGTAAGATGATTTGTTCTTCCACAACTTGCTCACTTCTTCCTCATACTGTTGGAGGAGACAACATAGGCACCTCCAAAGTCATCTTTGACCCACTTCTTCTCTTCTTCTGCAAAGAGTTAATCACACTTTCCAAAGGAGGAATGGGTTCCTTCTCTTTAAGCACAGTGACTATTTGATTGAAATTTGAAGGCATAGCCTTTAACAGTATGGCAATGGCATCTTCTTCAGTGATCGGAGCCTTCACATACACAAGTTAAGTCATAAGACTCTTAAGTCTTGATTAGTGAAGCCACACCTTCACTATCTTCCATTTTAAGCTCATACAATTGCATTTTAAGACTAATTTTGGAATGTTTAGCCTTAGCACCAAAGATCTTTTCAAGTGTGTCCCATGCCTTTGTTGCAGCAGTGTCATCATCATCAATGTAATCATCAAGTGTAGTGATTATGATGCCTAATGCTTGCTCATCTTTAGCTTGCAATGCAGCAGTGGTTGCTCTAGTAGTAACAATAGAAGTTTCATCTCCATCAGGTTATGGTTTGACAAGACTCCATAAATTCTTCTTCATTAAGTACCCCTTAATTTTGGTTTGCCAGGTTTGGAAACCTTGGCCATTAAACTTATTTGGCATTTTAGATTAAGCCATGAGAGGGTCTTACCACACTGAGATGAACCCAGGGCAGTGTCTAATCTCTTACAATTTGTGATGAATGTAAGTGATTATCTCAAAACCCCAATTGCATTGAGATAAGCACCGTTGGTTTGCTCTTTCTAACCCGAAAAGTATATGTCTTTGGTGGGTACAATTAACTAAAAAATGAGCATGTGAAAATGATGTAACTTTGTGCACCAAATCTCAATGATGCCAAAGGGTTTTTTTAATGTGGATCTAGGGCAAGATTTAGCAGTGGGTTAGAATTACTTTAAGCACCATAAACTCAAGATTAGCAATAATAATCAGTGCTTAATATTAAGATTACCAAAACTATTTTCTGTGATGAGTACCACAGAGTTGAAATTGGTTGGTTGGCACGATTTTACGTGATTCTGACCACACAGGCATGTTTGCAGTGTTGGAAAACCCCTAAGAATGCTCTCTTGAGCTCCAATTTGGTTGGAGTAGCATGTATTTGACGTTTGAAGAGATTATGACTTGATTTGGGGGAAACACAAAATACGCCGGCCTATGCACAATGTAGACACAGTGAGCTGGCGATGGAGGTTGCCTTGACCTGATGATAACCCTCAAAGAGTTTGATGAATGGTGAAGGGGTTTAGGAGCATGGATGCTTTCTTCAGCTAGGGGTGCAGCTTGGCTATGGAGAAGAGAGAAGATTAGTGCTTATAATTATGATTATGGACTAATGAGGTGAATAAAACACTTGGCTATGGAGCATGGATCCTTTCTTCAGCTAGGGGTGCAGCTTGGCTATGGGAAGAGAGAAGATTAGTGCTTATAATTACGATTATGGGCTAATGAGGTGAATAAAACACTTGATGATGGGCTAAGACATGTTGGGCATGGATTTGGAGCTCTGATACCATGAAAGAAAATGGAAAGAATGATGTATTTATGGTGGATCAAAGCATATGTATGCCACTACTAGTCGATGATTAAGAATATGATAAGATGAGATTAAGCTAATCACACAAGCACGAAGAGGGTATGAATCAAAACACATGAACTGATTTCTCATTCCCAAAGGTGCCTTATTATAGGCCAAGAGTACATCCTTGAATATAGGAAAGGTGGCTTGATTTTAGCAAGAGTACATCCTTGAATATAGGAAAGGTGGCTTGATTTTAGGAGAGATGGAGAGATGGAGAGGAATGAGGAGAGGTGGAGTGATTGTAGGAGAAGTGGAGTGAATGTAGGTGGGCACTGCCCTCATTTTTCTCCTTGATTCTCTACAGAGGAGGGCATCCTCTTTTCACCACTTTGGCTAGATTCTTGTGCCTTTTACAATGCTAAAGTTACATGGATGATAACCTTTGAACCTTGGGCTTTAATCTTGGCTTTATGTTTGGATTATTTCCAACACTACCTTTTAAAACTATTTTCTTCACAATCCTCACCATAATCTTATTAGAGCTTTCTGCCTAGCCATTAGCATGAGGATGATAAGGTGTAGACTTCTTGTGCAAAATCAGAAAACTCAAAAAACACCATTCAAAAAATGAGTTCCTTGATCACTTACCAACTCCACAGGACACCCAAACCTAGTCATAATATTACTATACAAGAATTTTGCTACACTTTTAGTCTTGTTATCCCTCAATGCCACAACTTCAACCCACTTAGTACAATAATCTGTTGCTACTGTTCCTTGTTAAGCTTGCGCTTGGTTTAATAGGTCCTACCACTTTTAAAATGAATCCAAAGTAGAATTGGATGATTAGGCATCAATAGAATTAGGTTGACCCAACTATTGACAAACCATACACCTTCTAGCATGCTGATGTGAACCCTTTAGCACTATAGGCCACCACAATCCTGCTTGTAGTATCTTCTTACTTGTAATGTCCCCTAAAAAATTACCACTTTCCATGCCCTCATGTGCCTCTTGAAGAATAACAATTTTCTCACACTCTAGGACACATCTCCTAATGATTTGATCAATTCATTTCGTGTAGAATGCACTAGCAATCACTAAAAATAGCTTACTCTTTAAAGCAAACTTTCTCCTTTGATCTAGAGTAAAAGTATCTGGCATTGTGCCATCAACCAAAAAAGTAAGCATCTGATCATACTAGGAATCCATAGAAACATGCCTAACGTAGAACAAATCTGCATCAGTTAATTGATCATCCACTCCCGTTTGCAGTTTCACCTATTTTTGATCTGCTCAAATAATCTGCAATAGCATGATCCTTACCTGGTGTATGAATAATAGAAAAATCAAATTCTTGTGAATAGAAGCATCCATCTCACTAATCTTCCAAGAAAATGAGGCTTCTTGATTAGGTATAAAAGTGCTTGATGATCCACATGGAACAGAACTTTATTACTCAACAAGTGCCTGATGATCCACATGGAATAAAACTTTATTACTTAGCAAGCAATGCCTGAACTTGTTGAGAGCATAGACCATCCCTAATGCTTCTCTCTCAATTATTATTGAGTAATTTTTCTCTGCACTACTCATCATCCCACTAGCATCCACCCTTTTACTTTTTCTTGCGTTAGTACAACTCCAATGGCCATATCAGAAGCATCTACAAAGACATGAAATGGTAACCCCCAATCTGGTGGTTGCAAAATTGGTGCCACCACCAACATCTTCTTCAGAATCTGAAATGACTTGCTGAGTTTTTTACCATGCAAAATCCACATCCTTCTTTGTGAGATGGCTTAAAGAAGCATACACATTAGAAATATATCTTAAGAACCTACTATGCCACTTAAACTATCCCACAAATCTGCTAACTTCCTTCACACCCATTGGTATGGTAACCTTTTGGATAACCTCAATCTTTCTAGAGTCTATAGACATTCCCTCTTGAGAAACAATATGAGCCAATAAAACTCCCCTTTTAACAGCTATTAGACACTTGAAAGGATTCAATGACATCCTAAACATCCTACACCTCATAAAACAAAGGTGAAAGGATTCAATGACATCCTAAACAAAGGTGAAAGGATTCAATGACATCCTAAACATCCTACACCTTAAATGGGAAAGGTGTAGAGATTTCTCACCAAAAACACTAAAATCATCCATAAATACCCTCATAAAGTTAGTCAAGCAGGGTTCAAAAGTTTTATGGCTACCCATGAAAAAGATGGCGGGCCATTATTTAAACCAAAACTCATCACTGTATACACAAAAGCACCCCACTCAATGATAAAATTAGTTTTCTTCATGTCTTCAAGGGCCATACTAATATGATTATACCTTGAGAAACCATCTAGAAAGTTGTACATCTCGTGCCCTGCTACTGCATTAAGAAGAGTATCATAAAAAGGTAACGGGAAAGGATTAGTGACAGTAGTTACATTAAGCTTCCTATAATCCATACATACCCTGATTTTTCCATTTTTATTTAGAACCACCACTATAGGAGACAACCATGTCACCTTACTATGACAGGTTTTATAAAACCCACTTGTTGCAGTAACTTATCCAATTCCTCTTTAACTTGCTTGGCAAAATTAGGATTTATCCTATAACTCTGCTACACTACAGGTGGTGCATCATACTTCAAGTTAATCTTATGCTGGGTAAGGTGCTAGATCTATCCCTTTCATATCTGAATAATCCCAAGCAAATATATCCCTAAACTCTGTCAAAATAGCTGCTTTAGGTGATCCTTTAACTCCCCTTCTACATGAATACTAATCTTCACTATCTTGGGATACTCCTATGTCCCTAGATCAAGCTCTTGAAGCTCATCCTTTGCTACCTTGGTTGACTTATTTATACTATGTTCATACCTCTATTCTGCAGCCACAATAGCATCCTGTGTATCCACCCCTGTCTTTGTTGTCACCAACATAGCTTGATCCATCAGCTCTGTCTCAATGTCACTCCTTGGATCTCATGTCCAACTATTTGATCGACTCCTATGGTTTCTCCCTATCACTTAATAATCCCATGCTTGTTCTCTCAGACACCATCGGTTCCACTTCTAGCAATTCAAAATTCATCTTATCCTGCCTACTTCCTTGCCCAAAACCATTCTAATATCTATCAAATATCCCTTCCACATCAATATAAAAATAGGGACAATGGATGGATTTGCCATTAAATACTCTTCCTCCTAATCATCTTCCACTTTAGAGGCTAAATTAATTACCTGAGCACATAATGGCTTACCCTCCATGGGTTATTACATTAACAGAGGTGGAACTATAGGACCCACAAGAGAGAAGCAAATGAAAGAGGATCATTAAGAGGAAGTAAATCCCCAAGTTAATCAAGTTTAGCAGATCTCCTATGAATTGAAAGTGGAATGTGATTGTTTTTAGTGCATTTAGATTAAGGATTGTGATGAAGAAGAAGTGCAAGCATTGGTGATCACCAGGGCAAAAGGCAAAAGGTAAAGGGATCATTAAATGGGATGAGCAAGAAGACATCAAAAGGCATGTAACCAAACAAATAGGTCAGGTGCAAAAATAGTTAGCACTTGATAATTAGGAGAATTATGTTTAGGAACTAGGGCAGGCTAGTATTGGGTTGTCAAGGAATATAGGGGAAGGAAAACATGATTGGGATACAAAGGAACCTTTAAGAGGTTCTAATGAATTGTTTGAAGCATTCATGCATGCTCCAATTCAATTGACATTGGATCAACTTTTGAATCTAGTGCTACTACTTAAAGAGCATCTTTTGATGAAGCTTCAGAGTAAAGGGAGTCAGGATGCTTTACCTAAAGAGGTTGTAGCTTTGGCTACATATCAGTCAAACCCCGTGAAGATGTGAATTTTAGGATTCCCCCTATTGAGGTGGAATTTAATGGTAATATTTTTTATGAAGTACTTTTGGATGGGGAATCAGGGGTTAACATGATCCCTGAGTCAATTTATTTGAGCATGAAGTTCAGGAGGTTGAAGCTTGCACGATTTCAAGTAAAGATGGCATATCACAAAAGACTACACATGTAGCCTTTGGGAATATTAAAGGAACAAGAGATCAAAGTATTAGGACTAGCCTTTAAGGTTAATTTTGTGATGTTGAGGATGGAATAAAAGCAAAAATCTTATGATATGTTATTGTGGGGAGACCTTGGTTTAGGGTGGCAAAAATTAAGCAAGATTGGGGTGCTGATACTGTAACTCTCATACATAGCAAAAAGACATTATACCAACAGGACTCTGTAACATGCCCTGTCTTCTCATAAAAGGGTTTCTCAACAACTGCTTTTGAAGTAAAATACTCTAGTTGCTTGAGCTTTTTAACAATCTTCTTATCCAATCCATCCTTCCCTTTTTTAGTTTGAGAATTCTTCTTTCTCGAACCCTGCTTTTTAGTTGAGAGACTTTTCCTCTTCTTCTTCTTCACATGATTCTTTAGAGTCATCAAAACTATTCTCTTCCTCTGGTTCACTGTCTGATTCCCCATCTGAATCTGAGTCTTTACTTTTCTTTTTCTTCTTCTTTGATTTGCCAACTCCAACCTTCTCTCAACTCTAGTAGTTGCTATCACCATTTCTTCAAAACCCATTGCAATATCCACATTTGCAGCTGCACCTCTTAAACTTTTCCTCAGTCCCTTCACAAAGTAATTGGCCAACATTTCATCTAAAGGACTGTCATGAGACCTATAAGCCTAACCACTAACCCTCAAAATTTTTGTGCATAATCCTCCACCAACATATCCTTCTGCTCCATAGACTTAATCTTCCTTAAAATGTCATTAGGGGTCTTTTCCATCCTAAATTGACTTAGGAGTCTAGTTCTTAATTGTGAGATCCCACTGCCCCCTCTGCGCACCAGATTCTCAGATGGTAGCAACGGAAGTAGCTTCCTCTTACGCAGGGTAGGGTTTCTCACTCGGAGCCTCGCCCTCGAATGTCCGAGCACGAGACTAAGTTAGTGGTCATTCTGAAAACCGAAATTGGGAAAATTTTCCCTACCCGAAAAATGGGGACGATTCCACCATTTTTAATTTTTTAACGAATTTCTCTAACGAGGTCAAGATACTGAACTAACCTTCATCTGATTAAATCAGATAGAAGGGAAACTATTACAGACTTAACTTGAAGGAATCAACGCTTTTTTCCTAATTGAATCAGGCACAGCCGTTGATCTATTCATTAGAGAAGTCTTCATGCTTTTAATTAACTACTCGAGTTCTAAGCGTAATCCTATTGATCAATTTTATTATTAAAACTCTACTGATTCTAGCCTCCCCATCCGGCCCATGGGTTAGCCACCGCCCAACCATTGGAATTGGTAGAACCAGACAAGTACTCACCCACCCATAATCGAATGCCTTTCTTAACTTTTGCTTTAGAATACAGATACACACACACTCCTCTTTAAACTTTAGCTTTTAAAACAATCCATTGACAAACAATTATTGGTTACAGATGTCATAACTCAAAATTTCCATTCAATCCTTAATTCTCACAAAACAGTATCACTCTGGACTCTCCATTGAGACCAGCAGGTCAGCAACGATATCCAGTAATAGATTACAATAATTTTCTTGTCATCATACATATATATATCTTCCACAACATACGCATGGGTGTCCTAAGCACCGCGAGCCTCTGCATTGCCTGGTTAGAACCCTTCAGGATCCTCCTTAGGTGTCCTGGCACTTCACTTAGGGACCGCTTCGTCGGCCATCACCCATCGTACCGGAAGTACACCATTTTTCACCATACCCAGGCTAGTCAAGACCTGCGCGCAGGTTTTTGCCGTGTGAGCCGTCCTTTGAACATTCCCCGCCAGCTGTTGCAACCGAACTTCCCTTAGAAAAACACATATACCAAATGCTCCCTCCAGCATTCTGGCGTAAGATAGTCCTTTAAGAAAACAAGGTTTCTATGCAAGTTTTCAGTTTTGATTTTCTTTTGAATATAATGAGTATATCTTAATTCCGTATCCCAAGACTTCTAGATCACAGGTCTGGATTCGCAAGCAGAATTCCTCAAATTCTATAATCTTGATTCTTAGATCAAAATCAAAGGTCTCAATTTAATTTTAGATTCGGTGGGTGATTTGATTGAATTTTCCTGAACAACTGGTCACATTGTCTTTTCTTGAAACTGACGAAGGAGATTAAGTCGTGGTCATAGTCTGATTCAAGGTTCGAGTCTAGAAAGGTTCTCCCTGAACTATCTTTCTCGAAGGGTAATATTTCAATTACTACTTTACTGAATTTCATTCACTGAGTATTTTGCTTAACTGAATTCAAAACTAAACACGTATTCCTATGAGGAATAAATTAATCATTTAACTAAAATTTCGATTTCGATAGATCTTCTGAATTTTCTCATTACCATCCTAGAGAATATGAAACAGTAGAATTTTCCTTCACTTATTCATTTACCAATATTCATGGGATTTAAACAATGATTAAAGAGAACTCTCATTTTGATAAAAAAAATTTCTGTATGCATCTATTTATGCATAAAATCCAACATCTATGAAATAACACTTTCATATAAAAGAAAATCCTTTTATGCATCTATTTATGCATAAAAATCAATTTTGATGAAACTAACACTTTTATAATAAAAAAATTCTTTTATGCATCTATTTATGCATAAAAATCAATATTGATGAAAGTAACACTTTTATTTAAAAAAAAAATCTTTTATGCATCTATTTATGCATAAAAATCAATACTCATGAAAGTAACACTTTTATAATAAAAAAAATTCTTTTATGCATCTATTTATGCATAAAATCAATATTGGTGAAAGTAACACTTTTATAATAAAAAAAATTCTTTTATGCATAAAAATCAATATTGATGAAAGTAACACTTTTATAAATAAAAAAATATCCAATATGCATCTTCTATGCATAGAATTTAAATCTAATGAAAATTACTCTTCTATAATTAAAAAAATAACCAATATGCATCTTTCTATGCATAGAATTTAAATCTAATGAAAATCACTCTTTTATAATAATAAAAATAACGAATATGCATCTTTCTATGCATATAATTTAAATCCAATGAAAATCACTCTTTTATAATAAAAAAATAACCAATATGCATCTTTCTATGCATAGAATGAAAATAACACTTTTAGAATACACAAATGGTGGGCATTACTCTTTTTTAATAATAACATATAAAACTTATTTCACAAAATTTAAGAAAATTTTGCCATAACCTCCTTTGTATGGCTGACCATTGTTCAATTTTTCCTATCCTTAAGTCACTCAAAAATTATCCCCAAATGGTTTAAAGCATTCTAAACTAATCAAATTCCACTTTTAAAAGAGAAATAATATGAAAAGTTTAATTCTAACAATTAGATTACTTATCTAGGATAAAGAAAAACTGAATTTAAGAATGAGAGAGGGGGAAAGCCTTTCCAACAAGGCATAGCATCATTTTACATTTCAAAGAAAACAAAAATTAGAAAACCATTGTTCAATTTTTCCTATCCTTAAGTCACTCAAAAATTATCCCCAAATGGTTTAAAGCATTCTAAACTAATCAAATTCCACTTTTAAAAGAGAAATAATATGAAAAGTTTAATTCCAACAATTAGATTACTTATCTAGGATAAAGAAAGACTGAATTTAAGAATGAGAGAGGGGGAAAGCCTTTCCAACAAGGCATAGGATCATTTTACATTTCAAAGAAAACAAAAATTAGAAAACCATTAAAAAAGAATAAAGAAAAAAGTAGGATTTCTAGCTTACATGAATTTCTGAGAGCTTTCCTTTGGCTTGACTGTTTGAGGGATCTACTCTTGTTTGAGGGATCTACTCTTGTTTGCAACAAGAGTGGCCACCAATTCTTTAGAAGAGGGAATGGTCAAAAACTAATGAATTATTAAGAAATTCACAGTTTTTAGCTCTAGGGAGGAGTAGAGTAACAGTGCATAAAACACTATTATGTTTCTACAAAGGGGGAGGCTTCTATTTATAGGAAAAAGTGAGCTTCTAACCAAGCAAACTGATTATAGAATTTTCCAGATCAGTTTGGTCAAATTTTGACCATTTTTGGGTCTGTTTAGCTTACTTTTTGGAACTAGACTTGAATTAAGAGAGGAGAGATAAAATATCTCAATATTTGAGAATTTAAAACTCCACCACACATGTGAAATAGGCGCCTCCTTCATGAGGGGGAATCCCCACCTGAGGTGTCAAAAATTCATTTTTTTAGTATTTCCTTTGGGGGGATTTTCTTTATTTCTTCTATTTATCTCCTCCCTACATTTGGATGAATGTGATTGGCCCCTCAGAACCTTAATTTAAAATTTTCTAAAAATCTGGACCCCTTAGTCCGCTCAAATTTTCAAAAATCTGGACCCCTAGGATAAGGCCTTTTGAACAGATTATAATTGATTTCTAATGCACCTTCTGAAAATCTTTTTGAACTTCTGTTTCAGGGGAATTTATTTTAATAAGAAGAGATATTTTTTCATCCAAAAATATCTAAAATATGAATAATCTCTCTCTAGAACATTTTCTCTCTCTAGGTAAAAATAGGTAGAAACAAGATCTTTTATATTTCTGAAGAGGGATTTGATTACAGGGGAAGATACTGGACATCTTGAGGGGCTGGGGAGGAATCTTACACTCTCCCACTTGAAAAACGTGAGATGTCCTCATCTCGCAAACTGGGAGTAATCCCACAACAGTTCGGCTTCTTTCTCCCAGGTGGCATCTTCAAAAGGATAGAACTTCCATTTGACCAACAATTCTCTCAGAATTCTGTTCCTGAGAACCTTTTCTTCAACATCAAGGATTTCTTCAGGTTGGAGTTCCATCTGCCCTTGGGTTGAAGAAGTTAAGATTTCATCATTAAGCACATGATTCGGGCTTGGTATATACTTTTTAAGAAGGCTGACATGAAATACATTATGTACTTTGAGATGAGGAGGTAGAAGAAGCTCGTAGGCTAAGTCACCTACTTTCTTTGTGATCAGATATGGTCCACAATATCTGGGGGATAACTTCTTGTACTTCCCAAGAGATAGAGAACTTCTTTTGGGGCATACTCGAATGAAGACCATATCTGCTTCTTTGAATTTTCTGTCTGTCCTCTTCTTATGTGCATACTGCTTCTGTCTATCTTGGGCAGCTTTTATATCTTTGCGAATTGACTGCATCTGCTGCTCCATGTCATCAAGCATCTGTTTGGACATCTCCACCCTAATCAATGGGTCAGATCAAGTTAATGGAGTTAAGCAATCTTGTCCTTACAGAGCTTTGAAAGGGCTTATCCCATTACTTTGGTGATAAAAAGCATTGTAGGCGAATTCGACTAGGTGCAGATAGCTTAGCCACTTCTTGGGTTCCCTGCCACCACAGCATGACCAAAGTATATCTTCGATTATTTGGTTCACCCTTTCAGATTGACCATCGATTTTGGGGTGGTAAGTTGTGCTGAGATCCAAGAAGGTTCCTACTGCTTCGAAAAATACAGTCCAGAATCTTGACGTGAACTTGGGATCTCGATCACTTATTATTCTCCGCGATCTAAAGATTTCCTTGAGGAACACTCTGGCCACATCCACTGAATGTCCTGCAATAAGGCTGTCATGGGCTTCATTCAGAATTTGACCCTTAGTTCCCTCATCATTGGGAATGCATAGCCTGCAATTATAATATATAATTCCATCATCCAGGCTGTACCCTTGAACTCAATTCAACTCTTGTGGAGTTTTGCTTTCCTGCATAAGTAGGGTAGCAATAGGGCCAAAGAATCTATCCTGCATGATTCTCTCTTGATTCAATAATCAAGGGATTTGACACTACAGTAATTGCAAGCAAGGAGACTTTTCTATTGAGGGCATCTGCTACCACATTTTCTTTGCCCGGGCGGTACTTGATTTCAAAATCAAATTCCTGTAGGGTCTACATCCATCTTCTTTGGCGCATGTTGAGATCCTTCTGAGAGTGAAGATCCACTTTAAGCTCTGATGATCTGTCATCAAAGTTAATCTTTGACCCAGTAGGTAATGTCTCCACAACTTCAAGGCATATACTACTGAAAGTAGTTCTAGGTCATGGATAGCATAATTTCTCTCATGCGTTCTGAGTTTTCGGGATTCATAGGCCACTGCATGACCTTCCTACATGAGTGCACCTCCTAGGGCAAAACCACTGGCATCAGTTACTACCTCAAAGGGTAGAGAGAAATCTGGCAACTTCAAAACGGGATTGGTTACCAAGGCGGTCTTCAGCTTATCAAAAGCACTCTGGCACCTAGTAGACCATTGAAACGGGATATTCTTCTTGAGAAGATTAGTCAGGGGGAAGCTATGAGAGCATACTTTAGTATAAAAGTTCTATACCAACTAGTCAATCCCAAGAATCCTCTGACTTCTTTCACTGACTTTGGTTCAGGTCAATCTATGACTGCTTGGACTTTTGCAGAATCTAGAGAAATTCCATCTTTGGATACCAGAAAGCCCAAGTATTCAACATGGTCAGCAGAGAAAGTGCATTTGCTCTTTTTTGCAAAGAGTTGGTGCCTCCTTAGAATCTCAAGAACTTTTCTGACATGAGCTTCATGGTCAGCTGCATTCTTTGAGTAAATCAGAATATCATCAAAGAAAACAAGAACAAAATCATCCAAGTATTCTCTGAGAATGTCCTGCATTAAGCGATTGAATGTAGCTAGGGCATTTGTCAATCCAAACAGCATGACAGTGAATTCATAATGCCCATACCGAGTATTGATGGCTGTCTTCGGGATATCTTGCTCATTTATCATGATCTGATAATACCCTGATTTGAGATCTATCTTTGTGAAGATCTGGGCTCCACTTAGCCTGTCTAGAAGCTCATCAATTCTGGGGATAGGATACTTATTCTTAACTGTCAGAGCTGATTGAGACCTCTGTAGTCCACACAGAGTCTTAGCGTTCCATCATCTTTTTTTGAAAGAGAACTGGTGCACCTCAAGGTGAAACATTGGGTCTTACAAACCCTTGCTCTAACAGCTGTCTAAGCTGTTCCTTGAGTTTGATGGCTTCAGGAACTGGCATTTTTTATGTGCGCGGGGCTACTGGTTGAGCTCCGGGGATCAATTCTATCACATGATCTACTTCCCAAATTGGAGGCATCTCTGATAATTCTGTTGGGAAGAAATCATCATATTCATTTAACCATTCAGGTTCTTTAGCTTTTAACTTTGTGTCTACTAGATTCATTTTGACAACATAAATGAGCTGCTTCTTTCTAAGTCCTTTTAGTAAGAAGCCTTTACTAATTGCAGACTTGGGGATCCTGAAATTCCGGTTCCTTGAACTTTATTTCTGTGAAGGTCACTGAAGGAAATGGTTCCATTATGACAGTGAATGTCAGCTCGATTTTTGTGGACGAAAACTCCCAAAGGTATAACTCTAAACTGACAGTTAGTTAAATTCCTATCTAGATTGAACTGAATACGATCTGTCTCAAGGTGAGTGAAAAGAATCTTCCCACTGGCCAATTCAACTTGCATAGGTTTCCCTGATTTCTTTTCTAAGACTAGCTTACGCAAGCATCCTGGGGAAATGAAAGAATGAGTACTGCCTGAATTAATCAAAAGCTTAAAAGGCTTACCTTGATACTCAGTTGGAGTATGGATGACGGAGAATTGGTGATTTGACCCTTGGTTTTCAATTGCTGCATAAATCTGTCCTCTTTCCTCTTCCACTACTTTTTCTATTGTGACTGCTCTGGCTACTGCAGTCTGAGGCGGAACTCTTTCTCTTTGGTTGTCCCAGTTCTGGGAAGGAGTTTTGAGGCTACTCTGGACAGAGGCACATGGCTGAGTTCTCCTAGGATTGCCTTGATTTTGACGAGATGGACCCTGATTTGACTGATAGGAAGGGGCTAGTCTCTGCACTCTTGGTCCTTGACTTCCCTGTCCCCTTGACATGGTAGGAGAGTCGGGCAGTCTTTCAGTTTTGGTGACCAAAACCCTGACATCCAAAACACTGGTTCTGAGCTCATCCCTCTGAATCCTTGAAAGAGGTGGGGCTCCTGAGAAAGTGTTCTATGTGGAAAGGTTCTTCCTTCACTTTTGAATCTCCCAGTATCTTGATTCTGATTTGGGCCTTGCTGTCTCTTTGGGGGAGGAAAGTTTGAAGTACTTCTCGGGGTTTGGAATCTTTTAAAATTAGATGGTGCAGGCTTCGGCGGGACCTTAACTACAAAGGCTTTGGAAAAGTCCTTTGCCATTCCTACTGCTTCGGCCATTGAGACAGGTTTGGCATTCTTCACTAAGGTATCCAATGGCTTGTTCATTCCTCAAATGAATCTGGCCCCATCAGCTGCTCTTTATCCAATTGTTGCGGGGAATATTTAAGGAGAAAGGCAAAAGCCTGATGGTACTCTTCAATTGTCTGGCTATCCTGCTTTAGTTCCAAGAACTCATTCATTTTTGTTTCAAGGAAGCTCGGAGGACAAAACCTCTTTCTGAGGTAAGCTTTAAGATTGGTCCAGGTCTGGGTATTCCGGTCAAGACGGTTAGTCTCGCAGTGGTTCCTCCAAGTGACCCTGGTCGTTTCCACAATCTTTAACTTGGCGAGAGCCATCTTGCTTCTCTCATTGTAGCCAGTTACATCAAACTATTCCTCCATTGCCTCAATCCACTTTTCCACTACTTCACCTAACTGCTCCCCTTCACCCTTGAAGGGACCAGGTTGGGATCTGTGCAGGGCTTTTCAAACATCCGGATCTAACTCTTCGTCATCGGTTAGAGGATTCGGTTGCCTTGCACGGGCCGTGCACCTCATGACTGACAAAATGAGATTTTTGTCAACTTAACTTTGACAACAGATATATGATTATTTAATTTTTATGATTTATTCTTTAAACAGATAATTATTTCATCATACTTCATGAAACAAGACTTACTTTGATAATTTTATTAACCATTCACAATCATGAAAACAATTTGGAATTTTTTTGTAAAACATCATTTATTATCAAAAGTTTTTGATATATACATAGAGCATCACGGCTCCCAAAATCACTACCTTAATCGTATATGCATAAAGAAGCGAAACTACGAAGGAGACACAGGATTCATTATAGAAAGTGGTGTAGTAATTCTACTTCCCACTGCCCCCTCTGCGCACCGGATTCCTGGATGGTAGCAGCAGCGGAAGTAGCTTCCTCTTGCGCGGGGCAGGGTTTCTCACTCGGGGCCTCGCCCTTGAATGTCCGGGCATGAGACTAAGCTGGTGGTCATTGCGAAAACCGAAACCGAGAAAATTTCCCCTGCTTGGAAAACGGGGACGATTTTACCATTTTTATTTTCTTAACGAATTTCTCTAACAAGGTCAAGATACTGAACTAACCTTCATCTGATTAAATCAGATAGAAGGGAAACTATTACAGACTTAACTTGAAGGAATCAACGCTTTTTTCCTAATTGAATCAGGCACAACCGTTGATCTATTCATTTGAGAAGTCTTCAGGCTTTTAATTAACTACTCGAGTTCTAAGCGTAATCCTATTGATCAATTTTATTATTAAAACTCTACTGATTCCAGCCTATTCGGCCCATGGGTTAGCCACTGCCCAACCATTGGAATTGGTAGAACTAGACAAGTACTCACCCACCCATAATTGAATGCCTTTCTTAACTTTTGCTTTAGAATACAGATACGCACACACTCCTCTTTAAACTTTAACTTTTAAAACAATCCATTGACAAACAATTATTGGTTACAGATGTCATAACTCAAAATTTCCATTCAATCCTTGTTTCTCATAAAACAGTATCACTCTGGACTCTCCGTTGAGACCAGCAGGTCAGCAACGAGATCCAGTAATAGATTACAATAATTTTCTTGTCATCATACATATATATATCTTCCATAACATATGCATGGATGTCCTAAGCAGTGTGAGCTTGTGCATTGCCTGGTCAGAACCCTTCAGGATCCTCCTTAGGTGTCCTGGCACTTCACTCAGGGACCACTTCATCGACCCTCTCCCATCATACCGGAAGCATACCATTTTTCACCATACCCAGGCTAGTCAAGACTTGGGCAGGTTTTTGCAGCGTGAGCCATCCTTTAAACACTCCCCGCCAGCTGTTGCAATCGAACTTCCTTGAGAAAAACACATATACCAAATGCTCCCTCCAGCATTAAGACAGTCCTTTAAGAAAATAGGGTTTCTATGCAAGTTTTCAATTTTGATTTTCTTTTGAATACAATGAGTATATCTTAATTCCGTATCCCAAGACTTCTAGATCACAGGTTTGGATTCCCAAGAAGAATTCCTCGAATTCTCTAATCTTGATCCTTACATTAAAATCAAAGGTCTCAATTTAATTTTAGATTCAGTGGGTGATTTGATTGAATTTTCCTGAACAACTGGTCACATCGTCTTTTCTTGAGACTGACGAAGGAG
Source organism: Cibotium barometz (assembly GCF_041138505.1). NCBI lineage: Eukaryota > Viridiplantae > Streptophyta > Polypodiopsida > Cyatheales > Cibotiaceae > Cibotium > Cibotium barometz. The sequence goes on from NC_141086.1 coordinate 4,200,005, forward strand.
ATTAAGTTGTGGTCATAGTCCGATTCAGGGTTCGAGTCTGGAAAGGTTCTCCCTGAACTATCTTTCTCGAAGGGTAATATTTCAATTACTACTTTACTGAATTTCATTCATTGAGCATTTTGCTTAACTGAATTCAAAACTAAATACGTATTCTTATGAGGAATAAATTAATCATTTATCTAAAATTCTGACTTCGATAGATCTTTTGAATTTTCTCATTACCATCCTAGAGAATATGAAACAGTAGAATTTTACTTCACAAAGTATTTACTTATTCATTTACCAATATTCATGGGATTTAAACAATGATTAAAGAGAACTCTCATCTTGATTAAAAAAAATATGTATGCATCTATTTATGCAACTTCTATGGAAATCCTTTTATGCATCTATTTATGCATAAAAACCAATTTTGATGAAACTAACACTTTTATAATAAAAAAATTCTTTTATGCATCTATTTATGCATAAAAATCTATTTTGATGAAAGTTACACTTCTATAATAAAAAAATTCTTTTATGCATCTATTTATGTAAAAAAATCAATATTGATGAAAGTAACACTTTTATAAAAAGAAAAATCTTTTATGCATAGAAATCAATATTGATGAAAGTTACACTTTTATCATAAAAGAAATTCTTTTATGCATCTATTTATGCATAAAAATCAATATTGATGAAAGTAATATTTTTATAATAAAAAAATTCTTTTATGCATAAAAATCAATATTGATGAAACTAACACTTTTATAATAAAAAAATTCTTTTATGCATCTATTTATGCATAAAAATCAATATTGATGAAAGTAACACTTTTATAATAAAAAAAATTATTTTATGCATCTATTTGCATAAAAATCAATATTGATAAAAGTAACACTTTTATAATAAAAAAAATTCTTTTTTGCATCTATTTATGCATAAAATCAATATTGGTGGAAGTAACACTTTTATAATAAAAAAATTATGCATAAAAATCAATATTGATGAAAGTAACACTTTTATAATAAAAAAAATCCAATATGCATCTTTCTATGCATAGAATTTAAATCTAAAGAAAATCACTCTTTTATTAAAAAAAAACCAATATACATCTTTCTATGCATAGAATTGAAATATAATGAAAATCACTCTTTTATAATAAAAAAATTACCAATATGCATCTTTCTATGCATAGAATTTAAATCTAATGAAAATAACTCTTTTATAAAAAAAATAACCAATATGCATCTTTCTATGCATAGAACGAAAATAACACTTTTAGAATACACAAATGGTGGGGATTACTCTTTTTGAATAATAAAAGATAAAACTTATTTCATAAAATTTAAGAAAATTTTGCCATAACCTCCTTTGTATGACTGACCATTTTTCAAATTTTCCTATCCTTAAGTCATAATTTTGCTTGGTTAGAAGCTCACTTTTTCCTATAAATAGAAGCCTCCCCCTTTGTAGAAATATAATAGTGTTTTATGCACTATTACTCTACTCCTCCCTAGAGCCAAAAACTATAAATTTCTTAATAATTCATTAGTTTTTGTCCATTCCCTCTTCTAAAGAATTGGTGGCCACTCTTGTTGCAAACAAGAGTAGATCCCTCAAACCATCAAGCCAAAGGAAAGCTCTCAGAAATTCATGTAATCTAGAAATCCTACTTTTTTCTTTTTTTTAATGGTTTTCTAATTTTTATTTTCTTTGAAATGTTAAATGATGCTATGCCTTGTTGGAAAGGCTTTCCCCCTCTCTCATTCTTAAATTCAGTCTTTCTTTATCCTAGATAAGTAATCTAATTGTTGGAATTAAACTTTTCATATTATTTCTCTTTTAAAAGTGGAATTTGATTAGTTTAGAATGCTTTAAACCATTTGGGGATAATTTTTAAGTGACTTAAGGATAGGAAAAATTGAACAATGGTTTTCTAATTTTTGTTTTCTTTGAAATGTAAAATGATGCTATGCCTTGTTGGAAAGGCTTTCCCCCTCTCTCATTCTTAAATTCAGTCTTTCTTTATCCTAGATAAGTAATCTAATTGTTGGAATTAAACTTTTCATATTATTTCTCTTTTAAAAGTGGAATTTGATTAGTTTAGAATGCTTTAAACCATTTGGGGATAATTTCTATTATACAAAGGGGGAGGCTTCTATTTATAGGAAAAAGTGAGCTTCTAACCAAGCAAACTGATTATAGAATTTTCCAGATCAGTTTGGTCAAATTTTGACCATTTTTGGGTTAGTGTAGCTTACTTTTTGGAACTAGACTTGAATTAAGAGAGAGGAGAGATGAAATATCTCAATATTTGAGAATTTAAAACTCCACACCACATGTGAAATAGGCGACTCCTTCATGAGGGGGAATCCCCACTCTGAGGTGTCAAAAATTTATTTTTTTAGTATTTTCTTTGGTCCTTAGTCCACTCTTCATATTATGTGAGTATTTACTCATTTTTTGGGGGGGGGAGATTTTCTTTATTTCTTCTATTTATCTCCTCCCTACATTTGGATGAATCTGATTGGCCCCTCAAAACCTTAATTTTTTTTAAAAAAAAATCTGGACCCCTAGGATAAGGCCTTTTGAACAGATTATAATTGATTTCTAATGCACCTTCAGGGGAATTTATTTTAATAAGAAGAGATATTTTTCCATCCAAAAATATCTGAAATCTGAATAACCTCTCATTAGAATATTTTCTCTCTGTAGGAAAAAACAGGTAGAAACAAGATCTTTTATATTTCTGAAGAGGGATTTGATTACAGGGGAAGATACTGGACATCTTGAGGGGATTTGATTACAGGGGAAGATACTGGACATCTTGAGGGGATGGGAAGGAATCTTACAATAATCATTAAAATGATTCAACCCATACTAGCTAAACCAATTCTTTGTAGAGCCTTTTAAGGTGGCAACAGATTGTTACTTCTTCATCGGATCCCCATATATCCCTTCAAATCCACTAGCTAGACATCGGGTTTCAAATTGAGCCACATGGCAACAATCAGGGTCTTCTTTGGGCTTCCCTAAAATTTTGTTGATTGAACCTTTGGGGTAGGTGGTACTAGTTGTTGAGCAGCCATCTTTTCCTAAACCTGGGCTTGCTTTCTTTGATCTTAGCTTAGATTTGTTAAAAGGATCAAATTGTAAACTCTCTTGGGTGGAGGTTGTAAAGATGTCCAGGTTAATGTTCCTACCCATTGATTTAGGAGCCTCTTTGTAATTAATCATGGATTATTTACCTGATCCTATAACTCCAAATCAAATTTAGGTAGAGTTGCTTCAAATTTACCTCCTGCAGAACCACTTGCGACCACATCTGATAAAAGATTGATAAAGAGAGAGCACACACATAAGATGTAAGATTCCTCCCTCTAACTTTTGAGGTGTAAAGGTGTAAGAACCTCCCTTTCTGTTCTTGTAATTATTTCCCTCTCTAAAATAAAAAAAGATCTTGTTTTACCCTATTTTGACCTAGAAAGAGAAAATATCTAGAGAGAGATAATCCAAAATTGAGATATCTTTGGATATAAAAATCCTCCTAGTGTTTGAAATGGTTTCAAAAGTTCAAAATAAATTCTCCAAAGTGCATTAGGAATCAATTAAATTCTCCAAAGTGCATTAGGAATCAAGTGTGGGGATGAGATAAATCTAGAGAATAAAAGAAAATATAAAAAATGAGTAAATGCTCACATAAGATGAAGAGTTGACTGAGTACAAGGTTTATTAGTTAAAAACTATGAGATATTACTAAAAAAATGAGATATTTTAGAATAATGATACATTTTTGACACCTTGGTAAGGATGGGGGAGACTTTAAGGTAGGCACCTATTTCACATATGTGGATGAGTTTTTAAATCAAAAAAATTGTGATATTTTTTCCTATCCTAGTGAAGAATGCCAAGCCAATTTCCATAGCCGAAGCAGTACGGATGGCGAAGGATTTCGCCAAGGCCTATGATGTCAAGGTCCCACTACCATCATCTTTAAAAAGATATCTAGCTCCAGAAGGTGATTCCAATCTTCCACCGCCTAAGAGACAACAAAGTCAAGATCAGGATATGGATAGTTCTAGAATGGAAGAAAGGTCCTTTTCCCAGAACTCAATCCCCTAGAATTCAACTTCAGAAGTTCCACCCTTGAATAAGGAAGTGAAATGCTATAATTGTCAAGGATTTGGACATTGCAGTATGGATCGCCCAACTCCTTTTGGATCAAGGTTTTTGGGGTGGGGAAATCAAAGACCAAGATTCTAGACTCCAGCTCCTGCCTTCCAGAGTAATCAGGTTCCTTTCCACCAAAATGAGGGAAATCCCAGAGGTAGACCCTCTAACCAACCCTTAGTTTCAATCCAAAGTAATGCAAGACCTCTGCCTCAGAATAAAGGAAGCCAAAGAGAGATGTTCCCAAATCGGCCGTCCACTTCCAAGGCAGTAATGCTGGAAGTAATTGAAGAAGAAGATGAAAGAGATTATACTCCACCTGTTTTGCGAGATGAGGACATCTCGCATTTTTTAAGTGGGATAGGATGTAAGATTCCTCCCTCTAGCTTTTGAGGTGTAAAGGTGTAAGAACCTCCCCTTCTGTACTTGTAATTATTCCCCTCTCTGAAATAAAAGAAAGATCTTGTTTTACCCTGTTTTGACCTAGAGAGAGAAAATGTCTAAAGAGAGGTAATCCAAAATTGACATATCTTTGGATATAAAAATCCTCCTAGTGTCTAAAATGGTTTCCCCTAAAACAGAATTTCAAAATAAATTCTCCAAAGTGCATTAGGAATCAATTAAAAGACTCCAAAGTGCATTATGAATCAATTAAAATGATTTAAAAGACCTTAGCCTAAGGGTCAAGATTTGGATTATGGTCCAATTAAGGTTCCTATGGGCCAATAGGATTAATCCAAGTGTGGGGATGAGATTAATCCAGAGAATAAAACAAAATATCCAAAAATGAGTAAATGCTCACATAAGATGAAGAGTTGACTGAGTACAAGGTTTATTAGTTAAAAACTATGAGATATTACTAAAAAAATGAGATATTTTAGAATAATGATACATTTTTGACACCTTGGTAAAGGAGGGGGGAGACTTTAAGGTAGGCACCTATTTCACACATGTGGATGAGTTTTTAAATAAAAAAAATTGTGATATTTTTATCTCTCCTCTCTCCTGGATCAAACTAGATCAAAATGGGAGCTAAACTGGTCCATACTATCTCTGCAGTAATCCAATACCATGTGGTGACCTAATCGCCTCAATGCCCAAGAAATATCTGAGCTCCCCTAGATCCTTCATCTCAAACTTTTGTCTAAGCAAGATCTTTACATCAAAGATCTCTGCATCATGGTCCCCCGTAATGATCAGGTCATCTACATAGATGACAACAAGCACAATCCTCTATCACTGTGTCTCACATACAACGAGAAATCTGCATTGGCTACATGAAAGCCAATAGTGACAAGATATTTAGAGATCTTGTCAGACCATGCTCTTGGTGCTCGGGGTGACTCACATCCTCATAACCAGGCGACTGTAACATATACACCTCTTCCTGCAAATCCCCATGCAAGAATGCATTCTTTACACATCCATATGATGTAAAGACCATTGCTTTGATGCAGCCACTGCTATCACAACTCTCACTGTTGCCATCTTGGCAACTATGCTGAAAGTTTCCTCATAATCAATGCCATATGTCTGCGCATATCCTTTGGCTACCAATCTAGCCTTGTACCTGCTTAATCTTCCATCACTGTTATGTTTTACCTTGTACACCCACTTGCATCCAATGGCTTTCTTGCCTTCAGGCAATTTCACTAAATCCCAAGTCTCATTTCCATATAGTGCATCCATCTCCTCATCCATAGCTTTTCTCCCAACACACATTTCCAATAGCCTCATCAATGCATGTGGGCTCTACAACCTATACAACTTTTTCCATGTATGCATAGTGATGTGCCACATAACCATCATAGGTAAACCTCTACTACAGAGGATTCTTCACTCTCCTAGATCTTTGTAGCTTTGCATTCATAGCTTCCATAGCCTTCTTTATACCAGGTGTTCTCATAGCTGGTATCCCAAGATCCTCATCAAGGCTCATCTATGAACCACTAGACTCTCCATCAACATGAGAATGCCCTATAAAAGTGTCAGGCATACTAAGGGGCTCAACCACTTTCTCTTTGCCTTTATGTGATGTACTAATCACATTTGCAGGACTGGTATTATGATGCAGCCTGCCACTCCATGGTTTAATCAACAAGTGAACCATTAGATGAGGACTCTCCTGGTCCACTCAAAGACTGTGATTGCTGACTCGCATTCTATGCAACAACATTTCCACTCACATCAGCCCCAACATCTTTTTTTTAGCAGCATACCAGCTATTCATCTCATAAAAAAATAACATCCCTGCTTACCCTCAACTTACGTGTAACAGGGTTATAACACCTGTATCCCTTTTGCTCAAGGGAATAAACACACATTTTTCAGCTTTTGGATCCAGCTTAGTTCTCAGCTCATCTGGCACATGCACATAGGTTTACTGGTTTTCTGCCAGTAAACCTTCCTCTAGAGTTACATCATGTATGGCTGTAGTTGGAGTCCTATTCATGATGTAAACTGCTATAGAAACAGTCTCAGCCCAATAGCTTTGCGACATATTCTTCTCTCCCATCAATGCTTGTGCAATCTCAGCAATGTGCCTGTTTTTTCGCTCAGTAACTCCATTTTGCTGTGGAGTGTATCTGCATGTAAATTGTTTCTGAATACCATTCTTCTTCAAAAATTCAGAGAACTCATTGGAGAAGTACTCTCCCCCTCCATCTGACCTTAGGCACTTTACATGTTTCCCTATTTGCTTTTCAACCATAACTCTGAAATTCTGAAAATGAGTGAACACCTCACTCTTCTCCTTCATGAAGTAAACCCACACTTTCCTTGTGTGGTCGTCAATAAATGTCACATAATACCTATAGCCTCCCACAGACATGGTCTTCGTAGGACCCCATACATCTGAATGCACAACATCTAGTGCATTTCTGCTCACATTTCTGTCACATGGAAATATATGCTTTGTTTGCTTTCCAAATTGGCATGCTTCACATATTTTCTGCATACCTTCAACTTTAAACTTTGGTAGCCCTGTCACAATTCCTTTAGTCTGCATAGACTTCATTCTTCTCTGCACATTCACATGTCCAATTCTTTTATGCCAAATGTCTGTGTTTGCAACAATTCCTGAACCATTTGCAAACATCACAACACTCACTTTAGGCATGTTTACATTCAATGTAAACATTCTGCCCACTCTGTTGTCTTTTGCAACCAACCGGCACTTGTCTTTAAAGTCTTCAACATAAGAACCATCAGGGTTAAACCAAACCTGCAAACCCTGCTCAATCATCTGGCCAACTGAAGCCAAATTCTTTGTTATGCTCGAAACATGAAGTACATCTGCAAGGTACTTTACTTTGCCATCCTGCATAGACAATGGCACATCTCCAACATGGGCAATTGGATGAGTAGTGTCATCCTGTGACGTGGTCTTTCAAGGTTTTTCATCTCCTTGAACCACTCCCCACCATGACTTGTCATATGGTTCAAAGCACCTGAATCAACGTGCCATACATCATCTTTATGTGCTGCTTCAACATTTTCAAACATGGCATTAACGAGATACTACATAACAAACAACCTTTCATTATCCTCATTGTTTCTGCTCGAGGATGCATAGTTGTTTTGCTGCAATTTCCCATTTTGCATGTCAGCTTGCTTCTTATGACAATCTACCTGCACATGTCCAGGCTTACCACAATAAAAGCATCCACGTGTATCATTATATTGCCTTTGCCAATTTCCATAACCTCTTTGACTCCCCCTGCCTCTGAATTGGCCTCTTCCACCTGCATGTTATTGTTGTTATGAATTCTGGGACTGTTGTTGTTGCTGCTGGTAATAATTCTGAATACCTGTTCAGCCACCTCCTTGGCCGCGTCCATGGCCTCCTCTACCTCGTCCTCTTCTTGAACTTGTGTAGAAGGCGTGTTGCTCTGAACTATTTTTGTTTTGTGAAGACTGTTGGTCTTCACCCAAGCTCTTCTTATAATCAACATAGACACCAAATTTGTGAAATTGGGAATGTTTTCCTGAGTCTGAATAGACGTCTTGAACGCCTTGTATTGTGGCCCGAGACCACGTAGACAGACTTCCACCTTATCATCATCATCTACTGAAACACCAATAGATGCAAGGGATTCCACAATACCCTTGATCTTCAATGCATAGTCATTCACAGACATACTCTTTTTCTCCACAGTATGAAGTTCATTTTTTAAATGTATCTTTCGTGCCTTGGTATTCGTTTCATAAAGTTTTACCAAGGTGTCCCACGCCTCCTTGGGGGACTTGGCATCCTGTATGTGCCCAATCATGGTGTCCTGTATATACTGATAGAGAGCCAATACATAACTTTTCTGGCTCCTTGGTTCCAATCCTTGAACTCTTTCACATCTGCACAACAGTCGGATTGATCTCCGGTATCTCCCGGTGCCTCTTTATGCTCACCTTCTATGTAGTACCAGTAACCCTTTTCCATTCGGAAATTTGTCAACCTGAACCTCCAAGCATGGAAGTTGTTCTTGTCAAGCTTCTCAGCAACAATTTGGTTTATGCTATCATTTGCCAGACACACAAATTTACCAAAAAAACAGCACTCTAGTTTGTCTTGCACAAACTACTATACTATATTTTCTATAGCGGTATTGTACTACACTCAAATGTCACAACCACTGACCTCAATGTGCATACATACACCCAATGGTGGCAAACTGTTGACCTCCTTGTGCAGCACACATAATGTCTACACAACCAATCTATCTTCTTGTAGTTCTTAAAACAGAGTTCTGCATAGAATCGATGACTTACGCGCCGTAGTGCTCGAAATCGCCTTCTTTCTAAAAAACGGAGGTCCTAACGCGCTCGAAATGCATTTTCAACCCAAAAAGTTTTGTTCGATAGTATTTTATAGTTGCCCTATAGCTTTACTCCCACGAAAGCTCCTCAATCAGAGATCGACAAGGGTGTAGTCGCCAACACAAATAGGGAAGAGTAGATGAAGCTCTTACCCTCGTACTGCTTCCTGTGCTTCTCTTGCTTGCAGCTCATCCCTTAGCATGAACTAGGCTCTAATACCATGAAAAGATGCAGGGGAGAAGAGAGCTTGAGCTCTTCTTGCAAGCACACACACTCTCACAAAACCCTAAAAGAGAGCACACAAGGTGAGAGGCTGGAAATCTTCTTCTTCGTCACACAACATTCAACATACCATATACAAAGATAAGAGAACACACCATATGAAAAGGGACTCAACCAAATACATACTAAGGTTCTCTACAGTGTGAACCCAACTAAATGAGCTGGCGCTACAACTATGCCAGTCTCTAGAATGGCTCACACAGCCTGTCATCCCACTGGCCACATATCACCCATGATCTCACCAACCATGCCAGTGGTGTAAGTGTGGGGCCTATCCCCCAGGTGTCCACCGCCTCACTAGATGAGCTCAATATCTCAACAATTCCTACTAACCATGGCCACGTGCACATTCTCTTGGACTAAATCTCCCCCTTCCTCTAGCACCTCTTCGTGAATAGAATGCTTGATCCCTTGAAATTTCATTTGTGCTAGATGAGGCACCTATTCCAGGTGGCCGTCCTTGGGCTGAATCTCCCCCTTCCTCTAGCACCTCTCTGTGAATAGAATGCTTGATCCCTTGAAATTTCATTTGTGCTAGATGAGGCACCTATTCCAAGTTTCATCTCTTCCACAATATGCAATAAAATTAGTTCATCAAAGTCTTGGGGGTCTCCACCTCTAACCCTGATAGAGGTTTCAAATGCCTTGTACTTTTTACCCAAGCCATTCAATGAAATGGCTATCATGTCATCATCATCCATAGGAGCACCAATAGATGCTAGTGCATCAGCACATTCTTTGATCTCTTGCACATAATCATTTACACTTCTATTGCTTCGAGTCATACCATGAATCTTTTGCTTCAATAACATCTTCTTTGGTGCTGTAGTCGTATCATACAACTTTACCAAAGTATCCTGTGCATCCTTGGGATTTTGTGTGTCATGTATATGGCATAACATGGTGTTTGTAACACATATCGAGATGTAATAAGATGTAAGATTCCTCCCTCTGACTTTTAAGGTGTGTAGATGTAAGAACCTCCCCTTCTGATCTTATAATGATTCCCCTCTCTGAAATAAAAGAAAGATCTTGTTTTACCCTGTTTTGGCCTAGAGAGAGAAATGTTTAGAGGGAGGCAATTCATAATTGAGATATTTTTGGATGTAAAAATCCTCCTAGTGTCTAAAATGGTTTCCCCTGAAACAAAAATTCAAAAAGAACTTTTCAATGTGCAATTGGAATTAATTAAAAATAGGTATAATTAATTAGTGTATTAATGGTCCCCTAATTCAAGAGGAACGTCACATTCTAAAATGGTCCCCTAGTTCAAGAGGAACGTCACATTCTAAAATGGTCCCCTAATTCAAGAGGAACATCAAGCCCACCCTTGGCTGCTACAAGGAATCATAAGCTAAAGCAAAATTAGGTCAAGAAATAGGGATAGCAGGATTAATGGTTCCCTAATTCAAGAGGAACGGTCCTCTTGAATTAGTGTATTAATCCTGAGTGCCTTCAAATGTGGTGCTATGATAAGTATTGATAGTTTTGAACTTTTAATGGATACAATGAAAGAAGCAAGTTCACCCTTGCTTGTCTAAAAATCGTAAGAAATGATGAATTAGTTGGAAGCACTATTGTCAATCAAACCAATGGAACCAGAACCAGTAATGGGATGCCATGAAAGCACACCTTCATGAAAGGTTTTGTCCTCCAAGATTTTGAGAGGATAAAATGAATGAATTTTTGGAGCTAACCTAAGAAGGGAAGACCCTAGAAGAATGCCACCAAAATCTTGCTAAACTTCTCCGATTAGCTCCAGAGATGGATGAGGTAACTCTTCTCCATCGATTCATTTGGAAGCTTAATCTACCTTTGAATAACCTCGTCGAGAATGTAAAACCATCCTCTATTTCAGAAGCCATAATTATAGCTAGAGACTATGATAAAGTGTTTTTATATGGAAAGTGTTGAGAAGGACATGAGTCCTTTCATGCTAATCAAGAAGAGGTCCCCTAATTCAAGAGGAATGTCAAGCCCCCACCCTTGGCTACAAGGAATCATAAGCTAGAGCAAAATTAGGTCAAGAAATAGGGATAGCACGATTAAAGATAACCGAATTCAACAAGTATTTCTATGAGTAAATAGAAGAGGATTGGTGCAAAATTCATGTGAAGTAATGTACATGATGAATAGAGGTATTCTAGAAGATGATACTAAGATTATGCAATTGCTATCACAGGTTAGATTGCGTAAAGGATTGATTCTCTTACGTTTTTCCATGACAATTTGTTAAGTACCATATTACATGGGAGTATAGAATAAGGAATTTGGAAGGGAGGATTACGATTTTTTTTATTTTTTATTTTTAAAGGTTCATATCGTATGAGAGGTATATGGATGCATGAACTTAGGATAATAAGGCCAATTACCTTTAGAATAATAAAGACCTTTTGGGGGCACAACAAAATAAGCCAAACACATAAAATAAGGCCCTTTAGGAACAATGTTTAGATAAAAGAAGATTTCTACCTAGTGGGGACACCACTTTGGAAGAGACAGGAGGATTTACTTAGATACTACCCCAGCTCGCGAGATGAGGACATCTCGAATCTTTTAAGTGGGGGAGATTGTAAGGTCCCTCCCAAGCCATGTATGTGTCTCTTTTAATATAGATTTCAAGAAGGAAAGAGTGTGCACTTAGAGAAAAGTGAGACAATAAGGCTAGAAACATTAGGAAAGTGTTAGAATAAAAATAGTAGCTCCAAAAATCCTAAAAGAAATAAGAAGACAAGAATAATTCTATTAAGAGATAAGTATTTCCAAAAATAGAAATTTGAATTTAGGTGATAGGAGGTTGTATTTAGAGTACTTTTACACATTTAGAGTCCATGCATACTAAAAATGTAGAAAAGCAACGCGTTTCTAAAGATAGTGCATTTGCGGCTATATACAGATGTTTTAGCCTATTCTACCCATGCTAGCTTGTAGATCAGATGCATTCCAGTTCTTTTGAGTGGTTACATGACCATATTCTGAGTTTTTATCACAGAGTTATGGCCGAAACAATTTGCTGGTTCTATCAAGGTCTCTACATAGGGAAACTGTAAGAATGCAGTTAGTAGCCACAAGGTGATTTTGTACATAGTTGAGCTCAAATTCTATGTGGATGATCTTGTATGCATAATACGAGCAAATTAAAGGGGGAGGTTTGCAAAGCAGAGGACTAATTTGGACACATTTCTCATAATTTTAAGAGGTGCCATGTTGTTTTCAGCATTTGCAAATAGTGTTTTTGAGTCCAAGAAGTTATTGCCATAAAAATTTTGGGCTGTTTACAGCATTGGTGCCGAGGTTTATGTGTGTATGTGCATGTCTCAGTTGATTATTGAAAATCCTCAATGAACATCGTGGTAAACAAAATGAGTGACAGTCTTGATAAAATTGTTGGTGGGAAGCTTGATATGCAAAACTTCCGCATTGGAAGTATCATGTATGACAAATTTCTCAAAGGAAAAGGCCTATGGAGCTTGGTGACATGCGATGAGGCGGAGCCAAGGGTTCCCCAAATGAATACAACACCTGCCCAACTTACAGCACAAGACAGAGAGAGCCTTCAAAGTGCTTAAAAAATGCGAGATGTCCTCATCTCGCAAAATTAGAGGAGAACTCTTTCCCTTAAGATCCAACTGATTCTGGGGTTCCTTATAGTCTGGTGAACCCAACAGAATCCTGGGATAAAGATCCCTTATATAGAACTCATCATCAGATAACAATTCACTCAGATCATAACATTCAAATCCTTATCACAATAATGGTCCATTGGATCGAAATTTCTATCTGAACAGTCCTCCATGGGAATTTTCAATTATACAGATTTTTAATTTGACATTTCTTAACTTGATCCACTGGGTCAAGTGTTAACAGTAGAAATCCATTAGCACAATCCACTAATCTCATAGTGATTTGCTGAAGTCATTAACGTCATTCCAGTTTTATGAACATCATCACAGGGACTTATCCCATTCATCCTCATTGTGGTTTTGCTCAGCTTATTACATTTCAACCAAAATTCATAAATCATCATTTTTCAATCAGAATCCAAATCAACTCATTAGTTCTCAACCAGAATTTAAAAATCATATCAACCACATTTGGATTCATCATCTGGATAGCATTTATCCTTATAATTTCAAGTCTTAGATTTACTCGTATATACTGTCAGTAAAGAGTTGCAGTTATACCCTCGGTATATACGAGTAGTCACACGGTCCTTGGAACTATAAGGTAAATACCATCATGTCTAGGTCTCAAGCAAGTCAGGGATTCCATGCGATTGTGATACTTCCATCTGAAGACCCAATTACCAATTTATGAATTTCAGTATGAATAACAATTTGTATGAATTTTATCACACAATTACAACCTTTTTACTGCTACTTCATAAATTTTTTGACATTTGTGGCTTCTCAGTTGATCCACATTAGCCAATTTGCTCTGATACTAGGTATGAGATCGCTGTCCCCACTGTGCAAATTTAGGGGTGCTAGCAGCGAAAGTAGCACTTCTTACGCGGGCAGGGTCCCTCACTCGGGGCCTCACCCATGGATATCTGGACAAGAGACTAATCCATCGGTTCTTCCAAAATCGAACCCAAAAAAACTTCCCTTGCCCAGAAAGCACGAGCGATTCCTCCAGGATAATTTTTCTATAACGTAGTCAAAAGCCTTAACTAACTGAACTGATCTGACCAAACCCGTAAGTCCCATAGTCAGATCAGGGAAAAGATTGCACTTGGATCATAGAGAGCAATGCTTTTTCCTCATTGAGAGGCATAGCCGTTGATTCTTTTCCATAGAATAATTTTTGTCTGGGATTTACTTCATCTATCGTACCATAACAGAATTGAGTCTTAATTCAGGGATCCATCAGTCTAGCCTAACCCCATCTAGTCCTGTGGGTTAGCCAACTACCCACCACTATAGTGATGGGATCTAATTAAGAATTTGGTTAGGTTTTGTCTCGGGTACCAGGGAAAAGAGTTCCCAGGCCTCTTAGCCGGATATTCATGCAAACTTAAAATTAGTCACACCACTTACACACCCAATATGAAATTACCTTTTTCATAGAATCAGCTGGCTTTAAAACAATCATTTAATGAAACCATAGTGTCATTGATCATAATCCTCCAAAATATCCGGTTGAATCCTACTAAATTAAATTTTGGTGACAAAAGAGGAATTTTCACCATAATTCCACCTAGAAACTTAGGGTTAATAATTAAATTAGTAAAAAGAATATTCTTAGATATTTTAGATGGATAAATCACACCAAATTGATATTTATCCAAAATTAGATTAATGGAAGAAGAGTATTTTTATAAAAACCCAATATTCTCATATAGAAACATTTCTTAATCTATTATGGTTATTAGGAAGGAATGAAATTCATAAAGTTGGAATTTTCCTTACGGTTAGAAGTTCAGTAGATTTTTATTTGAAGAAAATCCTTAGGAATCAAAGTTAGAAGTAAACCGAATAATTTTGGTTAGATCACGGGACTGTGAGAGGGGCAGCCCCAGTAAACTACTTGCCCATCTCTTGAATCTGAATCAAGCAAAAACCTCGTGTTGACCAATTCCAATTCTTGACATAAAGAATAGACTACCGTTGAATTAGCATAGTTTTTTCCCTAACCGAAATCATCAAGAATCTAGTTGTTGGAAATTCAATCAAATGATGGGTAGATTACCCTAATGAGAGATCAATGATTCTCATTAAGAAAATTTGGATTAAAGGAAAAGGGTTTTGTGGAACCAATCTCGAACTGGGAATTCTACTTTTGCATAGAACCTCTGTTTTTTTTAAAAGGACTGTTTTACGCTAGAATGCTGCCTAGAGGAAGCATTTGGTATGTGTTTACCTAAGGAGAGAGTCGTTGTGCAATAGCCGTTGGCAAGCAATCGTCGAGGGATGTTGCTCGCGGGTAAAACCTGTCGAGGTCTTGAGACCAGCCTCGGTATGGTTAAAATGGTGCACTTCTGGTACGATGGGCGAGGACCGACGAAGTGGTCCCTGAGTGAAGTGCTAGGACACCTAAGTAGGATCTAGAGGGTTCTAACCAGGTGATGCATGAGCTCACGGTTGCTAGGACACCCATGCATACGTCGAGGAAGATACGGATGAACCAAAAGAATGACTTTTGTGAATGGAATTTTGATATTGGATCTCGTTGGTTGACCAGTTGGTCTTCAACAGAGAGTCCGGATGATATATTTTGTAAAACAATGGACTCAATATTTTGGAGGATTATGATCAGTGATACTATGATTTCATTGAAAGATTGTTTTAAAGACAGCTGAATCTGTTAAAATTGGCAATTTCATATTAGGTGTGTAAGTGGTATGACTACCTTGAATTTTTCTTAAAACGTCGGCTAGGGGGCCTAGGAACTCTTTTCCTCGGTACTCGGCCAAAACAGAACCAAAGTTTTATAAAAGAATCCCACTAATACAGTGGTTTAACCCATGGGCTGGGTAGGGTTAGGCTGGATCGGGGGATTTCTGTGATACAAATAGTTACGATTAAGTTACGTTAGTTAGATTAAGTCCTAAGAAGACCCTTGTTCTGTAGGAGGGAATCAACGGGGTTGTGCCTCGCTAAAGGAGGAAAAAAGTGGTGATTTTTTGGACCAAGTGTAAGTCTTTTCCTTGATTTGACCATGTGACTTTCGGGTTTGGTCGAAATAGTTTGGTTAGTTAAGACTTTGACTCGTTAGATCAATTCTCCTGTTAGATGATTTTCTTAGTGGAATCGCCCGTGCCTTTCGGGCGAGGGAAGTTTTTTTGGGTTGGAACCGCCGGGCTAGTCTCTTGTCCGGATATTCGTGGGTGAGGCCCGTGGATCCCTGCCCCCCCACGCGAGAGGCTAACCGGCTGCTTTCGCCACCAGCGCCCTCGGAGGGGGCATCATGGAGGGGGCAGGGGTCAGCTGGTATCAGGAAATCTAATAAGGAAAAATGAATTCTTATCAAAAATTTATAATAAAAACTCAAAAAGAGCATTTACGTATTGTATTTTCATTCCTTAAGCTTCATTAATGAAGATTTTTAATCAAAGAATTTGGTTTTATAGATGGAAGTTCCACACTTATCCGGTATTCTCGATCTCACCCAGTCACAAGATATGACTGCTTTCGCCTTCGAGCATCTCATATCTTTCGCTCTACAACTCGAACGAGCCAAGCCAGACTCGCAAGCCATTTCGAGGATTTATATTTCCCAGACCCAGCAGAGAGACGGCAGCACAAGTGGTTTGCAAGGTAGTATGTCCACGCCTCTTACGACTAGCGTGTGATGCTGAGGGAAAATATCTCGTTGGCCATGATTCTGATGAGGCCAAAGTGATTCATGGTGTTATTTTATATCACCCTACGCCTCGAGATTTTAGACTTTCCTGCCATATCTACAGACTTCTTAGCCACTTTATTCCAAAGGAGAAGATAGTAGCTTCCTTGGTAGTAAGGGAACGTTTGTATCAGGGCATGTCTGTAGCCCTGTTTGTAGCCCAGTATCATCGTCTTATGCATTTCCCGAGGAGGTTTTGACTTTCTGGAGAGAGCTGAGATGCTCTATGTACATATTGCAACCTTTATATAAATAAAGAAATGTTTTGTGGAAAAATTTCGTGTTGTATAAGTGGTTGTTTATTATATGACAAATTATGGGATAAGGTTGGCAGCAACACCTAGCTATCCAGGGTAGAGCTAATAAGGTCGTAAAATGTCTCAAATGTAGAGTTAGATATCATTGGTGATAAGATCAGGTTATGGTGTCATAGTGACTATTGGCTACTCTCTATTAGACTTGCCACTCCCTAAAGCATTTTAATGGTGCACATAGCCCTACCTCTTGCCCGTTCTAGCCAAGAAAGAGGCTCCCCCAGTACATTAAACTTAACAAGAGGTGGGGTTTTTTGTGGGACAGAACACACTGGTACTTCCTCTTTTGACAAACTATGGAACAAGTATGTTGAACCCAAGAAAGCCTGCCTAGCCCGGCTACTTATGCATAGAGCCATCTGGACTCAATAGAGAGATTTCAGGTTAAACATTGGGGATGGGAAATGTCACAAGTGCCAAGAGATGGAGGATGACTTGAACATTTTCATCCTTTGCCCTCAAGAGCCAAAAAATGTTTTAATTCTCTTACAACTTGTATCCAGTCTTGGAATGGCTTGTCCTTAGGATAGAAAAACTTGATTTTGGGGGAAAGTATTGGTTGTTCTTTGGAGCTATGTTCTATACTAAGGTCTGAAATGCTTTAGGTTTTGTGGTTAAATAGACTTGACTTTATTTTCAACTAATCCAACTCACACATTTGGCTGAAAGTTCATTTGATCCATGTAGGTGAAAGGTTCGTCCAAAGGATATTCAGGGAATTGGAAGCCAAGATAGCATAGTTGCAGATGAAAGCAAAGAATAGACAGGATGATAAGTTGATCAGGGCAATTCAGGATGTTATGGTTTTGAGAGAGACTATAGTCGCTATAGGGACATTTTGTTGATGAAATCTCTGTATTTGATGTAACTCTTCTCTAATTTCTTAATATAAATAACCATTTCCTTTGAAAAAAAAGTTATGTATTGCCACCCTCCTCCCACTAAGTTAATAGCTAAAATTTATATCACCACTGAGTCATTTAGCCAAGTAAAAGAAAAAGCACTAGCTTAAAAATAGGAGAAGGAAGAAGCTGTAGCCATTAGGAGAAATATGGACTCTCCATTTTGCCCCTTAAGGGGTTTCTCTCACTTCTCTCTCTCTAGAAAAAGATTCTAAAATACTATTATAATATTAGCTCTTGTAGAATCAAGGAGATCTCTTTATATTGTTTTTAAAAGAGATTCACTTATTATTTTATTGTAGGACCACCTGTCCTCAAAATTCTCAAATATGAAATAATAATATTTTATTATTTCACTTATTATTTTATATTGTTTTTAAAAGAGATTCACTTATTATTTTATTGTAGGACCACCTGTCCTCAAAATTCTCAAATATGAAATAATAATATTTTATTTGATCTAAAAACATGAAGCATCTAAGATGTGACACTCTTAAATGCCCACTTAACTTTTTAGCTTCTAAATCCCTCCAAATAGATTGCATTTACGTATTTCAAAATGGGAGAAGTTTAAAAAACGGAATAACTTGATGTCGACATCACATTTTTGAATTTCTTTTTACCCATGCCTACCTCTATGCTCTAAGAGTGTGACTGTTAATTTTTGTTATTTTTCATTAAGTATACAAGGGCTTATGAATTTTTTCTTCATTTAGAGACTTTTCTAGATTTTTTAGAATAAGAAAAGTAGGGTTTTTAGTTTAGGGCGATTTTAGTTTGCTTTGATGAGATATTGCTAGTTTTTCACTTTCCCTCCTTTTTGTACAAAGAAAATTCAAATATGTGTTTATTTTCTTTAGTAGCTATGCTCAAGAGCTTTCTTTCCCTCCTCCTAAATCACATTAATGAGTTTAGATCTTCTCAATCATGGGGTTTCTTCTCTTCTATAAACAAAGAAATGAAAGGGTAGGTTGATTATTTGGTGCCATTTAGTTGGAACCACATATTCATCCGCCCCTTCAATCATCTTTCTATTCATTAATCTCTGCAAAAAAATCAAAAAACAAGAGAGAAATGGAGGTATGCCCATCTTTTATCTGTTATGTTGTTTTGTTATGGTTTAATTTTGTCTGAGTTATTATGTTTTCTTTTCTATTTTGACCATCTTATTGTTCTAAATGTGATTTAGTCATGTGTAAAATAAAAGATAATAGTTGAGTTTAATGATGTTATTTCTGTGCTATTTGGATTGTTTATTATTACTGATTTTCTGAGTGCAACAAGTGTGTGAAATATAATTGTTGATAATAGTATTGATTTAGTTTTGGAAACAAGAGAGTAAAAGAATCAAAGAACAAGAGAGCAATGGAGGTATGCCCATCTTGTTATCTATTATATTGTTTTGTTATGGTTTAATATTGTCTAAGTTATTATGTTTTCTTTTCTATTTTGACCATCTTATTCTTCTAAATGTGATTTAGTCATGTGTGAAATAGAAGATAATAGTTGAGTTTAATGATGTTATTTCTGTGCTATTTGGATTGTTTATTATTGATTTTCTGAGTGCAACAACTGTGTGAAATATAATTGTTGATTAATAGTATGGATTTAGTTTTGGAAACAAAAGAGTAAAAGAATCAAAGAACAAGAGAGCAATGGAGGTATGTCCATCTTGTTATCTGTTATGTTGTTTTGTTATGGTTTAATATTGTGTGAGTTATTTTGTTTTCTTTTCAAATTTGACCATCTTATTGTTCTAAATGTAATTTAGTCATGTGTAAAATAGAAGATAATAGTTGAGTTTAAGGATGCTATTTTTGTGTTATTTAGATTGTTTATTAGTGATTTTCTGAGAGAAACAAGTGTGTGAAATATAATTATTGATTAATAGTTATGATTTAGTTTTAGCATATATTGAAGTCTGTTATGTTCAATAATGTTATTTCTTATTTATGATGTTATTTTTGTGTTATTTGGGTGAAACAAGTGTGTTATTTTGATTACATGTTATGATTTAGTTCTATATTATATTGAAGTTATATCTGGTTAAAGTTGTGTTCAATAATGTTATTTCTGGTTAAATTTTTGAGTTGTACAAATGTATAAAAGCTACTTTTTTGTTAATAGTTGTATTTTTTTAAGAGCTAATCTTTGGTTAATAGTTGTTTTTTATCTAAATGCTAATTTTAGGATGCAGGCTAGAACAAGAAGGCCGACATTCACTTCCTAATTGGAGGCCGGGTACGCACCGCTAGAGAAGAGAATGGCAACAAGTAAAAAGAAACCAGAGATAATGCAACAAGAAAGAAATGCAGGGAAAAAACATGTAGATCTTTGGGTTGAGGGGTGTATTTATCCACCTGATCCAATTACCCAAACACCTCCACAATTTAGTGGGCTTATATCTTTCAAGTATGTGTGTGAAGGTAATGCAGGGTTATTGGGATACACTAGGAGGCTAGCAATGCTTCCTCATAGTGTTTACACATCTGTTCAGCGCACCATGATGGGCATGGATGCAAGGATTAAGGAGCTCACAAAATCACTAAGTGAAAGGAAGAGAGAGAATCAGAGTCTGCAAGATGCGATGCATGTTATGAAAAATGTGGTGCATGTTGTCAAGGTAGACAATGTAGAACTACATTGCAAAATGCAAGGTTTGGAGAAGGACAACAAAAAGATAGCAGCAATGCTTTCAACAAAGACTGTTGTTGCTAGACCCTCAATGAAAACCAAACAAGCATGTGAGCGTGTGAGGTTGCTCAAACCACTTCATGAGTTGACCATAGGGAGTGGCAATATAATCAATGGGTCTATGTAAAATGTGTAAACATGAAGAATATGTTTTCCAACCCAAATTAAGAGGTTGATGATGTAATTGCAAAGGTGTTAAGAAAAGGTATGGTGAAGTATGTATTGGAAAACCCCAAATTTAAAGCCATTGGTGATGATGTTGCAAGAGCATGCTTAAAGGAGGTAAGCAATACCTTCACAGCTACAGATGCTCAAGGCATATGTGACAAGGTAGGGATTAGCTCCAAATCTTATCCTATGATTTATAAGCAATTAGATGCAAGGTTTAAGGCTATTCTTAACAAGAGATGGGTGGTGCCCATCCCTAAATCGTTCCATATAAAGCAGGCACGAAAAGATCTTAATGCAAAAGTCTTAGACACAATTGGTGAGCCTATGCATTTGGAACATACATAGATGCTTAAGTCATCAAAGGAAGTGCCCTTTTCCTTCAAAATTGCATGTAGACAATAACTTTGTATTGAATGTATGCAAGCTACAAGAAGAAAATGGTAAAGTTCTACAACATGTCTATCAAAGATTGCAGAGGTAAGCTTCAATTTGTTTTGAAGCTTGATGAGAGTGAAGTTGTTAAGGGCCAAAAGCTTGAACGTGTTAGCTTGACACTAATGAATAGGGCGTTGGATCCTAGCATCAATTCAAAACATCCAAAATATTTCAATGTGCAATTGAAGAATGAAATATGGTGGCTTGCTGCTTTTGAGGTACCAAAGGAGGACCATGAAGTACTTAAGATTTCTTTAACTTAACAGAGATACCATATATTATACGATGGCAAAATAATGGTGAAGTTTTGCATGTCGATGGATTTGGTGAATACAAGGTAGTAGAATGGCATCTTGATGGTGTTTTAAAAACATTGAAATGTACGTTTGGTGTTTCAAATTCAGCATCAGTTGAGTTCCCTTGCTTATATTGCATGTGATTCAGAAAGAAAGGCAACAATGGGAAGAAATAATGGGTTTCAAGGACAAGAAAATGTGGTGCTCCAACACGTGACCAGTGTCTTCAAAGGAATGGAATGTTGGTGCCATTAGATCCAAAGTGTAATCCTATTTTAGAAATACCCTTAACACTAGTTCTGTAATTGGACACTAAAGTGTCCTGTGAGGACACTTTAGTGTCGTGTTTCTCACCAAAACTTTGGAATTTTTTGAGGAACCTAGAAACAACATTTCTACACCTTGTTTCAACCATAGGTCGATTAAAAGTTAAAAAAAGGAGATTGTTCATGATGTCAAAACACAAGCTAGAAATTTGACAAAAAACTCTAACTTGAAATTTTCATTGAAATTTGAAGCTGTTTTGTCAAAAATCCCATAAAATGCCTATAAATTCTTGAATAAATCATGTTTTTCATGTTTGTAAAAGTCAATTGGTAGAACTTGGGGTTTCAAAACAACACAATCTCCTTTAGGTCCTAGTTCCTAAGCTACTTGTGAACTATAACAAAAATCTCATAATTACCAAGATGCTGAAAAAGAGAAAAATTTTGGCCTTCCAAAGGTACTTCCATAAAACTAGGGTTATGTTAGTGCAAATTGGCAATCGAAAATGATTATATAGTTCAAAACCAAATTAATACATATTTTTTGGGGTCCCAAGCTCAAGTAAATCTTGCTACTTGAGCGCTATCTTGGTTTTTCAATTGTACTACATTTTTCAAAATTTCTAAATTCTCTCTCAACAACCATGAAACAAAGGTTTTAGGTGTCCAAATTATGTTTGTACAACGTACCTTAGCGGAATTATTCTATACAGACAAAATGTTGTAAGTTTACTAAAAAGGAATGTAATGTGTATGACTCAAGAATCTAAATCCAGAATTTTTGTTGTGTGCAGTTTTGACATTTTGAAACAATTAATATTTGTAGCTTACGAAGGGGCCTTTACATATAACTTTAAGATCTCAATGGATAGAGTAAGCATTGTATCACCTTAAAAAACTTGCAAACACATTAAAACCATGTATTGGTTTGGATACAAATGGATGCTAAAAAGTGGTGTATCAAACACACACAACTTCCTACTATTTTAGACACTCTCAATTGAATTTTATTTCATGTGAAACTTGGCAAAATCTTTGACACAAATATGAAATAATTACTTGGAAATTTTCACGGGGCTTAGTGATTTTTTTCTCTAAGTTTATAAGGCGGTTTTCTCAAACCTGAGTTGCAGTCTCATGCAAGTCCTATTTATGGCTGTAACTCCTTATCGTGCCAGCATCCAAATTGCAAGGTTACCTTTTTTAAAGACACACTAGGTCACATATTCAAACTCCTCAAGAGGGATTTTGAATACGTCTTTCCTAGAACAAGTAGCATTTTATTTGCATCATCAGAAAAAGGACACTTAAGTGTCCTTTTTGGTACCAAACTAGTGTTAACAAGGGTCCACTTTTGCACGTTGCATTGCAGAGTAAGGATAATAGAGAAGTTGGTGTTTGAGTACGTGTGTTTTGCCTACAAGATGTAGCCTGCTTCAGATGCTGATGCAACATGCAAAAAGGTAGAATAAGTCTTATCTGATGTTCGATTGCACCGGAGCCAAGTAGAAATAAAAAGAATGAGAAAAAGTTAGGAAAGAGTGGAAATTTGCCATGCAAACCGTGTTTTGGGGGAGAGAAGGCTAGGAAAATCTTATCTCCACCACGACATGAAGATGGTAAGTTGCTTATAAAACAACCAGAGAAGTATGAAGCATGGAAAAAACTACACATGGCTGACCTTGATTGGAGCAATGGGGGACAGACGTGGATAGCAAAGGTAAATGTGTGGATTGCACTTGATAAATTGGCACCACTTTTACAAAAGATGATGTTCAATTCTAATGATGCCAACTTTCATAACTCAATGATAGAGGCATGGACTTCAAATTGCATTACACACTGTATGGTTAGAGTGGTCTCCATTTCATTTTTACAATTAAATTATGAATGTAATATTTTGAGTTTAATTGTGGATCCTCTGTTTTTGAATGCAGCACATACTTGAGGCTCATGATCCATACTTTGCTGAACAAGGAAGTTTGGCGATATGGTCCACACAAGGCATGGAGCGATCTCATTGGCAAGCTCAATGCGGATTCCAAAAAGCAACGGCACATGGAGGTGGATTCCAATCCTATGAGGCAGTTACTCCAATGGTGGTATAGGAGAATAGAGATAAGATATGAGGACAAATTAATTAAGTCTAAATCCAATGATATATAAGCTATTCGTAGGATAATATATGAAGCGAGGAAAGCAAGATATGAAAATAGCATGGCCAAAGAACATCATGCATAATTGTTGACAACCCAAGAGAGAGTTGATAGCAAATGGAAATATCGATAGAATTGTAATTATGAAATAACATTTTATGTTTATGAGAGTATTGGAGCAATTCAATGCTAAAGTCAACATGGATAACTTTTTCAAAATAAGTGTTTACTAAAGTCAACATGGATAACTTTTTGATAGTGTTGATATTTTTTAAAAGTAAGTGTCAATAACTTATAGTAAGTGTCAATAACTTATAGTAAGTTCCATTTATAAATAAAGGCACTTCTTTCATTTCTCTCCATTCCTTCTAGCTTGTGAGTATGGCACTTCTTTCATTTCTCTCCATTCCTTCTAGCTTGTGAGTATGGCACGTAAGCAAAGAGTAAACAAGATTCCTTCTAAGACACCGGTTCATTCATCCAGATCTAGTGAATGTACTGACATCGACAATGATGAATGTCAAGCTCCTCCCGCTGCTCCAGCTAGAAATGCTCATCCACCTACGCATAAGAAGAGAAGATGGAGACCAAGCACCGCCGCTCTTCGTGAAATTAGGAGGTTCTAGAAGAGTCCTGAGTTGATTATACCCAAGGCTTGCAAAACCTAGGGTAGATTTGGTCCCCAAGGTGAGCATAGCGAGTGCTGCTAATCTACGCGACGAAAGCAGGGAAGGTGGCCATGATGAGCAGTGGGGAGAGCTAGCACACAAAGGGAGAGCTAGAGAATAGATGGTATAAATGAGTTTGATCTATAACTTATACTCATATTTATAACTTATACTCATATTTATACTTATAAATTTATAATAAATTTATACTTGTGTTTATTATATTACTTACAAATATCTATAAACTTATATTTATTTTTATACCTTATATTTATACTCTAGTAAATAAAGGACGCTTCATTAAAATATAATAAATAATAAATCATACTTTTATTTCATACTATATTATATTATTATTATTATTATTATATTATTATTTACATAGTTACTTATATTATTATTTGCACTTAAATATATATACTTAAAGTTATATTTATTTTTAAACTTATATCTATAGACTTAAAAATTAATGACACTTCATTAAAATAAAACAAATCATAAAAATATATTTATATTTCTAGCAGAATTAATTATATTATTATTTACACTTAAATATATACTTATATTTATATTTACATTTGTTCTTACTTATACTTATCATTATTTTCTTACATAATAAAAGGTTTGAAACACAGTAGACTTAAAAAACCACAACACTTTATGAAAATGAAGAAAAATTAAATTTACCACACTTTTAGAGAAACAACTTCTTATATTCACTTGGAAGAATAAAAATTACATTGAATCCACAATCTCAAGGATGTATGGAGCAACACAGTGCTTGCATGTTTTGTAATGTTCACTTCAACTCCCAACCTTCCTACCATCCAACTTAAAATAGAAATTACAAGGGGGATTATTGGACATAAGTTGGATTTCCTGCCTCAGAAAACTAACGGACCAATGACTCTCTACATTAACGCTAAAAGGTTCATGACCCTCCCAAAGAATAACCACATCAATGAGTATTGAATGTGTGCCATCTCGCATGTCTTGGTGTCCAAGCTGAGCCACTTCTCTCGTAGAAGTCACCACCTTCTATACTTGAAACGAATGCACAAAGTTTGTCTTGCAATGAAGTACCTTTCATAAAAAACAAACAACGACCAACATAAAACATAAAATCAACAATTTGTGTCTTACAACGAAGTATTATAAATAAAAACCATCAATAATCAACAGAAGTGCAATCTTACCTAAAGGCAACATCTGACACAGTAATTCTGCACCACTCAATGATATCATTGTGGTGAGTTCTCTTGAGGTGCCATGAATCACCCAGTGAGTCATCCAATCCTAAGATGGGCACTTACATTGATAAGTAATCTTAGTTTTCTTAACTACTTCTCACAGGATCCAAACAAATGTGTAAACAAACCAAATGGTACAAACCAACTTAGATGCACATCTCTAGAGCCTGCGGATGGTTTCATGGCAGCATGAACATCAGTTTTTATCTTTACCCTACATGCTTGTGGCATGTCTAAGCTAGGATTATGCTAGACAATGGTGGTAGTGGAATATACTCCAAACTATGTCTCTCCACATCATACAACATCGAATCATAAAAGTAAACATTCTGAGATGCCAATTTGCTTGCACTCTTTTTGTCATAGATCAAGGCACCTACCTTTGCATGTAAAACATTTAGCTTTCCACTAAAACATTCTACATTCTACCAGTCATGCAGAGTGGATGGATATAAAGTTATAAGCAATAAACATGCTTGTATTAAAACTCTATCTAATAACCATGGAATCAAAGCACAATAACGCAAAGCACATAGATATAAACTTACTATTAGGCTTATGTCTTTCACTGAAGTTATCATGATGCACTCGAATCTCTTTGTGCATATAAACATGTTGAATGAAAGCCTCTATTATTGTCCTCATACCATTTGTGCATCTCCTGAACTCTATGATTTTACCTACCTTTCCATTGCTTGTTGGGGTCTGTGACATCTTTAAGCTTGACCTTAAAATTGCCATGAGTACTTGGTCACATTAAAATCCAATTTAACTTACTATACTGATCAGGGATCCAATTACCTTCATCATCTCTCTTGTTAAACACCTCCACTGTGTGAATATTACTGATATTCCTCCTCCTTAAAGACTCTAAATTAATAAAGCTAGATTGCATGATTAATAAATATATATGTTATATTGTAAGCAACAAATAAAGATTAAAATAATAAGAAATAAACAACAACTTATTGCTTTGATTTACACAACCTTGTTGCTTTGATTTACACAACCTTGTTGCTCTTATGAAAATAAACATATTAAACACATCAAGACAAAATATTAACAAACCCTAAACCTATGATCATTACTCACATCAAGACAAAACATAGACAAACCCTAAAAATATGATCATTACTATTGTATTTTATGCCACTTGAAATTATTACTGTGCACAAAAGATTGTAATCAACAAATAAAGATTAAAACAACAAGAAATAAATAGCAACTTACTGCTCACAACCTTGTTGCTCCTGTGAAAATAAATACCAACACATCAAGATAAAACATAAACAAATCCTAAACCTATGATCATTAGTGTGGTATTTTATGCCACTTCAAATCAATACTGTGCAAAGAAGATTGTAAGCAAAAAATAAAGATTAAAACAATAAGAAATAAACATCAACTTACTGCTTTGATTTACACAACCTTGCTCCTGAGAAAATAAATAGTAACACATCAAGACAAAACATAAACAAATCCTAAACCTATGATCATTACTCACATCAAGACAAAACATAGATAAACCCTAAACATATGATAATTACTCACAAGAATTTGATGCCACTTCACATCAAGATAACTATCTATGGTGCAAAGAAGAGAAAGTTCATGTGAGAAAACGGGCATAACTCACAGACATTTTGTCCAAATGAGATGAAATTTTAGAAAGAGAGAGCTACGGTGGAGAACAACATGCTTGTAAATTTTCGTGAAGAAAGAACCAGAGTTGCAGAAGATATGGCAAAATTAAATTCCGCCAAAAAAGGGGGCAAATGAAAAGGTAGTGAAATGCAAAAGGAGGGAAAGTAAAAAGTTAAACATAAAAAATGGAAAAAATGATATTTGGTTTTCAAACTTCCATGTGCTGACTACAAGGTACATCTGACATGAAAGATATGGAATTTGAATTTTCTCTATTTTTTAAAGATATGGGTTCTATTATTTTATTGTCTTAAGAGATTTGGGCAAAGATATGACAAAAAGATCCATGTTACATGGATCTAGAATCCCAACTCTCTCATTAGTCAGGCCAATATTTTTTTATTTACTCCTTAAGGGGCAAAATAGAAAGTCCATATTTCTCCTAATGTAAAGAAGCCGAAGAAGATCATGAGCCAACACTTGAATTCTACCTGTACGCTAGAGAACTATAATTCTTTTACAATTTTGGGAGTGCAAGTTAGCGTTTAATAATTCCACACGAAAACCAACAAGTGAGGTAGGAGGAGTCTACAATGGCCCGCTGACTGAAGTAAAATAAGTAAACCTAGCTAAACCTAGTAAAGACCCTAAAATAGTCTTTGTAGCAAAAGAACTCACCAAGAGTCAAGAAGAGGAACTCGGATTACTTTGCATGGACTTACCACATGAGTACTCGTTTGAGGTTGTGCAATCCCCATGGTACCAAATGCTAGACCTGTTCAACAATGACCCTATCCTATGAATCCCAAGTATGCTAAAATTATTAAGGAAGAGTTCAATAAGATTATTAAATGTGGACACTCAAATTGGGTTTCACCAATTGTGGTTACATTTAAAAAGAATAGAAAATTGAGAGAATAGAACACATTCTTGAATGCCTAGCTAGTAAGGAAGGGTATAACTTCTTAGATGGATACTCATGATATAATCAAATTTCCATCGTTCCTGAGAAACAAGCTAAGATTGCTTTTGTTACAAAACATAGTGTATTTGCTTCTAGCCTAGTTATGCCATTTGGTCTCACAAATGCACTAGCCACATTCCAACAACTGATGAATAGGATTTTTAAAAGAAGTTTCTTGAAGCTTTCTTAGATGATTTATGCATTCATTCATCATGGAAGGAGCATTTATCTTGTTTATGTAATATTTGAACAATGTAGACTTTATCACATATCCTTAAACCCTTTTGAGTACCAAATTTGGATAAAACATGGAGTCATCTTAGGGCACATAACGTCCAAAAATAGAATCTCCATGGATGTGAGAGCAAGATAAACATTATCTTACAATTACCCCCATCTATGAACTTCAAGGGAGTCCAAAGGTTTATGAGGCATGTAAATTACTACAGAAGTTTCTTGAAGCTTTCTTAGATGATTTATGCATTCATTCATCATGGAAGGAGCATTTATCTTGTTTATGTAAGGTATTTGAACAATGTAGACTTTATCACATATCCTTAAACCCTTTTGAGTACCAAATTTGGATAAAACATGGAGTCATCTTAGGGCACATAACGTCCAAAAATAGAATCTCCATGGATGTGAGAGCAAGATAAACATTATCTTACAATTACCCCCATCTATGAACTTCAAGGGAGTCCAAAGGTTTATGAGGCATGTAAATTACTACAGACGGTTTATACTCTTCTATGCCAAATTTTCTTGTCTATTGTACAAGCTTCTCATTATATTTTAGTGGATGGAAGAGTACCAACATGCCTATGATATGTTAATTTAAGCTTTAGCTAGCTCTCCAATCTTGCAAGTGATATTATATTCCATGTGCGTATAGATACTTCTAACTGTGCTATTGGATACATCCTAAATCAGCCATGTGAACACAAACTAGAATACCTTATAAGTTTTGCTAGCTAAAAATTGGTTGAGATGAACTATACCACTATAGAACGTGAAGGATTAGCTGTGTTGTAGCTTGTTTTCTATGTTGATCACATCAAGCCTTATTATACCTTGTTAATAAACAATGTCCCCCATAGGGAGAATTACCATACTTTTTGAATTTGATTTTATAATGGTTGTGAGACCTCCTAGAAAAGAACATGTCATGGGGCTGATCATTTATCTTGTGTACCTAATGGTGAAGCACTAGTTGGAGTAAATGATGATCTATCGATGTTACAATGTTCAAGGTTGAAGCTATAATAGATTGGAGTAAGAAAATAATTAACTTTCTATGCTAATGGTTTTCTAGAAGTAAAGAACTTAAGGCAAGATCTAGTAAGGAAATCACTAAAGTAAGCGGAGCCTTACCATTTGATTGAAGTGGACACTTTGTAAAGCGGAAATTACTACAAGAAAGATACTTAAATTTGGGTATTGGTGGTGGCCACACTTTTTAAGGATTATGCATTATTTGTTAAGAGGATGTGACGAGTGTTAATGATGCGCCAAACCATAAAAAAGGACATGATGCCTTTGCACCCTACTAAAGTTTATAAAATGGGGTATTAATTTTGTGGGACCCATCGGTGTAGTTGCATGTAGCACCCAAGAAAGATACATTTTAATAGCTCACAAAATGGGCCAATGCAAGAGCTGCAGCAAGGTCGGCATAGATGATGTGGCCATAATTAAGTTTCTTTATGAGAACATTATTACCCATTTTGGCTAAGGCCTCAAAACTTGATCGAAAACCTTGAGATGTCTTCTATGATCACCCTATCCATTGAACTTCTATGTGAGCTTTGCAATTTGTGTAGCCTTTCCAGAGCTACACCGTCCATTATCTCTCATGACTTTTCCTATACTTTCGGCTACTACTCTCCCCAATGCTTCTACAAAGGCTGGATCAATTAGGAGGATTGCGCTGCTATAGAAGTATTGATACAACAGAGATAACATGCGGTACGAAGAGTTCTACTTGGAGGTCTCATAAGTTTGATAGGTGGGGTGTCATAGAGGAATTCCCATAGGTACGGATGACATATGAGCCAAGGATGCCACTAGTCTAGTCATTTGTGAGGATGTCCTCCTTGCTCTAGGTTGCATTGGAAAAGTAGAGGAAGATACAAGGAATCGAGGATCTTGGGTCAAGATTCCTCCTTCTATGGGCCTAGCAGATGATATGGATGTGTTAACTAGGCTTGGAGCCATTGTTATAGGGACTCTTGCAATCGTGGTTGCCATAGTTGTGATCTAGGGCATGCCCACCAGAGTTTTCAGGTACAAACACCAACTCTCATATGGTCAGGGGGACACACAAAGGGGGACACACAAGACACCACTCTACTGAGAAAACCTTCAGGGGGACACACAAAGGGGGACACACAAAACACCACTCTACTGAGAAAACCTTCACTCTTACTCTCTTAGTTCTCACTCCCCATCTCTCCACCACTAACTATCTCACTCACTCTCTCATACATAGACAACATATTTAGTAAAACAGAGACACGGGAGACTTAATCCACATAGTGTAGAGAACAACTCAGAACAACAACAAAATGGCAAGCTTGCTCTTAGTTATATTCCAGAAGCATGGCAGACTAATACAAAGTAATTTCCCAACTCATACTAATATTTCTTGAGTACTATCACTACAACAAGGTTCATGTGATGACACAACTGTCAACTCTATGTTGAGAGCATACAACAATGACACTCTTCATACATTCCTTCTATCTGAGCATCTATCTATATTCCTACCTAATATTGCATTACCCTTTTATCACTATCTCTAGTGACCAATTTTCCTTTTACACTGAGTTTTCTTGTTCATGACAATGGCTCTTTCTCTGGT
Source organism: Cibotium barometz (assembly GCF_041138505.1). Lineage (NCBI taxonomy): Eukaryota > Viridiplantae > Streptophyta > Polypodiopsida > Cyatheales > Cibotiaceae > Cibotium > Cibotium barometz. Next base: position 4,231,215 of record NC_141086.1, read on the forward strand.
GGTTATAGTTTTCCACCCCCACACATGTGATACCGAGGTGGTGCTCACGATGTGGGGAGTGGATTGTCGGCACCTTCTATCACCACTGTGAGCTACTGGGAAAAACACATGGCACGCCCGGTTTTTGAGCTTCAGCTCTTGAACCAATTTCCCTACTAACAAGTTTCTCTTTGAGTATTATGAACAATTATGGGGGAGTATGGTCCAGGATGTATATGTCATCCGAGTAGGTGGCATGATTTTGCATCCTCTTTAGTCTTTATGCGTATTCTTCTGAGCATCCTAGACCCTTGTCGTCGGTCTGTGGTGTCTTCTAATCAAAAACTTTTCTCATCGATCTGAGTGGGGTTTACCCTAGAATTTTCTTTTTTGCCATTGGTATGGGCCTCCACTCAACCTGTATAGCTTCTTCATATTCTATTGGATCATCTGTAGGTGAGATTTGCACCTTTCCCACTTTCGGGTCTCTGGTATCCCACTTCGAGTCATTAATACATGTGGGTGGTTGCATTCTCGATGGGAGCATCTTCCTTCCCTCCGGCATCTGTGAGAACAAGAATTGTGAGCATGGGTGTTCCAGGGGAAGAGGTTTTCTAGTAAGCATTGACCTTATTTTGTCTGCATTCTAAAAATATGGTGGTAGCTCTTTGTTAGCCCCTCAGCAGTTCAAAGAAATCACATATGAAGCTTCAAAGAATGGATTGTCCAGGCTAGCCCATGAAGCTCTTGAGCTGTTGATGACCAGTCGGCCTTTGAGGTGCTCATTATCTTTGTTCAGGGATTTGTTGGCATCATTCAATTTCCGAACCTCAACCAATAGCTCTCCCCTTTCTTTTTTGGGTACTCTAGGTGATAGCATTGTCGTGTTCTTAATGGCTAGCTCAGTGATAGCCTTTACCTTTGCAAGTTCTGCTTGAAGTCTAGCCGCTTCTTCCTTTGCTTCCCTTAGCTCTGTCTTCCATTGTAGCCTTGTTTTCTGAGTCTGTTGCACCCTTTCTACCATCTTCTTTGCCTCCTCTATTTGCATCTGGAGGGAAGTTTTGTAACTTTCCCAATCTCCAAGCCCTTCTTCTTTGAGCTGATTCTAACTTTCCATGCAGTGCTGCATTTCTAATTCCAATGCGTTCAGCTCATTTTGATGGTGTCTATTTCAAATTTATTACTCCTTTCAAGTCTTTGTTTGTACTCCTATGCCTGATCTTTGGCCCTATCTCTGTCTTGGAGGGCTTCTCTTAATATATCTGCATGTTCTCTGGAGGGTGTGGCATCCTACAATTCCTGCTGCAACACTTTATTTCTTTTAGCTAACTTCTTCGCCTCATTTTCCCATTGTTCTTCTTTCCAAGTGATGACCTTCATGCTTGTTCCAGATTATGGTTCTCATTTTCCACTTTCTTTCCTTTTCCTGAAGTACTTGTTTTAAGGGACTCCTAGCCTAATTGTTGTTGTTGTTGTGGCTATTGTTGTTGTTGGTGTAGCTCCTTGTCTACATCATCATCTTTATCTAGGTCATGAATGACATGTTGTGTCTTGCAAGATATATGTTCATGAATCTCTATCGGGGCTTGTAGCATCTGATCCCACACCTTGCTAAGTTTGGCCTTTGCCATTTTTATCACTGCTACTTTGGCATCTAGTGGTAGGCACATAACTTCCTTTTCTTCTTGGTTTTTCAGCGCTTGGGCTTTTGATTGGGTGACTTCAAACGCCATTGTGTTGTCCACCATCATTTCATCCTTTAGTCCTTGAATAGTGTTGGCCCAAACCTTTTCTGGTTTTGTTTCTTTAGTTAATTCTGTAGGAGCCCCTACAACTGAGCTTGGAGCAGGTGCCTTTCGCTGATGAGGGCTCTGATCTTCCCCTCACTCATCTCCTTTTGTTGCACTAGGGCCCTCTCTACCGTGGAAATATTTTTCTAAATCTACTCGTTTTGTTGTGCCATCATATGAGCTTTTCTCTCTAATTCTTTGATGTTAGCCATGGCATTCACTAGCATTCCATGTTGTTTATGATTCCGATCACACATGTCATTGATTGTGCTTCGGGCCTTCTTCTCATACTCCTCCACAAACAGAGTTCCTATGAGAGGATGTTCTGGGCTATGGACATCAGCCCTTTGTTTATATGCAGCTGTGGCCGGCTAGGAAATCATGGTTCCAATTCTTCGAGTTGCTTGAATTTGTGGCTTGGTCCTCCCTACACCTTCTGTGCTAGATTTGCCACCCAAGGCTATTGTTCTACTGGTATAACCACTTATGTCCTTATGGGTAGTTTTCCCTTTTGAGCTTCTTCTTTCTTTTTCTGTTATTATCCTTATTTCCTTTTTCTCTCTTCTTCCTCCTTCCTTCTCTTTTCGTCTTCTTCTTCAAGCTTCTTATTCATTTCTCTTTTCGTCTTCTTCTTCAAGCTTCTTATTCCTTTCTTCCATAGCTGCTTCCTGTTTCTCTCTCTCCTCTAGCTCCCTTTTTCTTTCTTCTTCTTCCCTTTGTTTCTTGACCATAACCAGGTCAGGCAGCATTTCTTCATCTACCCTGTGTTTTCTCTTCTTGTTGGCTTTCTAAACAATCTTCTGCCATTCCTCCTCATCAAATATGTCATCCTCAAATGAACTGAAAGTGACCTTGGCAACTTTTGAGGATCCTTCGGCTTCCTTGTGTTGGTGTCTAACATGGACATCTCCTATCTGGTAATCCACCAACGTGGTAGCCTGAGCAATTGCTAGTAGGTGCGCATGTACCACTGTGGGCTATTTCTCCTTAGCCCACCCTCTTTGCCATTGTAAATGGTGGCCCGGTTTATTATTTCTCTTTCTGCTCTTGCTTTAAGAAGTCTGTAGTTTTTATTGGACATGTCCTCTATCTTGCCCATAAACATGACGTTCTGCAAGAAGAATGTGAATTGTTCCTCCGGGTTTCATCCGCCACATTCTTCACCTGATGCATGTTTCCAGTATTAGGAATTTCTTCTTTCACCCTTAGCTTCAAATTTTTGTCCATCGCACCCTCCATTGGTAATCCTAGTGCATGATGCACTCCGAGCTCTGAAAATTTTATGGGCTCCGTCCCCTCTATGTGGACTATGTTTGTCTCTAGAAACTGATTTATTAGATTCCCCCAATCCTCGGGGTCCTACAACTCTTCCCAGTGGTACTCTAGCAGTTTTTTAAACCCTCTATGTGGACTATGTTTGTCTCCAAAAACTGATTTATTAGTTTCCCTCGATTTCGGGGTTCTACCACTCTTCCCACCACTGAACACCATATTGGGAAATATGGGAATTTCCCATAAGTTTGGGACACATGGTCAAATCTTTGGATTAATCATAACTTGAACACTGTTACTCCAAATTCAGCGCTCTATAGCTCACTAGATTCCATTTTCCAAGCGCTTTCCAACAATAGGTCACATGATATGGTTTTGAAAAACTTATAGGCATGTTATCCATGTCCCACCTTTTTAGTATTCAAAAAATGGGAGTTGGGAAATTCCCAAACTCACGAATATAGTGTTACTGGTACTCTAGCAGTTTTTCAAACCCACACTTCCTTGCCCACTCTTGATGCTCTTTGTTCCTCATATCAGGGATGATCATGGGCATACAGAGGATTTTCTCAAGCCTTTTGCCTGGCCTCTGGGACTTGTTAATCTTCAGCATGGTGATGTTTTCTAAGAAAGTGCTGTAAATGGGTGTGAAAGATGTGATCAAGAAGGCAGATTGCGAAAGTGCATTTTTAGACTCCTTGTGTTCTTTTTTGTATTTGACTTTCTTTTTTGGGACATTGTCATTTTCAGCTTCTCTCTTTTCAATGTGGTGACCCTTAATATGTATCATGGCAGCCGTCAACTTAATGGTATTAAAGCATTCTTGATGTCTTCCTATCTTATCGTTGTTTTTGCGAGTGGGGTCTTAATGATGTTAGGACACTTGTCCTCCATGCAGTTGCTTATGCTAACATCGTGGCCTTTTGAGTTGTTGACATGGATCGGACCGGCACACACTTGGTCACTCAATTTTTTACTATTCTGGCTTTGATTGGTTGTAGAGATCTGAGGTTATACAGCCTAGCCACCCTTGCAGGCTGGCCATCCTTTCACAACTTTGTGTTCTTTTGAATTTTTCGCATCCACCTCCACTAGTGAGATCATGTTACAACAACATATGCTCCAGACTGCTCTCATTTATCTGGTGAACAAAGCTTTTCTGGTGGAAACAGCTATAGGATGGATGCTTCTACTTCAAGAATTTGAGTTTACCATTTAGCACACACCCGAAAAAGAAAATGCAGTGGAAGATTTTTTGTCTAGACTAGATTCCTAAGAACATGCTTTGGGGGGTATAGAAGATCAACTCCTAGACACCAACTTGCAGCAGCTGAAGTAGTGGAAGAAAATTGGTATTATGACATGATGCAATTTTGGAAGATGGGATATTTCCACAAAGGTACACCATTGATAAGAAAAAGAGAAATGCCTTAAGAAGAAGAAATTTCACCATGATTACTGGGGGCATCTCTAGAAAAGAGGCATAGACCAGATCTTATGCAGATGTGTCTTAGATCATGAGCAGAAAGCTGTGTTTAGAGAATAAGAAAAGCTAGTTAAATGAATGAAGAGGTTAGTGGTGTATTGGGAATTCCTAACAACGGAGTGGGGGGGGGGTGGGGTTTTTTCCGAATGATTGCATTTTTATATTTGTGTGAGCCCTTTTTTCTTCTTCTTCTTCTTCTTTTTTTTTTGGCTCACTTTGTTTTTGGCAATCATCGGCAAGGTTACATGTGTTTTTTGTTAGTGGGGACACTAAGAGATGTTAATAATGGGAGAGAAGAGAGAGAAGGATCCCGAGGAACGTAGACTTAATCATCAGAACGAAATGATGATTCTTAGTTCCTAATTTGATTTATTGAAGCAACATTTATCATTTGAAGTAATTGGCTTGTGATGATGTCCCTTTGTGTGGCAAGATTCTTGTGATTCTTGTCAAATGTTGTTGAGTAGGACCTGATCCTGTCCGCTTCTGCCCATATGCTTTTTATGTTTTTATGCATATTTAAGTGCTCTTAGAAGCAGATTGTCATGGTGTACAAGAATTGAGTCATATAGACTCTTATTAAACTACTCTGTGTTGAAGTAGCCACTTGTTGGTGGTGAGGATTAAAAGAATTACGTCGACTTGTGAGGCTAATATCGATATCTTTACTAAGGATTGAAGATCATTGATTTGTGAAGATGGTGGCATCATTTTGAAAGGTTTGTAATTTGAAGGAAAATTTCAGGCGATGGGTTGTACCATTGACCAGGCTTTCGCCCACCATGGCCCCCCCATCCAAAGCTGTACCTGGAAGTTGTCGATGGTGAGGCTTTGGTAAATTGGTGCAAATGTTCTCCAGTGCATGAGTATGGATATGTACTCATGGAGAAGTTGCTACATTAATTTAGCCAAAAAAAATAGTAAGCAATAAGCTTAACAAATATATAGTGGCTATTGCGTGATATGGCTTAATCCGTGTGAGTGATGGGGCTTAAATCGTGAAAGTGGTGGTTCTAAGCCATGAGATGGAACTTCGTGAATTGTAATTCTGTGAGATGGAATTTTGTGAATTTGTAGGTTTTGACCTTGAGGTTTTTTTTTTAAAAAAATGGGTCATCTATGTCATAATTTGCAAGCAATAGCTTCTTATGCACTCATTTCTTACTTCTATAGTGGTGATAAGAGCATTGTTATTCTGTTCTTGATGTGCTCCTAAGTCTCCATATTTCTTCTTGAATTTTTACTGAAATGATGTCGAGGCAATAGGGAAGGCTGCTGATTGTTTGCTTGAATAGACAAGCTCTTGTGTTGGTGCTAGATGCATGAGAGTGGTTGAGGGATTTGCTTGATGTTGTATGGGCCTCCATTCTTGTCGAACTATAGGTGAAGTTGTTGGGGGGGTTGAAGTCGGTGGTGAGGTTTTCTTCACATTGTTCAATTTTAGCAACCATATGATGGAATACCATCATAGTATCCTTGTTAAAGTACATGCATATGCACCCATCTTTGACGAACACTGTAATTTGGTGACGGATGTGCTTGATGTTGAGGTTTTTGTCTTGTGCAAGCTTAGGGGACTTTGTGATGCGCTTGGGGACCCACACTTTGGTATTTCTTTGGTAGTACCCTTGTGCTTGTAGCAATGTTTTTGGTACCTACATTTGTTTACACTTGTTGCATCGGTGGAGTTCTTTGAGGAACTCGCATAGGCTTTTGTGGACGGTGTTGTGGAGTATTCTTCTTCTTCCTTGGCTTTCGAGTGATACGTCGAGGAAGAGGTTTTGACTGTCGAGACACCCAAATTTGATTGGCACCTTCATAGTAGCCTTAAGCTATAAGGAGCTGCTTCTCCACCTACATTTTGATACTATTAAGATATCGTGATTGTGGGAGTCTTGGGGGAGTTTTCTTTAGGGTTGATGTAGGTGGAGCTACTTCTCCACCTACATTTTGATACTATTAAGATATCGTGATTGTGGGAGTCTTGGGGGAGTTTTCTTTAGGGTTGATGTGGAAGATTTGGGGCCCTCCTTGACTTTGGATGGTGCTGAGGTTGCGGGTTTGAGACTCATGGGCATTGTTGATGATGATGAGGTTAGAGTCTCTTGTGGAGTGGCTGTCGATGACGAGGCCTTTGTGCATGTGGTTGTCTCCTTTGATGAGGTTTGTTGATGAAGATGCATAGCATCCCCGGTGCCTTTCCTTTGAGTTCCCTACTATTAGAGATAGATGGTTGGGATCTAGAAACTTCTTCAGGAAGAGCTATTGATTGTGAGGTTTTGGCATTGAACTTCGTAGGTGTGAGGATGGGGTTGAAGGAGTAGAGGCTTTATCAGAGTTGGTTTGTTGATGCAGATGGTATGTCATTTTATAGAGGGGCTTGTGTGGAAGAGGCTTGTATCCTTTTGCATTCAGCATCATAGATATCCATTAAAGCTGGATCATCTTCCTAGTAATATGGTATTATCAACTTTTTGTCGTTGACCATCATGACTCTATTGCTAGCAAAGCACAGTGGTGCTTGGGCAGCACAGTCCATTTATGCCCCAAGATCAAATCTTTTTCCAACACATACTCAACCACAAAAAACATGCAAGTGAGGGGGTTAGTTTCAATATACACTGTGTGTTCAAAGTACCCCAAACATGGCATGTTCAAGTCCTGTGTACAGTGTATTCTTTCAGGATGTGCCGTGAGCGTTGGTGTTAAGAAAACGTGGTGCTTATGCTAGATCAAGTTGAGTGGAGGAGAGAGACCCAAAAAATACAAGAACAAATCTTGTTTATTAAGTTGCTTATGCATACAACTTGGCCTTTGTCCACACAAATGCCTTCTAGCTTTGCCTTTAAATAGGTGAGCTAGTGGACCATAAGTCCATTCACACACACACCCTTATCCTACCCTTTTACATGACCTTTTAATACCCCCCCCTTATCCTACCCTTTTACATGACCTTAGTCTTTTAATACCCCCCCCCTCTCAATACCAACTATGAAAAAAATTGGAATAGGTGGTATTGGACATAGGTTGCCTTTATAACATTAGGCGTACAAGGTTAGGAATATAGGTGTTGTTACATTTGAGATTTAAAACAATTTCTCAGTGGAGTTAGAGGCTGATGCAAAGTTAGCCTCTGACTCTTTGTTAGGACATTTAGAAGTGATATGCCCCGTTTGTTTACACTTGTTACATTTCATCTTGTTGGGATATTTGATCCAACAATTATTTGCCAAATGACCCACCTTTTTGCAATGGACACACCTTACTTTACTCACTTGATGTGATAAAGCTTGTTTGATATTCAATGGAGTCGATGCAATTGAAGATTTAGCTCCTCCCTTTGGCCTCTTTTCTTCATCAAGACAAGATTGAATGACTCCTTCAAGGGTGGGATTGGGTAGTGAAGACTAAGGTGGGGTACACCTTCTTGATTGCTTTTTAACAAAACAGCCACACTGCATCATCTTCATCCATTCTCGCATTCACTGATGCAAGTTGAGCCATAAGGCCCTTCAAATGAGAGATAAAGGCTCCAATGCCGTCTCCCTCTTTGAGCTCTAAGCTAAAAAATTTAATTTTAAGTGAGATCTTGGAATTCTTATCACCACGAGCTCCATAGAGCTTGTCAAGCTCATCCCATTTCTCCTTTGCAGTTGGAAGCTGGAACATGGTGATGAATAAGAGCCTCATTAAGATGATGGAGCATGATGATGGCTTGTGCCCTCTCATCATCTTCAATATCTTCAGCCTTAGTTCGATCAATCATACCTTAGTGCTGGAGATGAATGGCCAAAAACCTTTGGACATCATCTTGTAGTTGACAAGAACTCAAGCTCATCCCCATTTCTTTGCAGTTGGAAGCTCGTCCACATGGTGATGAATAAGAGCCTCATCAAGATGGAGCATGATGATGGCTTGTGCCCTCTCATCATCTTCATTATCTTCAGTCTTAGTTCGATCAATAACCGTAGTGCTGGAGATGAATGGCCAAAAACCTTTGGACATCATCTTGTACTTGACAAGAACTTGCCAAGTGTGGAAGCTCTCTCCTGAGAACTTCTTAATTTGGATGTTTTCCTTTGACATTGAGTATTGAAGGGGGATTACAAGAGTGTAATGGGATGATTTATGAAGAAGAAAACCAGAAAATTTGTGATGTTTTGGCTTAAGTAGAAAGAGAATGGCTTATGAGAGTGCAACAACCCTTAATCAAGCCAAGGTTGTTGCATAAAAAGAGATTAAGATGATGAAGCTTATGATTTAGCACTTAGGATTTGTGCACAACCACTAATTTTAACGGAGATGAGCTTCATTAGTGTCAAAGAACACTTTCTTTGGTGATTAAGATCACCGTTAGTGTTTAGCGACACTATTAGTGCTTAAGGTTCCGCCATGGACTTGGTTGATGGGAGTCAGCCTTATAAACTTCAGCACGAGGGTGGTTTGTAGTTGCAAACCTCCGGTTGGGAGGTGATCTTGCACTCCTTATGTATAGCACTAATCTTATTGCTTGTGTTTAGGGAGATCTTAGAGGGATCTTATAGTTGGTATCAAAGCAAACCTACACACGCTCACCTCCCCCTTATGTATAGCACTAATCTTATTGCTTGTGTTTAGGGAGATCTTAGAGGGATCTTATAGTTGGTATCAAAGCAAACCTACACACGTAAAGCATAAAAAAGCAAGGTTAGCATGTCCCACGCATGGTCGTGTGTATATCGAGAAACCCATGTATTTTTCTTGTGGAATCGCTAGGGTTTTGATCTCAATGGAAAATGTATGGTGCTTTGTTTTGTCTTTTTGTCAGGAATGTTTGGATCGTGTGGTTTGAAGGAGAAAAGGGAGAAAGCATGCGTGGAGAGAGGGCGTAAATGTAGAGATGTGTGTACACATGGTTTAGTCACGTGTGGGAACCTAAGATGCCATGTAGGCTGAGTTTTATGTGGGTGTGCAAAACCGAGAGAGAAGCAAAGGGTATGAGCCGCCTATGGTCTATATGCAGGAAAGCATGTGGGCTTGGTAGGCAAGAAGAAGCACACGCATGGGATACAGGCCGTTAAAATCCAAAAGCAGGCGAGAAGCAGGCGCAGAGGAAGTGTGCAACCAGTTAGCAGGCGCAAAAGCTTAGGAGGGCAAGTTTCCCCTTAGGGTTTTGCAAGTTTTTCCCTAGGGTTTTACTATTTCCATCGTTCATTCTTTTACTTAGGAAGAGAGATATATAGGCCATACAGCACATGTTTTCTTAGGACTTATAGGATGGAGGTCCTATTTGATTTTTTTTCTAGCTCTTTTACTTAGGAAGAGAGATATATAGGCCATACAGCACATGTTTTCTTAGGATTTGTAGGATGGAGGTCCTATTTGATTTTTTTTCTAGCTCTTTTCTTCTACATCATGGCAACCCTATTTGGATGACCTTCCTTGGATGGTCGTTATCATCATGTGGAGCACCAAGGGGAGCAACAAGTTATGGTTATATTGGGATTTGAGGGGTTTGGGAAGATATGACCAAGTAGAGAAAATAACACGAAACTTTGATGTTGAGATGGAAAAACTTTGGGAGAAAATAGCACATACTTTGATACTAAGATTGTGAAACTTCGGGTGAAGATTCTTTTATAGGAGTAGTTAGTTCTCTTACAGAATGTGTAATTTTAAATTCATGTTCTTCTATGGTGCCTAGTTTGGTGGCCCTTCTTTCACACCAAAGCTTTAAGCGGGTGACAAGAAGGAGCGACTCAGGAGTTTGAGGATTCTTGGTTGAATGAGGAATTATCCACTAAGTACACATTGTACAAGGATTCCTCACAAGGCTAAGGGAAGGCCCTGATCGGGTGGAGGAAGATTGTGGATAATATAATTTCAGGGGCTCAATTTCGGGATGAATTTCTTTAGTGGGAAGATAAGTTTGATGTGATGGCGTGACTTGCACAGATGACTAGATTTGCAGCATGTGATGTGGGAAGGATGTATCTTTTGATACTTTATACCTGACTTGAATGGTAAAGGCAAAGGGGGGACATATTTTCATTATGTGGATCCTTGCAGGATGTTCAAGTCAAGAGGTTACCTTAGCCTTGCCGAAGCATGTGTCATTGCTAGAGAACTTACAATGAAACGTATTCAAACAAACATCCATCTAGCATGTAAGAATCCAATAGCATGCAAGCAAGTAAGAAGACGAAAGAAGGGGATCTCCCAAGTAAACTATTGCAAGGAAATGATTGTGTATTGCTTATTGTAAAAAATGACTAATATACAAATGACTAGTTTTCACACTTGGCTAGCTAAGTCAAGAGCTTACCTTAGCTTTGCCAAAACATGTGTCGTTATTTGCTAGAGAACTTACAATCAAAATTATTCAAACAAACATCCATCTAGCATGTAAGAATCCAATAGCATGTAAGCAAGTAAGAAGACGGAAGAAGGAGAGCTCCCAAGTAAAATATTGCAAGGAAATGATTCATTAGGGGAAGGTTGAGGTCTATAGGGGCCCTTTAAGATGCCATGTGATTAAAAGGTTATTAAGGAAAAGGGCCAATCATGTGATGCCATGTATACAAAAATGTTGGGTGATTAAAGGTGGTCAAAAGATTCTCTAGAAGATGCCTTTTTGTACTTTTCATTCCCAAAAAGTGGGGGGAAAGTTTTTGAAATTTCGGACATCCATAACTTCTACATATGAGCTCAAAATTTGTTGGAGATTAGAGATCGCTGAGCTCTTTCCATAGATATGTCACATGATATGGTTTTGCCCACTCAATTTTAAATTCAATTTTGGCGGGAAACTTTGAAATTCAAACTTCTAGCCATTTAAAGAATAAGAAGGTATCTAAAGTCAAAGAAACTTAACATTTTAACAAAAAGTCATTAAAATCATAATATGGCAGCCTAAAGGGCCCCTATAGACCTCAACCTTTCCCTAATGGTGTATTGCTTATTGTAAAAAATGACTTTATATACAAATGACTAGTTTTTACACTTGGCCAGCTAAACTTAAAAATGGTCTGGTCTCTATTACTAGCCTTAAGCAACTATGTACACGAAGTTTGTAGACTTTCCCTATTAGAAATTAAGCTTAGGTAAGGCTATCTTATATATTCTAATATGTTTGAGTCAACCGCTTACCTTAGCCTTGTCGAAGCATGTGTCATTGGGTCTTTGCCTTCGAGCCGCAAATGCAACTGTCCTATATGGGCGTGCTATCTTATTCACATCGTCACGTCCTCACTCCGTTGTCACACCTGAATGATCTTGAACAAAGGTGTAAAAGGAGAGATCTCTATGCCTAGATGGAGGCAAGAAGAGATGTTCCTTTACGATGGTTCTCTCTCACAAAAGGCAGGTAAAGAAGAAGCTAATGAAAGAGGATAACATACAATCAAACATATTTAAACAAGTATCTATCTAGCATCTAATAATCAAATAGCGTGCAAGCAAGCAAGAAGAGGTAAGAAGGAGAGCTCACAAGAAAACTATTGCAAGAGAATTACTGTGTTTTACTTATTGTCAAAAATGACATATATAAAAAACTAATTTTTACACTAGGCCCACCAAACTTAAAAATGGTATGGTCTCTATTACTATCCTTAATCAAGTATGTACACTAAGTCCTTAGACTTTTCCTAGTTTTTAAGCATATGGTAAGGCTGCTTTATATATTCCAACACTGCCATATATGCACATTCGAGTGAGTAAGATGAAAAAGCACCTTATGGTAGATTAGGTGGGCGAAACCATGTTAACCTATGGAGTGGCTAACATAACCCCCTTCCTAAAGGTGATCGCATCCTCACATCACCTAGCTTAGTAGTGTGATATTGCTACCAGGTTGGAAGGTGTTGATGGTCCAGGATGTACCATGAAGTTGGCTACCAAGCTTAAGTGGTATAGTTTAGGACCGATCTGCAACAACTGGATGCAAGGCAAAGTGGTCAAAAGCTTTGGGTAACCCTAATGGTAGGTAGCTTATCGAGGTGGCATGGAAATTGATAGGCTATGTAGAGGTTCTTCATGCTAGACCTCCATTGGTGGTAAAATTGGTGTGGGCCCTTCAACACATGAGGTGGATGGTAGAAGTGGTCCACACCCTGTGATTAGTGGAATGAGCACTAGGACCACCATGGAAGGTAGATGGTAGTCCAGATCTGCATTGCACAACATGATGTTGAGAGATAAGGCTTCTTTTTCGGGTGTGACATGACCACGTGAGCCTAGATATGGTGATGTGAGCCCATATGATGATGTGGCACACATATGAGCAAATGTGATGACATGTCACTTCTTTTTAATTTTTTTAGGTGATGGTGTGGCAACGCGAGCCTATGTGAGGACATGGTGATGTGAGTCTACATGGTGATGTGGCACACGTGAGCCAATGTGATGATGACATGGTACCTTTTTCTCCTCTAAGCTTTGTTTTGTTTGTTTTTTTCCCAAGTGATGACATGGCAATGTGAGCCTACATGATGACATAGTAATGTGAGCCTACATATTGTTGTGGCACATTTGAGGTAACATGATGATGTCACACTCTTTTTCCTAAGATTTTTTGGAAGTGATGATGCAGCAACGTGAGCCTATACTATGACATGGCACATGTGATGATGTGGCACTTTTTAAATTATTTTTTTCCAAGTGATGACATGACAATGTGACCCTATGTAATGGCATGGTGACGTGAATCAATGTTATGATACAGCACTTTTTTTTGTTTGAAGTTTATATGTATGTGTAAAAATTTCATCCAAGGGAGGATGTGTTTCAAAACTTTAGGGGAATAATTTTAAAGGTAGAATTGTTGAAAATTGTGTTGGATTCCTTTTTCCTCTTTTCCTTATTTATAAATTTAAAGTAATTTTCAATTGCATGGTTGGGCTTCTTGCAATACGTAGATCTTCTATTCGAGATACTACTAGCCCAATCATCATCTGTGTATCCATGTACACATATCTCTGTCCCAGTTTCATAAAATAGTCCACAATGCAAAGTAGACCTCACATACCTCAGTATGCGTCTCAATGCATCCAAATGCGGCTTCCAAGGAACCTGCATAAATTGACTCACCAACCCAACAGCAGAGCTCAAATTTGGCCTGGTGATCATGTAGATCAAGCTTCCTTCTATACGCCTATACATAGTAGGATCCTCCAAAATCTCTCCTGAATCTGCACTCAACTTGCCATTTTGATCCAATGGCACTGAGATAGGCTTATAGCCTGTCAGTCATACCATACTTGGACAACATGTCCAAGCCATATTGTAAACCAATATCATGTGGTGACCTAATCACCTCAATGCCCAAGAAATATCTGAGCTCCCCCAGATCCTTCATCTCAAACTTCTATCTAAGCAAGATCTTTACATCAAAGATCTCTACATTATGGTCCCCCGTAATGATCAAGTCATCTACATAGATGACAACAAGCACAACCCCTCTATCACTGTGTCTCACATACAGCGAGAAATCTACCTTGGCTACATGAAAGCCAATAGTGACAAGATACATCCTCATAACCAGGTGGCTGCAACATATACACCTCTTCCTGCAGATCCCCATGCAAGAATGCATTCTTTACATCCATCTGATGTAAAGACCATTTCTTTGACGTAGCCACTGCTATCCCCATGCAAGAATGCATTCTTTACATCCATCTGATGTAAAGACCATTTCTTTGATGCAGCCACTGCTATCACAACTCTCACTGTTGCCATCTTGGCAACTAGGCTGAAAGTTTCCTCATAATCAATGCCATATGTCTGCGCATATCCTTTGGCTACCAATCTAGCCTTGTTCCTGCTTATGCTTCCATCACTTATGTTTTACTTTGTACACCGACTTGCATCCAATGGCTTTCTTGCCTTCAGGCAATTGCACTAAATCATCCCGTCTCATTTCCATATAGTGCATTCATCTCCTCATCCATAGCTTTCTCCCCACACATTTCCAACAGCCTCATCAATGCATGTGGGATCTACAACCTGCACAACTTTTGCCATGTATGCATAGTGATGTGCCACATAACCATCATAGGCAAACCTCTGCACACAGGGTTCTTCACTCTCCCAGATCTTCCCAACTTTACATTCATGGCTTCCATAGCCTTCTTTACACCAGGTGTTCTTATAGCTGGTATCCCAAGCTCCTCATCAAGGCTCATCTCTGAGCCACTAGACTCTCCATCAACATGAGAATGCCCTGCAGAAATGTCACAGGCATACTAAGGGGCTCAACCACTTTCTCTTTGCCTTTGTGTGATGTACTAATCACATTTGTAGGACTGGTATTATGACGTAGCCTACCACTCCATGGTCTATCAACTGGACCACTAGACGAGGACTCTCCTGGTCCACTCAAAGATTGTGATTGCTGACTTGCATTTTGTGCAACCACATTTCCACTCACATCAGCCCCAAAATAGCTCCTTTTTCAGCAGCATACCAGCTGCTCATCTCATAAAAAACATCCCTGCTGCTTACCCTCAACTCACGTGTAGTAGGGTTATAGCACCTGTATCCCTTTTGCTTAAGGAAATATCCAATAAACACACATTTTTCAGCTTTTGGATCCAGCTTAGTTCTCAGCTCATCTGGCACATGCACATATGCAATGCATCCAAAAACTTTTAGATGAGACAAATCAGGTTTTCTACCAGTAAACCTCTCCTCTGGGTGGAGTTACATCATATGTATGGCTATAGTTGGAGTCCTGTTCATGATGTAAAGTGCTATAGAAACAGCCTCAACCGCCCAATAGCTATGCGGCATATTCTTCTCTTCCATCAATGCTCGTGCAATCTCAGCAATGTGCCTGTTTTTTCGCTCACATCAACTCCATTTTGCTGCGGAGTGTATCTGCATGTAAACTATCTCCGAATACCATTTTTCTTCAGAAATTCAGAGAACTCATTGGAGAAGTACTCTCCCCCTCCATCTGATCTTAGGCACTTTACATATTTCCCTGTTTGCTTTTCAACCATAAATTCTGAAAGTGAGTGAACACCTCACCCTTCTCCTTCATGAAGTATACCCACACTTTCCTTATGTGGTCATCAATAAATGTCACATAATACCTGTAGCCTCCCATAGACATGGTCTTCGTAGGACCCCATACATCTGATGCACAACATCTAGTGCATTTTTCCTCACATTTCTATTACGTGGAAATACATGCTTTGTTGCTTTCCAAATTGGCATGCTTCACATATTCTCTGCATACCTTCAACTTAAAATTTTGGCAGTCTTGTCACAATTCCTTTAGTTTGCATAGACTTTATTCTTTGCACATTCACATGTCCAATTCTTTTATGTCAAATGTCTGTGTCTGCAAAAATTCCTGAACCATTTGCAAACATTGCAGCACTCACTTTAGGCATGTTTACATTCAATGTAAACATTCTGTCCACTCTGTTGCCTTTTGCAACCAACCTGCACTTGTCTGTAAAGTCTTCTACATAATAACCATGAGGATTAAACCGAACCTGCAAACCCTGCTCAATCATCTGGCCAACTGAAACCAGATTCTTTGTTATGTTTGGAACATGAAGTACATCTGCAAGGTACTTCACTTTGCCATCCTGCATAGACAATAGGACATCTCCATGGGCAATTAGATGAGCAATGTCATCCCCTGTTTCCACAAAACCTAGTCTTTCAAGGTTTTTCATCTCCTTGAACCACTCCCCATGACTTGTCATGTGGTTCAAAGAACCTGAATCAACATACCATACATCATCTTTATGTGCTGCTTCAACATTTTCAAACATGGCATTAACGACATGCTGCATAAACAAACAACCTTTCATTATCCTCATTGTTTCTGCTTGAGGATGCATAGTTGTTTTGCTGGAATTTCCTATTTTGCATGTCAGCTTGCTTCTTATAACAATCTACCTGCACATGTCTAGGCTTACCACAATAAAAGCATCTACGTGTATATATCACCCATGATCTCACCAACCATGCTAGTGGTGTAAGTGTGGGGCCTATCCCCCAGGTGGGTCATCAGTGTCCACCACCTCACTAGATGAGCTCGATATCTCAACAATGAGGCCCTGCATTAGCATATCTTAGAAAAGATTATTCAGCATTTTTCTACCATTTTAAAGTATTTTTAGGCATCTTTGTAGCATTTTATGCTACTGTCTTGCTGTCAGCTAGCTACAGCTGTGGTGGCCCCGACCAGCACTCTAGGGGAATATATAAGGGCTGACCCCCTTTCCCCCAGATCATCTCATTCTTTTGCATCCAGTTGAGGTCATTAGCAGGTGCTTCAGCTTCTTACCATTGTACAACACCTATGGGCCGTGCTCAGTTTTCACAACAATAAATATTAGTTTTCAGCATTTACAGGTCTTGTACCTGGGCCTACATTTGTGTTTTTTCATTGCTTTCACTTTCTTTCAGGGTATATGTGGCTTCCTTACCCAAGCCAATTGGCTACTCTTCTTTCATCGCATAAGGATAAAACCTTTGCCTAGTCCTTGACCACAAAGGTGTGTTTTTTTTTCTTCAAGTAGGCATATAACATAGTTTCTACAAATGTTAGAGAGCTCTTTGGTTTCTTGGGAGAAAGGATGGTCCATCAACCCAAGGATTCCATCAACCCAAGGATTCCAGAAAGCTTTGAAGGGAGGAAGTGGTATTGGTGTGAGATAGTCCCTAAGTAAGGAGCAGATTCTAGAGGATGAGCCCAAGGAGCATACACTACCAGGCTTGGAGTTAATCTAGACAACCACTCATCCTAGATTTCCCTTTTGGAGGATAGAGAGGAGTCAATAAGTGAACTTCATATTTTTCTCTCCAAATCCATTAAGGAGGAGGATGAGATGAGTGATTCTACAATTGTGTCTACCATGGTTGGTAGCTGAGCATCCAAAGGCAAAGGGGCTAGTTCTGGTGCTTGTAGTTCCCAGGGAGGCAATCGTAGAGAAATTATTAGAAATAGCAGGTCTAGTATAGCCATGCTATTGGAGTTCATACCAGTGTGTTGCATGTGGAGTAGAGCACGAGCTCGCCAAAAGATCTATATCAGGGTGGAGCATCAGTTGCACCCGTGCTTCAAGTTAAGTAGAAGGGAGTGTCATGTACATACTCTCCCGAGTGTGATGTGGACATGATTCTACCCATTGGCTAGCTTAGAGGTCAATTATGTGGCCGGATTTATGTGTTTGTAAGGGCTATTGTGCTAGATCTTTGTAACATTGTCTAGGCACCCAATGAGCAACCTAGTGTGGATAGAGTTATTGGGTTATTGTGTGAACACACCTAGTTGGACATTATTAGTCCAGATAGTTGTAGGACTCACATATGCTGGCTGAATGTGAAGAGGACCTCCCTTGATGCCTTGAGTCGATTGGATGCTGTATGCTTTTGCACTTTCTGCTGAATACTTGAATGTTTTATGTGGGACTAAGTGAACGAGTGTACAAAGAGGAAGCATATAAGCACTAAAGTGTGCTGAAAGAGAGTGCAAGATATATATATATATATATATATATATATATATATATATATATATATATATATATGAAGTAATTATGCTAAATATACTCAAGTGAAATAGTCCCAACAAGCAAGAGACATGAACAATCTCATAAGTGAGAAAAGGAAAAGGAAGACTAGACTATGGAAAAGGAGGGAGGCAAGCCCACCTATTTATATAGGTAAGTAGGGCTGGCCAAATGGACACCTGAAACTAGCCGACTGGACATGAGGAAGCTGGCCGACTAGGCATGAAGTACCTGACCTGGGAGAAATGCTAGAAAAATATACAAAAATAGGGTGTCTATCCCACAACCAAGGGCCATGCAAAAGGGACCAAAAGGGGCCTGCGATGATGAGCATAATTTGGGGATGAATGTGCTAACACCCCCTCTCAGCACTAGATGCTGAACATACTCTAAGAAGCCAAGAGCCAAGGAAGCCTGAGAAACCAGCTTGGTGAACAAATTTGTTGCATTCTCTGCTGAAGGAAAATACTCCAAATGCAAATCTCCAGCAAGAACCCATTCACGAACGTAGTGATACTGTATCTCAATGTGTTTCGTATGAGCATGAAACACAGGGTTCTTGGTGATGGCGCAACTCTGATTATCACACCAAAGACGAGTAGATCCAAAAGGAGGAAAGCCAAGATCCCCCAATAATCTCTGCAACCAAATCGCCTCACATGAAGCATAACAAACCGTAAAATACTCCGCCCTCTGTAGAGGAAAGCACCACAGTAGGCTACTTTTTACTGCTCCATGAAATGGCTCCAGACCCAAGTGAAAAAACAAAACCCATGGTCGAATGCCCAGTATCTGGATCTCTAGCCCAATCTAAATCACACCATCCAAGAAAAGTGTATCCTTGGCCATAGAAGATGCTAAAGTCTAGAGTACCACGTAAGTATTGAAGATCTTTGAGAGCACACCACCAATGCTACTGTCGGCGGACAGGGTTTGGAAAAGAAAGAACTTAATAAGTTGACTAGGATACAAACGTCCAACCAGATGTAGGTCAGTTAAACCAAACAACCGACAAGAACTCGATATTGTCCCTGATCAATCCCTAGAGAGCATAAAGAAGAAATCACACTTAGATAATTTACAATATAGTTTCTCCTTCCTAAGCCTTCCTAGAACCTCTTTAAGATCCTCATGCTTAGCCAAAGTTTTACTATATATCAAACTGTCATCTAAGAAAACCACCATGCATTTTCCTAATAGATCCCAAAATAAATCATTCATCATCTATTGTAAAGTTGCTGGTGCATTAGTGAGACCAAAGGGTAAAAATTCATAATAATGACCGTAACGTGTCCTAAAAGCAATTTTGGAAACATATTCCTTTACAATACGGATCTAATGATAACCGATTTGCAAATCAAGCTTTGTGAAATACTTAGCTCCTTGAAACCTATCAATAATATCGTTTGATCTAGGCCATGGGTATTTATTTTTAATTGTAACCTTCTTAAGACGTTTGTAATCAATACACATCCCCCAGGTACCTTGATCGTTTTTCTTAACCAAGAGAATTGGTGCACCCCAAGGAGACTTACTTGGTCTAATTTGACCCATCCTCAAGTATTCAGCTAGTTGCTTGGACTTCGTCTTCCTCACTTTGGCTAAGCTAATACAGAGGAATACTAACAGGTTCTGCACCTGGTACTAGCTCAATTTTATGGTCCACCTCTTGTTTAGAAGGTAATCCGTGAGGTAACTCATTAGGAAATACATCCTGAAATTCACTCTTACTAGAATTTAACACTTTACTTTCCCAAACATCTAAAGAAATTGTGTTGTCATCCAAAAGAACATATGAAGACACTTGATCCATAACCAATTGGAAAAGTTTATATAGTTAAAAAGGTTTTCCATTAACTCAAGCTCATTAATGAAAGTTCCTTGGGTACAACAATGTTTCCCTTAAGAGTAGCGAGGTTTCCATTGTGATGGAAAGACATCAAATGTTTGACCTAGTCAACAGAAAAATCTTTATTTTTTTTAATGGAACCATTCTATCCCTAAAAAGATGTCTACATGACCCAAGATCATGAGATGAAAATCAAGTCTTTCTGAGTACAACTGGATGTCTAGTGGTAGCTTTGACACCTTCTTGTCCACAACTGGGATCAAACGATATATGAACTTGATGTCCATTTATTGTTCCATAAATACAAAATAATTCATTTAGACCAAAAACGTTCTTACTAAAAGTACAATATGGACATTGGCTTCCTTCAAGATGAATTATATTGACTTCATAAAATTTACTTTGAAGTTTTGTAATGTGCACAGATTTCTTTGGTATAAACTTCTTCGGTCTCGCCTTTTGCTCAGGCGACACCGAAAGTGTTGCAGCTCCATTCAAAGGACATAATTTCTTCATGTGTCCCTTTTCTTTGCATTTGAAACATGTCGGATTATGCCTACTCACAAATTTTCGTTTCTTACTGGTGTTGTCGGAATTTTTTGGTTTTGGTATAAAAACCATCTTCCTTTTTTGTCCACTCTCTGTAAAAGTAAACGTGGATTTCTTTTCATTAGACGATGGTTTTGAAGTGTTGGCATTGACCATTGTCTTATGAAAAACCCGAGCTACCTGAATAGCATCCTCAATTGTTTTAACTTTGCATTTTTTTAACCTCATACTGATATTCATGAGCTAGACCGTTGATGAAAATCCCGCATAAGGTATGATCATCTGATTTGACTTTGGCAATCACATCAATTGTCTAAACTTATGCACATAATTGTCAAATGATTAATTCTCCATGCTATTTTTAACAAGCCTAGCAATTATCTCAAATTCATCCTCTGGTTAGACGAACTCTTTTTTGAAAGCTTCTTCAGAATTTTGCCAAGTGGTAGGAATAGAATCTTATTTAAGATCCTTCCACCAAGTCAATGTCGTCCCTTTCACAATAACCCTGAGACAAGCATCTACACATTCTTGAGTCTTCTCCTTTTTCTCACCAACGTATACCTTTGGTTTAAATGACAGAGCAATTGCTTTGGTAGGAGTAGGAGGCACCACCAAAAGAGCATTTTGCAGAGTCAAGATCTACACCTTCAGTGACTCTATCTCGTCATGGCATTTGGCAATAGTTGCTTCTAGATGCTCTGTCACTTTCATAAATTCACTCTTTCCAACAGCCTCCTCATCTTCAACGACTTGGAACTTAAGATCTTCCCTTATTGATTCGGGATGATCACACATCTCATCGACATTATCATTGATTGAGAAATCAATGTGAGCCCTTGGTTGCCTGACCCTAAACCCAAGGTTAGGTCTAATTCTTGTCCCACTAGAGCATGTTCCCATGCTCCCATGCTCACATGCCTAGGGTGGGTTAGCCTCCTAGTATATGCACATAATATGATGTGCACATAACATACTTTCCCTCTCTCAAAACATTTCACTCTTGCAATGAAAAGGAGAAAACTTGCATTGAACATTCTCAAGTGACTCTTGACTCTCCATTTCCATGTGTGACCCTTGGTTGCCTAACCCTAACCCCAACCTAAGGTTAGGTCTAACCTTTGTCCCACTAGAGCATGTTCACATGCTCACATGCCTAGGGTGGGTTAGTCTCCTAGTATATGCATATAATATCATGTGCACATAACACACTTGATAATTAATGCACAATGTGAGGGTCCCATCCTTCCTTTTCTAAAAAACTATAAATGCACCTTGAAGGTCGAATAGAGCCTTGCTCTAAAAGTTCCCTCAACTATTCCTTAAGTTTAATTGCTTCAACAATGGCCATCTTATATGCTCTTCTCACAATAGGCTAAGCTCCAAGTATCATTCCTATCTCATAAACTACCTCACAAGTTGGGAGAATTTCAATCGAATCCTCAAGAAATATATCGGCATACTCACTTCACCATTTGGGTTCCTTAGTATCTAATTCCTTACATATAAGAAAGCCTTCGATGCTGCCTTTTTTATATGTTTGGATAACCATAGTAGCGCTATCAAGAAAAGTAGAAGAGGTTTGCCAAAAAGCATAGAAGGCAGATGGACATCAAATAGAATGATTGTAGTTATTGAAATTTTAGATGACGAGACTTCAAAAAGGGTAAAAGTTTGAGATGGCTAGAGAGATTTAGAGAGACTTCCAAGTTCCTAGCATTATGAAAGTGACTCATAATACTTATTTCAATTTACAATTTAATTTTTAATGACATTATAGCTAGAGAGCTTTCGAGAGACTTCCAAGTACCTAGCATTATGAAAGTGGCTCATAATACTTATTTCAATTTAAAGTTTATTTTTTAATGACATGTACCTTTATTCATTTTTTATGTTTTGAATCTAACATAATAATCTTATCATTATTGATGATAAATGTAAGAGGGATGCTTGAAAGATCAAGGCAACCCATCCCCTTGATCTCAGTAGTAGCGACACCTAGAGGCATATAAGTGATGAGGGCAAAAGCAAGAAGAGGCATGAAGATTGGAGGAGAGACTAAGGAGGGCTATTGTTACCTACCAGAGAAAGGATGGTAACACAGCTTCATCCAAATAATTTACAGTAAATAAAATAGTCATCCCTAGTTTATTTCTAATACTGAAATAAAAATTTATATTTATAAAAATTAACTAGTGTATTTTTTGGAAAATAAATTATTTCTAATACAAAAATAAAAATTTATATTTATATAAATTAACAAGTGTATTGTTTGAAAAAATATAGACCAAAGATTATGTTGCTGCTCCCACTACTAATGAGATAAGAGGACATGCCTTTGAATGGATATGCATGGATGGGAGTACAACACTCTAATAGCATGGACTCTAGCCAATACTCAATGTATATGATCAAATTACACATTTATAAACTTGGTTATGAGTAAAACTCTCATAGCATGGACTAGAGAGCCAATACTCATCGAGGTATATGATCAATATATGGACTTATGTTTATTGTGTGACTATTCTTTAATTTTAGTATAGGAAAAAATAATTATGTGGTAGTACGTGTTTGATTTGTATTGATTCATTTTAGGAGGCCAAGGCATCATCTTCTTTTTAGCTTGATGTTAGCAACAGTAGATCCGAGGCCCCCTAATAGGCGAGATCACAAGGAGGACATGTACCCTAGCCCAGATGAGGAGGATCAATTGATAGGGCCCTAGTACTTTTGTTGTACTCCAATCCGTCGGCATATTTTGTCTCTTTTTTTTATGATCAATTATGGATCATTGTCTTTATACATGGATCCATGCCATGATCATGATTTAGTACTTGTATTATTATTCTTTTGATCACACAACCATGGATGGGTATTGTATACTTTTCCATCATTTATATATATATAAAATTTCAGACAACCATGGATGGATATTGTGTGCTTTCCCATCATTTATATATAAATATATACACATTTAGTGTTTATTTTTCTCTTTGTTTATGATCAATTATGGATCATTATCTTTACACATGGATGCATGCCATGAGCATATGCAAGATTCTAAACAAAAAGGTTTGATATTTTATAGTCAATCTAAGTCTCTCTTTATCATACTTTTAGTCACTTAAGGCATTTAATGTACTTCTATCCATCCACCACATACATCATGCACATAATTCTTCGTAATAAAATTTATGAGACGTAACTAAATGGTGATGTTTTCCATAGTTTTGAAGACAAAATTAATGAAGATGTAACTAAAGTATGGTGCATTTCATAGTTTTGATATTGATTTTGATTCTTATTTCATGTTAATGTACTCAACTCATGTGAATTGTAGGTTAGCTCTTCTTTCAAACACATACACCTTTATCATTAGCATAAACTATCAAAGTTATGTCATGTTGGGAATTTAGAAAATGTAACCTTAGAAAATTTAGGAATGAAGTAGGTTAGTTGAGAATTTAGAAAATATAAGCTTATAAAATTTAGGAATGAAGCACGTTAGCACATGTGTTTTTAAGTATAGTAGTTCATGACCATTTCTTTTCAAATAATAACAATACATCTTTGTATATTTGTTGGATATATGAAACTAGATCACATGCGTTTAAGATTTCACATTTTATAGAGTAATTATCATGTTGATGGTACATGAAGACTTACAATTTTTAAAATAAGAATTACTTTTTTTTAAATTTTTGCATGTAATAAGTTTAATATTCTTGACACTTGCTACAAAAACATGTATCAAATAGTTAGAGATTATTAAACTTAAAGATATATTTTTTATTTATGAGTGCTCACAAATATCAGTAGGAGTGTGTGTGTGTGTGTGTGTGAGAGAGAGAGAGAGAGAGAGAGAGAGAGAGAGAGAGAGAGAGAGAGAGAGAGAGAGAGAGAGAGAGAGTCATAGAACCACACGATAAAATTTTCACCAACATAAATTTAAAATTGGGTGTGAGAGTGTTGGTATGTAAAAGACATTAAGAAGCGAAACGCAGGAATGGAAGCTAGAATACAAAGGGTCAAAATGATGGGATTTTTTCGTCTTATTTTTTAGAAATCCACGATTTCTTTTTTCTCTCCTCTCCTTGAGCCTTGGTTGTCCCCATGGTTAAAGCCCTCTAGCCATAATGTCATTAAAAATTAATCTTTAAATTGAAATAAGTATTATGAGTCACTTTCATAATGCTTGGCACTTGGAAGTCTCTCTAAAGCTCTCTAGCCACCTCAAACTTTTACCTTTTTCAAAGTTTCACCTTCTCAAATTTATGGAACTACAATCATTATTTTTGATGTCCATCTTCCTTCTATGCTTTTACCTTTTTTGAAGTCTCACTTTCTCAAATTTCAGTAATTACAATCATTCTTTTTTATGTCCATCTTTGGAAGCCCCCTTGTACTTTTCTTATACACTGACATTACTATGGTTATCCGCTATATAAAGGCAACATCGAATAAATTCTTGCATGCAAGGAATTAGATATTATAAGGAACCCAAATCATTAAGTGAGTATGCCGATATATTTCTTGAGTGTGTGGCCCCCCAAAATGCTCTCAAGTTGTGAGGTAGATCATGAGATGGAGCTAATACTTGGAGTTCAGCCTATTGTCAGAAGAGCTTATAAGGTGGCCATTCTTGAAGCAATTGAACACAAGGAATAGTTAAGGTAACTTTTACTACATAGCTTTGTTTGACCCCCGGGTGCATTTGTACGTTTTTACAAAAAGGAAGTATGGGACCCTCAAGCTATCGAGGGTTAAATCATCTAACCATAAAACATAACTATCAAATGTTATTTTTGAGAGAGAGAG
Source organism: Cibotium barometz (assembly GCF_041138505.1). Classification (NCBI taxonomy): domain Eukaryota; kingdom Viridiplantae; phylum Streptophyta; class Polypodiopsida; order Cyatheales; family Cibotiaceae; genus Cibotium; species Cibotium barometz. The sequence continues at coordinate 4,256,472 of NC_141086.1, forward strand.
AGAGAGAGAGAGAGAGAGAGAGAGAGAGAGAGAGAGAGAGAGAATGTAAATAGCAGAGTACATATTTCCAAAAAAGAGAGAGAGAGAGAGAGAGAGAGAGAGAGAGAGAGAGAGAGAGAGAGAGGGGGGAGGAAGGGAGGGGGGGGGTGTGTGTCATAGAACCACATGACACAATTTTCATCAAAAGAACTTTACAACTAGGTGTGAGAAATCTAAGAATCTCAAATAAAAAGAATGAAAATATGTTGTGGGAGTTTAGTAATTTCACATCATTATATAGCCATTGTGTTGCTTTATTTAGTAAAACTCTGTATATGTCTTCATGGAATAGGTCTCACTCTTGAGTTTATACATTTACACAAGTTATACATCATGGAATCAATTTGAAAATAGTTTGATGTTTACCCTTGATAAGTGTTTCACATGTATGGCCATAAAACGATATGGGTAAGAAAAACAAACCTTATTGAACTCTACTTTTTATGTTTTGGGATGCAATAAACTTATCATTGCATCACATGACGTTCCAAAAACATTAAATGAGGACCATATATATCTAGATAGTTGAGTGGTCTTACTTAATAGCTAGTCTCTTGACCCGTCAATGAAGTACTGCTTTAAAATGTCTTTAATGTTAAGTTGGTTGGGTGTTCTATTCAAGAAATTATTAGCTTGATAATTTAGTGACATGTGTATGATCTTCTCTCTCTCTCTCTCTCTCTCTCTCTCTCTCTCTCTCTCTCTCTCTCTCTCTCTCTAATCCATCATCTCTCTATCTCTCTCCCTCTCATCTTTTGTGGAACACATTAGCCATCAGGTCAGGTGCTTTCATTGAAGGCTCACATCAAATTTTCCTCTCCATGGAGACAAAGGATTTTCTTGATATCGTATGCATTTTATTGATTAAATAATTAAGAAATTTTATTGAATTATTTTTAAAATACATGCTCAAGTTGGTAAAAGTTTTTTAGTATGTATACAAAGAAAATAAATAGATGTAGAGATAAATAAACACTAAATGTGTATATATAAATGATGGAAAAGTGTACAATATCTACCCACGGTTATGTGATAAAAATTATGTATATATAAATGATGGAAAAGTATGCAATATCCATCCATGGTTGTGTGATCAAAAGATGATATTTTCCTTGTAAATGTGCTAAAGCTGGCACAATTCCCCTCCCAAACTTGGACTTTGCACATGTGACATATAGTTCTACCGCATCTCTCTCTCTCTCTCTCTCTCTCTCTCTCTCTCTCTCTCTCTCTCTCTCTCTCTCTCTCTCTCTCTCTCTCTCTCTCACACACACAAACACACACAGACACACTCCCATGCTCTCTGATTGAGACCCATAGCTCACAAAAATAACAAAATTTCTTTAATTTTCAAGATTTCTTACTATTTGATATATCTTTGTTTATAGAAAGTCTAAAGAATATTGATTGAATTAAATATTATATGCAAAAGTTTGAAAGAAAACATTGATTTTAATTTTTTAAAATTTTGAGTCCATCAACAAAAATCTATAAAATGTTAGTTCTTGAAGATATGCAACTATCTACTTTTATGCATCAAATAAATTTGCGAACACATATGACTATCAAAAAAGAAATGATCATAAAAATCTATGTAGGAAAAAAATGTGCTAAGGTGCTTCATTCTTAGATTTTGTAACCTTAGACTTTCTAAGATCCTAACATAGCATAACTTTCTATTTTTATGCTAATGAATGTGTTTAAAAGAAGATCAAAATGATCACTCACATGATTTGAGTTCATTAACATGGATTAAGGATTTAAAAACACTATCAAAACTATAAAAAGCACCATAATTTAGTTACATCTCTGTTGATTTCATGTACTTGATTGAATTATGATAAATTATGTGCATATGATGGATAGAAGTATAGTAAATGCATCGAGTATAAGTTTGTGTTGTATTTCCAAAAGTATGATCTAGAGAGAGACATAGATTGACAATAAAAGACCGTAAATTTTGGTTAAGAATCTTTCATGGTGCATTTACTTTAGTGTAAACATGGGTTTTCTACACCATACTTAATTGGATAGTGTTAGACGCTAGGAAACTTGGATATTATTCCTAAGAAATGTGCTAATGTTGCCTTTTCATGTCGCGTGATATATAGCACTAGCCTTGGGAGCACCGCAAGCCCCCCCTCTCTCTCTCTCTCTCTCTCTCTCTCTCTCTCTCTCTCTCTCTCTCTCTCTCTCTCTCTCGTGCATGTGTGTGCGCACACACATGCACGCATGCATGCACGCACATGCATGCATACACACACATAGGCACATGAATATGGGCATATGGATGTGAGCGAGCATGCACATGAATATGTACATACATGTAGTTCTTAAAAAATAGAAGCATTGACCAACATCAATGATAAAAGCACATGCATAATCATAAAATTTAGCATAATCTAAAGAGGGGATTCCATTACATAGAAGTCACTATATGACCATGATAGAGATTCCATTACATAGAAGTCGCTATTTGACCACGATATGAAATTTAAGGAAGTAGAGCTCCAACTTGTAGTGTTTACAAGCTTGTTTATACACATTGGGTTAAAAAAATGCATATCAATAAACCTTTTATACTATCAAAGCTATAAATGATTGCATAGATATGATAATGGGTCTTTCTTCTATTCTGGTGGTATAATATAATGGGTCTTTTTCTATTTCTTGTGGTATTAATTAAATGGCCCCTTCATTAATAAAGGTCTACAACCTTAGTTGTGGTAATGATCCAATCTCTTTATATAACCTTTTAAGATTACACCATCAAAGTACTTTATGATCAAGTAGATTAATTAATAAAAAGCAATTAGGCACCCAAGACATTATAGACACTTGCTCTTCTAATTCTTTTTTTTTTGGGAGATCAATAATTATATATATATACATATAAACCAACACAAAACCTTTACATCAAAATATCTTGCCTCCACATCAGTTTATACAAAGACATTTACAATTTCATATCCTATTCAGCAAATCACAAAGACATTCAGAGTTCCTTAAACCTAGGGTACAATGGGCATAGAGCTTGTGTTAGAGTAAAAACCTTTCTAGATTTGTTCTTTTAAGATCACACCATAGAAGTAGATTATGATTGAGTAGATTAATTAATAAAAAACAATTGGGCACCCCATGATATATTATAATAGACACTTGCTTTTTTTAATTCTTAAACCTAGGGTACAATGGGCATAGAGCTTGTTTTAGAGAGTAAAAACCTTATTATGATCAAGTAGATTAATTAATAAAAAGCAATTGGGCACCCATGATATATATTATAGACACTTGCTTTTTCTAATTCTTAAACCTAGTGTATCATAGATTAATTAATAAAAAGCAATGGGGCACTTGCTTTTTCCAATTCGTAAACCTAGTGTATCATAGAGCTTGTGGTTCTAGATTAGTTCAAGATTCTCATACGACGCGGTCATGTGTCACCTTAATGGATGCATGTGGGGATTGCTTTTCTTTGCCTTTGATGAAAGTGCCTTTTTGTTTTGTTTATTTGTTGGTTGCTGCCTGTGGGTACTAACTTTCCTGCGCAGGAGGCGGAGTCCGAAATGAATCAAACGTTTCTAAATTGATTGTTTGATGGGCATTGCGGAGATTGGATTGTTCTGTCGGAGAAGAATCTTCACCTACACAGTAACCATGGAATACTAGCTTCCTTTCTTCTCATCAAAAGCAGCACACCATAGCATGAGACTGAAGCTTCGAGCGTGACCGCCCACCAAATCGTCTTAACTTAATTAATCGCCAAATTGGGCATCCCACACTTGATCGCCGCATAGATTTACTTAAATCTTAACTTAATTTATCGCCAAATCTTACTGTAATCAATCGCCAAATCTTACCGTAATCAATCGCCGAATTGTGTATTAATTAATCGCCAAAATCTTACCGTAATCAATCGCCAAATTGGGTGTTAATTAATCGCCGAATCTTACTGTAATCCATCGCCAAATCTTGCCGTAATCCATCGCCAAATTGGGTATCCCACGTTTGATTGCCCAATTGCTGCTTTACATATAACTGCTCTTAATTTTAGTTGCTGCTTAATTAGATCTGTCTATTTTATGTCCCTAATTGCCTCCTCCTCCATGCATAATTCATATTCCCTACTGTTTAATTTACTTTAACTGCCCACTTGGGCCCCCTTGGCATGTGTTTGTTTAAATTGTTTGGTGCCTTAAAATACAGCAAATATTGGTCCTTGATGCATGACTGATTGATTGATTGTTTGGTGTATTAATTATCTATCTGACACTGATCTTGTTGCATGATTAAAAATTCTCTGAACTGTCCATTGGGTCCCCCCTTTGGCTTTCTAAAAAAAAACACCCACACACACACACACATAGGTCCCCCTTTGCAGCATGTCTTCATTTAAAAAATGTTTGGTTTCTATTTTAATAATAATAGTAATAAGAACATAGGTCCTGGTTGCATGGTTCATTGATTGTTTGGTGTCTTTAAATCTAGCTAACATAACGTGATTAAATCATTGTTTAATGATGATTGTTTGCTGGTTTTTATATTGATTGTTTGCTGGTTTTTGCTATAAAAATAGCTCAAATAGGTCCTTGTTGTTTGATTATGAATTGATTGTTTTGTGTACTTAAAATTTTAAATACAGGTAACATTAAATGACTAATTGAGTGTTAGGTGTCTGTCATTATAGCTAACATGCATCCTTCTTACATGATTTAATTGATTGTTTGGTGTCTTTAAAATATATAGAGACAGTCCTACGTTTTCGATTTATTTGGTCTCATTTTAACTGTCACCCTTTTATATAAATTGGTCTCTTTGGTTCTCCGTTTTAAATTATGGGAGGTTAGCCTTTAACCCATTTGAGTTCCCAACTGATCAATTGTTGGCTAATAGGAGGGTAGTTACAACCCATTTGAGTTCCCAATGCATTAAGATTCATTCTATTTTATTAAATCCTTGATTAGCCAATTGGGTCCTCCTTTTAAATCCTTGATTAGCCAATTGGGTCCTTGATTAGCCAATTGGGTCGTCCTCGTTTTAAATCCTTGATTAGCCGATTGGGGCGTCCTCCTTTTAAATCCTTGATTAGCCAATTGGGTCCTCCTTTCATTACTCTAAATGCATAATTAATCACTCCTCCTAAATCTAGGTGCTGTTGATTGATGCAAAACTGTCCTAGTTGCATTAGTTTATATAATGGGTCTTGTCTGAAACAGTTGAAATGATCATTGTTAATTATTGAAGGGAAATAATATAAGCTCCACAAGTTGGACTTTGCTGAGCTACAATTAAAGCTGCCTACTGCAAGTCCCAGGTTGACCAGCTCTCCTCCCCTGGTATTTTAGGAGATTTACTGATTATGGGCTTATGTGGTACACAGTAATTAATTATTTCTATATATAAATACCCTTTCCCAGGCTGTTTTGCATCCAAACCACTGGCCAGCTTCTCGTTGGTAGCAGCTACTGTGAAGCTGTAAGACATTAGCCGAGAGGTATGTACATTCATGTGCTAGCTAGCCTAATTAGGTGCTGGCAATAATTATATTAACCCTCTTGATGAGATCAAGTGGTTAGAATCTTCCTAATGTGATCATTAATGAGTGTGATATTCTCTGCAACTATACTGCAGCAGTAGTATTTCTCGTGGATTGACAGTATGTCTAGCAAAAATTTCAGGAGATAATAGACAGTCCATTCGTGTATTTAGCCTTTTAAAAATCTGTTTAGAGATGTCAGAGTGTGTGCTGTGCAGCAGCTTAATTATGTTTAATTACAGTGATTTACACTACTGTGAGATTGTTAAGTGCGCGAGTGCTGCAGAGATTTGATTTTTATGGAGTAGAAGCTATTAGAATACTATGAAATGAATCATGCTCTTGTACAGTATCGAAGGTTTATGCACTGATTAGTGGAGCTAAGTAGAGTATTAGGGCTTTGATTGGCGGTAATTAGTGTTTAGTGAGTTAATCAAAGTCTTGTTGTGTTGTGCTGCAGGTAATCGTGTTGGAATTATAAGAGTTGATGAATTAGGCCAATATTAAAGATTGATAAGGATGAAGAAAGGCCTCTGGTCCCCTGACGAAGACGAGAAGCTGAAGAACTGCATTGCCACACACATGAGCGGTAGCTGGAGCGACATCGCATGCAAAGCAGGTTATAAGCTTAATGATTGATTAATTTGATGTATAAACATTAATTAATGCAACGCGTAACCCTAGCGTTTACGTAACTGTGTAATTATCCGTCGCTTATGAAACACTTAGATCGCCGGCAATTTGTTTACGTTCGTGCTGCACTTTCACAATTGGAAAATCATTAGAGGAAAAGCAGTTAATTACGGGCAATTAAAGTTAATGCAAGGTAGTTTTACGTGATTAAGAACAATTATTTTGGCGCTAGGTGAATAACCTAGAATTATTGGGTAATTATATAGCTGCGCATGGATAATTACTCGACAGATTATAGATTCGAAACATTCGAACCCTTGATCTGTAGCTGGTTTATGCAACTCAATCAGAAGCTACTTAATTCTAGGCGTGAACGCTTTGATTGCCGGCATTTTATTAACGTGAATGCACTGTCGTTAACGCCTGGCAGGCAATTCATTCAATTCATATTGAAAAAAAACAGTTGATTATACAGTGATAATAATTAGGTTAATCATTTAGCTGCTCCATAGAATGTAAATTCGTTATTTAGGGTTACTATTTTTTGCTTAATTCGATATTTAGGGTTACTAATTTTTGTTTGATTCGTTTATTTAGGGTTACTAATTTTTGCTTGCAAAATAGGGCTCCAAAGGTGTGGCAAGAGCTGCCGAAGGCGTTGGCTCAACCACTTGAGGCCTGACTTGAAACGTGGGAAATTCACACAAGAAGAGATTGCATCGGTCATCAAGCTCCACAAAAACTTTGGAAACAAGTGAGTAATCTTGCTTATTTCCTAATTAACATCTACTTCCCTAGGTTAATTGTTGTATTTTAAAGCTTGATCTATGCACCTTACCCACATTCAGTGAGTTCTAGAGCTGGATTTCTTCCTTAGGATTGTTTTTAAAGTTTGATTTATGCACCTTACCCATTAGAGCTTGATTAGTTGTTGTATTTTAACGTTTGATTCACGCACCTTATTGTATTTTAAAGTTTGATTCATGCACTTACCCATTGAGTGAGTTCTAGGAGCTTCATTTCTACATCTAATGCTATACTTTTCATGCTTATAAAATAATAATTTACTTGCATGTATAATTCAGAGCTGTAGTTTGTTCATTTAGTTCATTTTGTATCCATTGTTTCGTGTAATTCGATTCATTTTAATGTTGGAGCTTCATCATTTATTTCATTTTATTTCAAAGCTCGAGTTGATTACCTATCTCATTTTATTTCAAACATTTAGCTACTTAGATAGGTTAACATGGACTAATGACGCAAAAGTGTGTTGTGGAAATTGTCAAGAGTTGTGCACTGGATTGCATGCAATTGATTTTCTGGCTTCCACACATTGGGTCTTCAACTTTTGATGATGATCTTGGATTAAGCAGGTGGTCAGAAATTGCTACACACTTGGTGGGCAGAACAGACAATGATGTGAAGAACCTATGGAACACTCAAATCAAGAGACAATTAAGACTTCAGCAAATGAGTGATGATGCAATGATTAGCAATTCCTTAATTGGGTGTGGGAACTCAAGGGCCACCTTTCCATTCTCTCTTGAGAATACCCATGATGTGAAAAAGTTGCAAAAAAAGCCACAATACTCATGCATGAACAACCCCACTTCCACTAAGACTGCAATTAATGAGACTCCATGGTTAGTGGGTAGCTCAGGCTCTAGTGGGTGCTTAATCAAACCACCTCAATTACCTACCCTAAACAAATCTTGGCTAAACCCATCACACTATGATTCCTTTCATGAAGGAATGAGCAATTCATGTGATGAGATCGTAACATATGAGCTCCAAATGCAACAAATTCTACAAGATTATAATGGTATGTTTGATGATCATCATACAGTCATGATAGAATTGGATTTGCAACACATGTTTGATCTTATAAAGGCAGAGAATGCCCTTCCCATTAAAGTTGGCATGGAGGATCCATCAACTACTGCAAGTGAGGGTAGTGGAGATGACACTAGCTACACTAGCATATGCCAGTCACGTTACTTTGAACACAATAATTTATACCCAATCATCACCCATGTAGAAGATGAAAAAGAAGAAGACAATGGTGATGATTGTAGCATTATCAATAACAATGATGATGCTAGTGTTCCAAGAGGAACTGTAGTAGATTGGAGCTCTTACCTCTCTTCTTATGATCATTGGGATCGTGAGACTTTATTGGACCAATGTGGTCTCGATTTGAATCTATTTTAACCCCTCCAAAATGGTTTCCATGTTGGAACAAACTTGTATTTATTAGAGCATGTGTTTATATTAGAAAATGTTTGTTTATTACGTACTCAATATCTTTCAACTTAAATTATCATTAACACCAACAAACTTGTTAAGAGTATTTGTTGTATGTCTAAGACCATGTATTGAATCATCTTTGCATGTTTTGGTGCACTGCTTTTCCATTTATCAAACAAGTAAGAAAATTACCTTATATTTTTTTGTAACGTATCATAGAACCTTTACAAAATTCTCATTCCAAGGCTCAGAAATCATCTTTGCATGTTTTGGTACAGTGCTTTTCCATTTATTAAACAAGAAAGAAAATTATTGTGGTTCTTTTTGCAATGTAGTGTAGAACCTTTACAACATTCTTATCCCAAGGCTCACAAAGTTTTCTCTACATGCCATTGAAAACCTTTACAAAATTCTTATCCTAAGGCTCACAGAGTTTTCTCTACATGTCATTGACAACATAACTCATGTTCACTAACCACACTCTATTCTAGTCACCCCTTGAGAAATTGGAAGAGGCTATTTGGATTGACATAATGTTCAAGAGGAAATGTAATGTCAGTGAGCCTCAAGCTACTACAAAATTTGTAAAACCGAAATCTTTCCTAGAGATGGGAGACAATTCTCAACAAAAACTTTCATTTATGGGTACTCTCCTACTATAACATACAAAGGTCCGTCTCCAGAGTGTGAACCGATTACATGAACTAGCATTATAACTAAAGAGTAGACAAGCAAACAAGAGAGATAGATGGCTGAATTTTCTTTTATTCTCTTTCTTTTGTACAATCATAACATAAATATGAGAATACATATTATAAGGGAAGGCACTCTCCTACTATAACATAAAAAGGTCTCCCCATAGTGTGAACTCGACTATATGAGTTGGTATTATAACTATGCCGTAACTCTAGTACACCAAAGTGGCTAGAGATAAAATATGTAAACCACTGGTAGGGTATCACCCATAATCTCACCAACTACGCCAATTGCATAAGTGTGGAGTTGTTTGTGGAGCTGTCATCCAGGGGTGTCATTAGTTGAGCTCGATATCTCAACACTATCTAGCAACAAGTGATGTGGATTTGGTGTATGTCAGAACAAAGGAGTTCTTTGTCGCCTTCCATGCATACCACGTGGGAAAAAAATACTTCATTGACCACATTTTCTTAGGCCCATATTTGTCTATTCACATTTTTTCCTTCATAAAGGGGTGTTCCCACAAGGCCACTCGACTATATGAGTTGGTATTATAGCTACGTCATAACTCTAGTACACCAAAGTGGCTAGAGATATAACATGTAAACCATTGATAGTATATCACCTGTAATCCCACCAACCATGCCAATTGCATAAGTGTGGAGCTGTTTGTAGAACTGTCATCCAAGGGTGTCATATAACTAGTTGAGATCGATATCTCAACATCTAGCAAGTAATGTGGATTTGGTGTATGCCAGAATAAAAGAGTTCTCTATTTCCTTCCAAGTGATGTTTTATCAAGATATTTCTTTTCTAATTCCTTGTAGTTACCTCTAGATTCTCTTAAAAGATTATGACTCCTAGGTTACTTATCTCAGCTTTAAGAGTAGATTCCCTCGCATACCATGAGGGTCTTTCTAAGGTCATCTACCTATTTCTCTTGTCTAGATTTTATCTTCATGGTTAAAATTAAAGAGTCTTATGATCATTATTTGGTTAAAATTATGCAATGTATATAGTTAGGAGTCTTCCTCTTCTTCTTAGAATTCTCAAAAATATCTAGACCAATCCCAACTCCACATTTCTCTTTTGATTGGGTTCACTCCTTCTGGTCGATAACCCGACAAGTCTTCTATAAGCTTAAGAATCATGTCTCTTTAAACTAAACATGTCTAACCCTTACATTTTCTAGACTTGATCTTAACCTCCCAATCTCTATTCTATGACCTTAAACCATCACTAAGGTGTATTTAATTTGTACACATTAATGCACACAGGACTTTTCTTTAACAAAATTTTTTCCAAATTCTACATAAAATTTTCCACGACCTATAAAGTAGTTCGTGAACTTTTATTGCCAAATTCTGAGCGAAAGATGCTCAAAACTTCGAATCAATTTACCTATCCCAAAACAAAAGTCCAAGAGGGCCCCTTCTCTTTTGCATTCTTTATTTGGAAGATGCTTCCTTAGTCACTCACCATAAAAGAATAACGCATGTGAGTATACATGATGTATGGACTTAGCACTTTAATGCAAGGACAAATTAGTCCCCATATGAGCATGTCAACACTCCCTTGTATCCATCTTTAGACATACATGCACCTCCCAATAATATTATAATGTTGAAAAATATTGACTTATTCACTCACTACATAATAATGCATATTAATAAGTAAGGTATGTCTCCCACCCATTCCTGACTTCATTTAGCATACACTTGGTTTGTCAAGAGTTACGAAAATATTTTCCCTTAATAGGTTGAAACTTATTACTCTAGATAAAACCACGCAACCATAGAAATGAAAATACTTGATGTACATATATATACATAGATGTTGTTGAAATATAACCCCGTGATTATGTAAGTGTGTGTGGGTGTCAGTGGTGTGAACACACCCTAAAGTTAAGTGATAGGGTTTTGTGAGAAAGAGGAGTAAAGTTAAGTGATAGGGTTTTGTGAGAAAGAGGAGTGTGTATGTGAGAATATACTGTATAGTACGTAAAGAAGAAATGAAGGGGAATGGAGATGAAGATTGGGAAATTCTTGTGTTTTGTGACTAAATACATACACCACACTCTACACTCTAGTAAGAGTGTGGTATCAGAGCAACAAGGAGAAAAAGAGCAGTTAGTGAAGAATGAAGAAACACACACAGGGTGTGAACAAGGTCTAACCAAGAGCAAGAGCTAAAAGAGGGCTTGCAGCCAAAAGAGGAAGCAAAAACCCAAAAGGAGAAGAAGAAGCACTCTTGAAAACCATAGTCGTGGCTCTTATGGAAGGTATGTGATACTTGAATCTCATAAAATCAAGTATTTTTGTGGTTCTTGGAGCTTACTTGGAAGCCTTAAAGCTCACTCAAGTGAGCTTTTCAAAGGTGTGTAAAATAGATTGCAGCTCATGCACGAAAAGTCGTGGTCAAGTAAGCAGCTAGACAGTGCGGCACTATTTTGGACATAACTTTCGATAGAAAAAATGGCAAACGGACAAAAGATCTGAAAATCTCACTTTGAGCTCTATGACATTGTCGAAGAATTCGTCGTTGAAGTTTGCATGAAAAACAGAGAAAAATGCAAATAACAGAGACTAAGTTTTCAGTTGTATTTGGAGGTTGCAGGGTTGAAGAGTGCAAGGAGACCCATGTATGAGCACATTGGAGGCAAGGGAAAGGTCCAAGATTGAATGTGTAGCTTTTATAAGCAGAAAATGTAGGTTTAGAGCCATGGACACGAGTTTTTTGAAATGCCATGCTATGCATAATGGCTATGTAAGCCGTTCGTTGGTACCGGATCAATGCACAAGTGGTTTGATGGTCCTGTTGGATGAAAATCAATGAAAATGTAGAAGTTTGGGTGCATCTTGAGCCTTGAAAGGCATTCTATTGCATAAGTACTTGCAAGGGGCCGAAAAAGGGTCGCCTATTTGCTTTGGATGCAGGAAATCCATGTCTACACACTCGAATGTATGCAAGGACCGGGATCTACACAAGATGAGTGGGCTGAGTCATGGCATAAAAAGATTGGACATGTAAGTTTTTAGCAACTAAAAGCTATGCAATCGAAGGAAATTATTCGGCTGCCCAAATTTGGTCACATAGACTTTAACCATGTATGTGCAGCTTGCCAGTTTGGTAAGCAGTCTAGACTCCCATTTCCAAAGATGGGGAGAGTATGCCGTTATCCTTTGGAAATTGTGCAGTCTAGACTCCCATTTCCAAAGAAGGGGAGAGTATGCCGTTATCCTTTGGAAATTGTGCACTCAAACATTTGGGGACCATATGAGGATGTGACGCTGTCAAGGTCACGTTACTACATTACATTCACTGATGATTTTAGTTGAATGACATGGCTGTACTTTTTGAAAGCCAAGAGCGAAGCATTTGAGGTTTTTCTCAAGTATAAAGCAATGGTTGAGAAGGAGTTGGGTTGCTACATAAAATGCCTATGCACAGATGGAGGGGGAGAGTACCTCTCGCATTGAATTTGATGCATACCTCAGGGAGCAGGGCATACGGAGACATATTACATGTCCGTACACCCCACAACAAAATCCAATTGTTGTTGAGAGAGAAAGAATTGGATGATTGCCGAAGTTGCTAGAGCAATGATGAATGAGATTAACATGCCATTGTCATATTGGGCAGAAGCAATGCATATACTAGTACACATCATGAATAGGACACCAATGGCTGTGATACATGAGATTTCGCCTTATGAGAGGCTTTATGGAGTCAAACCAAAAGTTGCATATATGAAAGTCTTTGGCTATGTTTGTTATGTGCATGTGCGAGGTGAAATAAGGAAGAAGATGGAGCCTAAAGCGGTGGAATGTATTCTCTTGGGATACCCGATTGAAAAGAAAGGGTATAAGTGTTATGATTCGACCACAAGACAGAGGTATGTGTGAGTCGAGATGTGAGGTTCAGTGAGCATGAGCCATGGTACAAACCAAAGCTTGTGATGATCGATGATGCATATGAGGAGCAACATGAGACACGAGTAGATGCACGTCATGCAGAGCTGTCAAGCAGGACTATGTCAGGTCCATTAGAGAGTGATGAAAGCATAGGCAGTGTGAACCCGTGGAGGGGAAGATTACATGATAGACAACCAGTTGGCAAAGGAAAGAAGAAGGTAGATGTGTGGAAGAGATCTCAGGTGAGGAGAGTATGGATGAAGAGCATGGTTTGCCACATGTTAGGACACCAAGCACAAGACATGTAGAGAAGTATGTGCCACCTCATGCAAGAGAGGATGAGAAGAATGCACCGCAAGTGAGGAGATCAAAGAGAGTCCATTACCCAGTGGACAAGCTGACATACAATGGCTACATGAGGATGCATTATGTATATATGGTGTCTCGGGTACAACACAAAGAGACGTGTTTTCAGGATGCAGTTGGAAAGCCCGGGTGGGAGGCAGTAATGGATGAGGAAATGGATGCGTTAATTTGCAAAACAAGACATGGGATCTTGTGAAGTTTCTGGTAAGAAAGCAAGGCATTGGTTGTAAATGGGTTTTCAAGGTGAAATGTAAGTCAGACGGGTCAGTAGAACACTATAAAGCAAGGTTGGTTGCAAAAGGGTATGCACAGACATATGGTCTAGACTATGATGAGACATTTAGTCCAGTTGTAAAGATGACTATGGTCGGGATGGTGATGCATTGGCAGCCATGTATGGCTGAAAACTATGGCAAATGGATGTTAAGAATGCATTCTTGAATGGAGATCTTCAAGAAGAGGTTTATATGCAGCAATCAGATGCGTATGTGCACTTGAAACATCCGTATGCAAGTTGACAAATTTAAGCCTTGTATGGGTTGAAGCAGGCACCTCGTGCATGGTGTGAGCGCATTAGCAAGAATCTATTGCATTTGAAATTCAGCCAGTCTAGGGCTGATTATTCATTTTATGTGAAGCATGTTAATGGAAAGATGGTTGTGGTGGTCATATATGTGGATGACTTGATTATTATTGGAAGTCATGTGGCTGAAATTTCAACAATCAAGAAGAAGTTGTCTGCTGAATCTAACATGAAAGACCTAGGAGAACTTCGGTACTTCTTAGGCATTGAGGTCATAGACACTCTTGCAGGAATCTAGATGATACAAAGGCAGTATGCTTTGGATATGCTTGAGAAGTATGGCATGACTGGCCAGGGGATATACCGTTGGATCAAAATGTGAAGATGTTTGATGATGAGAGGTGCATACAAGATGTCATGATGTATCGTAAGATGGTGGGTAGTCTTATTTATCTAACCATCACATGTCCCGATTTGATTTATGGAGTAGGGGTGATTAGTCAGTTTATGCAAAGGTCGTGTAAGAGCCATCTTGATGCAGTTAGAAGGATCCTGCGGTATGTGAAAGCAACTATAAGTTATGGCCTATGTTATGACAAAGGTGGAGAGCTATGCATGTATGGGTTCATAGATGTAGATTGGGCTGGTAGTGTCATGGAACTAAATCCTTCCCTTTGTGATACAATTCTTCCCTAATTAGCTGACAAAGCTTTTCAAACTAACCTGTGTTTTTGCACCTTAGTGAGATTTCCTAATAAAAAAGAAGTGGATCACCTCTTGTGTAAGTTTTCTCGGCCTTGAAACTTTGGTTATTTGGAATTGTGTTGCTCCAATCATGACATCTAGTTGTTAACTTGCCAATGCGTTTGCACCCCTATTTTTTCTTCTAGACACATGCTCAATTTTAATCATTTCAAATTCCTTTAGTAGACTTTGATTTTCCTCAACCAACTCAAGAGGTTAGAATTCTTACTAGCAGCATGGCATCTCCTTTCACAACCAAGCTCGTAATTTTCTATCGTAAACAAGCTTCTAATCCCATCTTAATGGTGGCATACTCTGCTTCATTGTTCATTGTTTGAATGAACATTAGATAGAATTTTACCTTCCTGAAGGACTCTTGAAGGACCACCTCTTGCTCGGGGCTTAGAATGATGAACCTGCTCCTACAGAATTGGTCTTCCTCCTATAAGCTCCATCAAAATACAATGTGAATGCATTAGTAAAAGTTTCCTCTACCTTTGGATCTTCTATCTTTTTTCTTGCTCTTGGGGTCACCTTCTTATGATAGCCGTATGTTAACACATTTGCTAAGCTTGCTCGGGTACCATCCTCCACCAAATAGGTGTATTCAAACTCTTGCAATTCTAAGATCCATAGTTGGTGAGATATTCATGTGTTGAACCACATAAGGGGCCGTGTTCTCAATTGTTAAAACAACAAAGGGTTTAGACAAAAGGTAAGACCTAAACTTCCTTACTGCAAACATGAGAGCCAACATAATTTTCTCAGCATTTGGTGAACTTCTCCTAGCCTCTATCATCACCTTACTCTTGAAAAGTAAATTGGATGCATAAAGGCTATATTTGGATCCTTTTGTATTAGTACTGCACCAATTCCGTGAGAGCTAACACTTGGACAAACATAGAAAACCAAATCCCATTGCGGTGGCATGATGATTGGTAAAGAAATAAGCATGATTTTTACCTTATGAAATACTTCCTCACTCTCATTATCCCGTGTAAGTGAGTCTCCGGAGTGAGTCTTTGCAATGGTGAAACTATTTGGGTAATCTCGTAACAGTTCGACTTCTTTCTCCTCAGGTGGCATCTTCAAAAGGATAGAACTTCCATTTGACCAATAATTCTCTGAGAATTCTATTCCTGAGAACCTTCTCTTGAACAACAAGGATTTCTTCATATTGGAGTTCCATCTGCCCCCCTTGGGTTGAAGAAGTTAAGATTTCACTCATCAAGCACATGATTCGGGCTTGGTACATACTTTTTAAGAAGGCTGACATGAAATACATCATGAACTTTGAGATGAGGAGGTAGAAGAGCTCGTAGGCTAGTCACCTACTTTCTTTGTAATCAGATATGGCCCACAATACCTAGGGGATAACTTCTTGTACTTCCCAAGAGATAGAGAACTTCTTTTGGGGCATACTCGAATGAAGACCATATCTGCTTCATTGAATTTTCTATCTGTCCTCTTCTTATCTGCATATTGCTTCTGTTTATCATGGGCAGCTTTTATATCTTTGCGAATTGACTGCATCTATTGCTCCATGTCGTCAAGCATCTGTCTAGACATCTCGACCCTAATCATTGGGTCGGACCAAGTTAATGGAGTTAAGCAATCTTGTCCATAATATAGAGCTTTGAAAGGGCTCATCCCGATACTTTGTTGACAAGAAGCATTGTAGGCGAACTCGACTAGGTGCAGATAGCTTAGCCACTTCTTGGGTTCCATGCCACAGCATGACCGAAGTATATCTTTGATTACTTGGTTTACTCTTTCTGTTTGACCGTCAGTCTCGGGGTAGTAAAAGCTGTGTTGAGATCCAAGAAAGTTCCTACTGCTTTGAAAAATGCAGTCCAGAATCTTGAAGTAAACTTGGGATCTCGATCACTTACTATTCTCCTGGGTAGGCCATGCAATCTGAAGATTTCTTTGAGGAACACTCTGGCCACATCCACTACGGTGTAGGTTTCTTTTACTTGGAACAGATGGGAAACTTTGGTTAGTCTATCAACAACTACCACGAAGATGGAGTTGTAACCTGATTGTACAATAAAATCCATACTGATACATTCCCACTTCATCTCGGGGATGTCTAATGGATGTAACTTCCTAGGCATTTTTACTCTCTTAGCTTTGACTTTTTGACATGACAGACATTGACGTACATGATTAAGTATATCTTTTTTTTAGACCATGCCAAAAAAAAGCTTTTCTTTACAGACATGTAGGTGTTGATAAAACCTGGATGTCCTGCAATAAGGCTATCATGAGCTTCATTCAAAATTTTACCCTTAGTCCCCTCATCATTGGGAATGCATAGCCTGCGATTATAAGACATATCCAAACGGCATGACAGTGAATTCATAATGCCCATACCGAGTATTGATGGTGGCCGTCTTTGGGATATCTTGCTCATCATTAATCCTGATCTGATAATACCTTGATTTGAGATCTATCTTTGTGAAGATCTAAGCTCCACTTAGCCTATTGAGAAGCTCATCAAATTATGGGGATAGGATACTTATTCTTAACTGTCAGCTGATTTAGACCTCTGTAGTCCACACAGAGTCTTAGCATTCCATCTTTCTTTTTCTGAAGCGCAAGAGAGATCTACTTCCGCTGCCACCATTCGGGAATCCGGTGCGCAGAGGGGACAGCGGGATCTCACAGTTGGTATCAGAGAGCTGTTGTAAAATTTACGTAACAGCAGCAGAAATTGCTTAAAATTTTAAGAAATAATGTTTTCGCTTGTTATTATTATGTTGAATAAACTTCAAAAAAATTAAAAACTTCTAAATTGAATTGGAAATTATAGATGGAAGTTCCATACTTATCCGGTATTCCCGACCTCACCCAGTCTCACAAGACATGACCGCGTTCGCCTTTGAGCATCTCATCTCTTCCGCTTCGACTCAAACAAGCCGAGCAAGACTCACAAGCCATTTTGAGGATTTATATTTTCCTGACCCAGCGGAGAGACGACAGCATAAGTGGTTTGTAGGGTTGTATGTCCACGCCTCTTGCGACCGGCGTGCAATGCTGTGGCAGAACCTCTCATTGGCAATGATTCTGTTAAAGCTAAAAATGGTGCGTAGTGTTATTCTATATCATTCGACGCCTCGGAATTTCAGACTTTCATGCCAAGTCTACAGACTCCTTAGTTGTTTTATTCCTAAGGAGAAGATAATAGCTCCCTTGTCAGTAAGTGAACGTTTGTATCAGGGCATGCCAGTATTGTCGTCTTATGCGTCTCCCGAGGAGATTTTGAATTCTGGAGCCGAGCTGCTCTATGTACATATTGCAACTTATATATAAATAAAGAAATGTTTTTTGGAGAAGAATTCCCTGTTGTATAAGTGATTGTTTATGAACGTTTGTATCAAGGCATGGCTATGGCCCTAGTACCGTCGTCTTATGCGTCTCCCGAGGAGATTTTGAATTCTGGAGCCGAGCTACTCTATGTACATATTGCAACTTATATATAAATAAAGAAATGTTTTTTGGAGAAAAATTCCCTGTTATATAAGTGATTGTTTATGGACGATCTAATAAAGAAAAATTTGTTATCGGACATATGTCATAGATCTCCAATAAGATCATTGTCTTGTTTAAGGAATTGTTCTCCGAACCTCTTAAGTCTTAGGATCTCATCGATGATATCAAAATAAAAATTTAATAATATATAAATTTTTGGCAGAATCATGAGACGAGGAAACTGTGGCCGTCAGCCAGACCCTCTCTCTGAAGATGATGAGCCCTGATGTTCGCAAGGCTCTTCATAGGACTTAGCCAGGACCCTTCACAAAGGAGAAGGGGAGAACCTAGGCAAGGCTGTGGAGAAATGGGTGGAAGCCATGAAAGAATATTTTGATGTCATAGGCTACAATGAGTGGAGCAAAATGGCTCTTGCCAGGCTGAAAATGGAAACAGCCAGGGTAGCATGGAGGAACCATTGTGACACCAACCGTCTGGACAGAAATTCTCAGTCCTGGACCGACCTTAAAACCGATTTAAGAAAGAGATTTTGTCCCCCTGGATTTTTGGAAACCAAAATGAACGAATTCTTAGAGCTAACACAGGGGAGCAAAAGCATCAAGGAATATCACCAGGCCTTTGCTCTTCTACTCAAATATTCACCACCTCTAGATGAAGATCAACTCATGGCCAGATTCATTCGGGGAATGAACAAACCCTTGGACACATTGGTCAAAAATGACAAGATAGTGTCCATGGCTGAAGCTGTCAGAATGGGAAAGGACTTTGCCAAAGCCTTCATTGTAAAAGTCCCGCCAAAGCCAGCTCCCTCATCCTTCAAGAGATTTCAGACACCGGGAAGTTCTTCCAACTTTCTGCCTCCAAAGAGACACCAAGGTCCTAACCAGAATGTGGAAACGGGAAGCTTTCGAAATGAAGGAAGACCTTTCCCTCGAAGTACATTCTTCGGAACTTCAACTCTCTCCAAAATGCAAAGAAAAGATCTTTGAAGCGAGAGCAGATGCTTCGGATGTCAAGGACTTGGGCACCAGCTCAAGGATTGCCCCTCTCCTTCTGTGGGCCAAGGAAGCCAGGGTCCCAGAGTCCCGAGATAGACTCCTTCTTATCAGTCCAATCAGGGTCCCCCATGCCAGAATCAGGGAAATCCCAAGAGAACTCAAGCTCCGCTGTCTGCCTCTGTCCAGAGTAGCCTCAGAACTCCTTCCCAGAACTAGGGCAACCAAAGAGAAAGAGTTCCGCCTCAGACTGCAGCAGCAGCCAGAGCAGTCACAATTACAGAAGTAGTGGAAGAGGAAAGAGGACAGATTTATGTTGCAATTGAAAACCAAGGGCCAAATCGTCAATTCTCCGTCATCAATACTCCAGCTGAGTATTAGGGTAAGCCTTTAAATCTTTTGATTGATTCAGGCAGTACTCATTCTTTCATTTCCCCTGGATGCTTGCGTACTTTCATAATTAAAAAAATTATTCTTTTATGCATAAAAATCCATTTTGATGAAAGTAACACTTTCATAATAAAAAAATTTATTCTTTTATGCATAAAAATCCATTTTGATGAAAGTAACACTTTCATAATAAAAAAATTATTCTTTTATGCATAAAAATCCATTTTGATGAAAGTAACACTTTTATTAAAAAAATTATTCTTTTATGCATAAAAATCCATTTTGATGAAAGTAACACTTTCATAATAAAAAATTATTCTTTTATGCTTAAAAATCCATTTCGATGAAAGTAACACTTTCATAAAAAAATATTCTTTTATGCATAAAAATCTATTTTGATGAAAGTAACACTTTCTAATTAAAAAAATTATTCTTTTATGCATAAAAATCCATTTTGATGAAAGTAACACTTTCATAATAAAAAATTTATTCCTTTATGCATATAAAAATAATAATCAATATGCATCTTCTATGCATGAAAATGACACTTTTAGAGTATAGAAATGATAGGGATTACTCTTTTAGCATAATAAAAGATAATACTTATTTCCAAAAATTTCACCATAACCTCCTTTGTATGGCTGACCATTTTTTAAATTTTCCTCCTTAATTTGTTTTAAAAATTAACTCTATTTGATTTAAAGTGATCTAGACTAATCAAAATTCACTTATAAAAGAGAAAACATTATAAAATTTTTAATTCCACTTAACTAAGATAAAGAAGGGTTGATTAAAGAAGAGAGAGGGGAAAAGCCTTTCGATCAAGGCATAGCGTCCATTTATCACTTCAAACAATCATAAAAATTAGAAAAGCATAAACATCAATAAATAAAGTTACAAGATCTCTACTTACATAATTTCTGGGAGCTTTCCTTTGGCTTGATGGCTTGAGGGTTCTACTCTTGTTTGTAACAAGAGTGGCCACCAATCTTTGGAAGAGGGAAACGTCAAAAACTAGTGAATTATTAATAAATTCATAGTTCTTGGCTTGGGAGAGTAGAGTAACAGTGCATAAACACTATTATTTTTCAACAAAGGGGGAGGCTTCTATTTATAGGAAAATTTGAGCTCCTAACCAAACAAACTGATTCTAGAATTTTTCAAATCAGTTTGGTCAATTTTTGACCATTTTTAGGTCAGTTGAGCTAATTTTCTGGAACTAGACTTGAATTAGGAGAGAGGAGAGATGAAATATCTCAATTTTTGAAGATTTAAAACTCAATTGCACATGTGAAGTAGGCGCCTCATTCATGAGGGGGAATCCCCATTGTGAGGTGTCAAAAATCCATTTTTTTAGCTTTTCCTTTGGTCCTTAGTCCACTCTTCATCTTATGTGAGTATTTACTCATTTTTGGGAGTGATTTTCTTTATTTCTTCTATTTATCTTCTTCATACATTTGGATGAGTTTGATTGGCCCTTCAAAACCTTAATTTGAAAATTTTCAAAAATCTGGACCCCTAGGATAAGGCCTCTTGAATAAATTATACTTAATTTCTAATGCACCTTCTGAAAATATTTTTGAACTTCTATTTTGGGGGAACTTATTTTAATAAGAAGAGATATTTTTCCATCCAAAAATATTCAAAATCTAAATATTCTCTCTCTAGAATATTTTCTCTCTCTAGGCCAAAACAAGTAGAAACAAGATCTTTTATATTTGTGAAGAGGGAATTGATTACAGGGGAACATGCTGGACATCTTGAGAGGCTGGGGAGGAATCTTACATCACAAGCACCATAAGAGGCTAGAAGAGGACCAAGAAGGCAAGCACACGATCTCATTTGCTATAATTGTAATTAACCAGGGCATGGGATGTATAACTGCCCATATCCAAGAAGACCTCAAGGAGGTATGTACCTAGCACGTTGACCATCTCAACTACTTTTGAGAGATGTTCCTCCACCACAACAGGCAATTCCACTAGTACCACCGGCACCACTAAAAATAATGTGGGGGATGGATGGTTGAATTTCCTTCGATCTTCTTCTTCCCTACTCAACCAACATCACATAAAGATAAGAGTACACACTATATGGGTTAGTACTCAACTAGTACAACATATGTGAGTCGGTCCATAATGTGAACCCGACTAAATAAGCTGGTGTTATAACTATGCCAGTCTCTAGTATTCCAAAATGGCTGTCACACAGCCTGTCATCCTACTAGCCGCATATCACCCATAATCTCACCAACCATGCCAGTGGTGGTGGAGATGTGGAAGCTATCACCCAGGTGGGTAATCAATGTCTGCTGTAGCACTAGTTGAGAGCGATATCTCAACACTCCCCCTCGAGCTCAACTCCACACACTGCACTCCAAGTAAGCTCCTAAACCTGTGGAGCTTCTCTGTGCTCAATGTCTTCGTGAAGATGTCTACCACCTGATCCTCTATGTGCTGACATATACCAGATCTACATCTCCTGCTAGAACTTTCTCCCCCCTCACAAAGTGATAATGCACCTCAATGTGCTTCGTTCTAGCATGATATACTGGGTTATTAGCTAACTTTATGCTGCTCATGTTGTCTCAATATATGACAACTGCCCTATCCATGGGCTCTCCTATGTCACCAAGTAGCTTTTGAAACCAAGCTATCTCACAAGATGCCATAGCAGCACCCCTATACTCTGCCTCTGTTCTTGACAAGGTAATTGTTGGCTGCTTCTTACTGCTCCAACTCACAGCAGCAGCACTCCCAAATGCGAACATAAAACCACTGGTAGATCTATTGTCTGCAATACTACCATCCCAATCAGTATCTGTGTACCCATGCAACCCTATCTCTGTACCAGCCTCATAGAAAAGTCCATAATCAACTATGGACTTTATGTACCTGCTGAGGATCCGTCTAGTCGCATCTAAGTGTGGCTTCCTAGGGGCCTGCATAAACTGACTCACAAGTCCAACAGCACAGCTCAAGTCTCTAGCCTTATAATGGTCATGTAGATAAAACTACCCACTATTCGCCTCTATGTAGTGGGGTCCTCCAAAAGCTCACCTGTATCTGCAGAAAGCTTTGTGTTCTACCCCAATGGCACTGAAATAGGCTTACAGCCTATCATACCATACTTTGTGTTCTACTCCAATGGCACTGAGGCTTATAGCCTGTCATACCATACTTGGAAAACATGTCCAAGCCATACTGCCTGTGCAATAGCAAAATGCCATGAGGTGATCTCACCACCTCTATGCCCAAGAAATACCGTAGCTCACCCAAAGCCTTCATCTCAAACTTATGCTTCAAAAGCATCCTAACATCATGTATGTCTGCATCACTCTATCACCAGTGATAATCAAGTCACCAGTGACTTTATTATCACCAGTAATAATCAATCAAGTCATCCACATAGATGACTAATAGCATGATCCCTCTATCTATCTTTTTCACATATAGTGCAAAATCTGCATTGGATATCTGAAATCCAATGGTAACAAGATACTCCCCGATCTTGTTTGACCATGCTCTGGGTGCCTGCTTCCAGCCATACAAGGCTTTGCGTAACCTGCACACAAAATCTGGATGTGCATCATTCTCATAACTTGGTGGCTATATCATGTACACTTCTTCTTGCAAATCACCATGCAAGAAAGCATTGTTTACATCCATTTAATGTAAAGACTAACCCTTCGCTGTGCAGCCATAGCAATGACAGCTCTCACGGTTGCCATTCTTGCAACCGAGTTGAATGCCTCCTCATAGTGTATGCCATAAGTCTACGTACCTACTCACTGAACCATCAGCATTGTCCTTGACTTTATATACCCACTTACATCCAATTGCCTTCTTTTCCAAAGGCACTAACTCCCATGTTGCATTTGCATCCAATGCTTCCATCTCCTCATCCATGGCATCTTCCCATTTCTTATTTCCAATTGCATGCTCAAAGCAAGTGGGCTCAACCTCCTGTATTGCTTTTATCATGTAAGCATAATGATGGGTTGTATATCCATTATATCTTAACTTGTCAACAGGGTATCTAACCCTCGTAGACCTGCGTACACCTGGATCACTGCCAGGTGTCCTCAAAATAACCCTAGTTCTCCTTACACTAGGAGTAACCACATATGGAATGCCAAACTCCTCATCAAGGCTCTACTCAGAGCCACTAGAGTCACCATCCACATATGAGTGACATGCTTACAGATCAGGCACAAAAGGTTGATCTACCTTTTCCTTCCCTTTCCGTGATACATGTGTACCTACATCATTACTCAACCTGCCTGACCATGAGCTAACATTGGATCACTGCTTGAGGACTCCCCAGGTCCACTCAGCACACCTATGATTGTTGCTCTACATGTACTGCAACATGAGCACTTCTTACATTTGCATCTTCTGTTGCCTTCACTACATACCAGCTACTCATCGCATCGAAGACAACATCTCTGCTTACTCGCAATCAAAGACAACATCTCTGCTTACTCGCATCTCACGAGTAGTAGGATTATAGCATCAATAACCTTCTTGCTCCATAGCATAACCAATGAAGATGCATTTCTCTACTTTTGGATCCAACTTTGTTCTCACTCCATCAAGAACATGTACATATGAAATACACCCAAACACTTTCAAGTGAGACACATCCAGTCTTATGCCTGTAAACTTCTGTTCAGGAGTCATGCCATGAACAACTGTAGTGGGTATCATGTTCATAATGTACACATCAGTTGCTACTACTTCTACCCAAAAGTAATGTGGAATATTCTTTTCAGTAAAATCAAGGCACGTGCCACTTCTACAATGTGCCTGTCTTTATGCATAAATAGATGCATTAAAAAAAGAACTTTTTTTATTATAAAAGTGTTACTTTCATCAAAGTTGATTTTTTTATGCATAAATAGGTGCATAAAAGGATTTTCTTTTATCTAAAAGTGTTATTTCCATAGAAGTTGGATTTCGTGCATAAATAGATACATACAAAATTTTTATATCAAAATAAGAGTTCTCTTTAATCGTACGTTTAAATCCCATGAATATTGGAAAATGAATAAGTAAATACTCTGTGAAGGAAAATTCTACTGTTTCATATTCTCTAGGATGGTAATGATAAAATTCAGAAAATCTATGAAAGTCGGAATTTAGATAAATGGTTAATTTATTCCTCATAGGAATACGTGTTTAGTTTTAAATTCAGTTAAGCAAAATACTCAATGCATGAAATTTAGTAAAGTAGTAATTCAAATATTACCCTTCGAGAAAGATACTTCAGGAAGAACCTTTCCAGACTCGAACCCTGAATTAGACTATGACCATGACTTAATCTCCTTCGTCAGTTTTTCAAGAAAAGAAGATGTGAACAGTTCAGTAATCTACACTCAAATCACCCACCGAATCTGAAACTAAGTTGAGACCTTGATTTTGATCTGAGGATCAAGAATCCATAATTCGAGGAATTCTGCTTGGAAATCCAGACCTGTGATCTAGAAGTCTTGGGATACGGAATTAAGATATACTCATTGTATTCAAAAGAAACTCAAAACTGAAAACTTGTATAGAAACCTTGTTTTCTTAAAGGACTGTCTTACGCCAGAATGCTAGAGGGAGAATTTGGTATATGTGTTTTCTAAGGGAAGTTCGGTTGTAGTTGGTGGGGAGTGTTCAAAGGACGGCTCACGTGGCAAAAACCTTGACCAGCCTGGGTATTTTTTGAAGTAATTTTTAATATTTACTAACTAAAAATGTTATTTTATTGATTTGTGTTGATGATTTGCATGTGGTTCGTCGATATGGTGATTGGAACGCGTGTTACTACTATTCAATGGACGATTCGACATTGCGAGAAAATTTTGTGAGTTTAATGCTATTTTTTTTCTATTTTTTATAGTTTAAAATAAGGATTAATGAAAATTTTTACAAAATAACCACATATTTTACTGTGGATATTTTTGGTAGAATGGATTCCCTAAATTTTTAGAATTTTTAGAATTTTTTTCCTAATTTTTTAGAATTTTTTTGAGCATTTTTATGGTTGAAAATGTATTTTTTAATACTTTTTTGCGAGTTTTTCCAAGGGTATGCGATCAAATTTCTGCCAATTTTCTGCTGAAATGCAGTAGAGGGCAGCACATTGATGCATGAAATGCTCTCTCGTGTGCGTGGGATCCTCTTTGTCTCTCAAATCTATTTTTTCTCATCTATTTTCCTCCCGCTCATGTGAACTCCTTTTAATAGGGATTTTTTAATTAAACATTAATCATAATTAATATTTAATTATGATTAAGTAAAAGTTTATTAAAAACTTTAATCAAAAGATTAATCCTCCTCTCTGTTAACAGAGAAGGAGGGGGAGGGAAGAGAGTTGAATGGAGAAGGAGAGGAGAGAGGGAAGAGGAGAGAGAGGACTCCCTCTCCCTTATTTTCAACAGGCGCACATGGGGGCGGGGGCTGTGCTGCTGCAGCTCGCCGGGCGAAAATCGCCCCCCCCCTTAAATTTCTTTTTATAAGCTTAACCTTTAAAGCTCAAAAAAAGAGCTTTAATTAAATATTTTGATTTTTTTTCACAAAAAGGGGTTTTTTTAATTCAAAAGCTTTTCAAAAAAGCTTGGAAAAAAGCCATAAAATATGAAATTTGAGATAAAAATTCTCTAAAAATTTCCTCTTGAAACCCTTTGGCTTTCCGTATTCCCGGGAAACCTTTTGGTTTTCCGAATTTTGGAAATCTTTTGACCTTCCGTATTCCGAAAACTTTTGACCTTTCGCATTCCGATTTTTTTTTGTCTTTTTTTGTGGTGTGTCCATTTGGGCACCCGTGACCATTCAAATTCCTTTAAAAATATATTTTTTGACCTAGAAAATTAAAAAATCCATTTAAATTGTAAATTTTCATTGGATTTGAGAATTGTCGGGCGGAATTGGAAATTTCGTGAACGATGGGATTCTCAGGAAAAATTAGGAATTTTTTAGAAATTATTTTTAGAAATCCTAAAAATTGATATTTTTAAAATATCAATGGTATTTTGGCAAATCTAAATTGCTAAAAAATTTCTAGAAAAATATAGGTTTGGAATGCCATAAGATAGGTTTAGTGAAATTCAAAATTATCGTATTTTGAGACCCTATAAAATTAGGAAAAATTTAGAAAAAATCATGATAATTCTTTTTCTCAAGAATTTAATATTTTCGAGAGTTATTTAATATTGAAGTACGTTTTCTCATATTGACATTAGATTGATGTGGGTTATTCACATATTATTAATACGATTGTACCTCGTATTAGTAGTTATTTCAGTTTGGATAAATTCTAAAATGATTTTTTACCATTGTTTAGCCATTCTTTTTGGACATGTTCCTTAATTTCTTTTGATGGCTATAATTTGCATTCAAAGTGTGTTTCACCTTTGACACTTTTCCATGATAATTTATTTTACACTTATTTAAGTGTGGTCTATGCTTAATTTCTTAAGCTTAACACAAATTCTATCATGGGTTAGTTGATCTGTTTGTTTTGGTGGATTTTATTGGATGTTTTTCAAGTTTTATATGGACTCATCAGGTTCTACCTAGATCACTTGTATATAGGGGTTTTTTAATGAGTGTTACATACATGTGTTTAACTTGCTTACTTTGGAGTTTTGCTTGAACGACACCACGTTCATATACTCTGGAGGATTGATGAGTTGGCCACCAATTTTAATGCTTCTTTTAGCATGATTAATGACCATTAGATGGCATGCATTGATTTTTATGATCAACTATGGTTTTCATGGATTTGAGGAGCTTCTATGCTTTTATCCATGGTTTTATAAAGATCTTTTGATCTTTTGGATAATATCATGTGCTTTGAAGGTAGCATTTACCTTCATTTTTTGCACGTAATTTTGGACTATGTTCCTTTTACTTTTGTACATATTCCAACTTGGATACCTAGTTGCTTATGTATCTAGGTGCGTTATTTTTCTACCCTAACTTTATTGTGTTTTGGGTAATCATTAGAAAGGTTCCAATAATTCAAATTCTTTTTTAATGATATACTCGAAAAGAGTTATTCCTTGATGTGGTCTCAAGTATATAGAGACAGGTTTTAGTATGTGAAAGTCTGGGATAAGGCTATTTTATTCCTTTTATATAGGATTTTATTCATATTTCCTAGATGGCATACTAGGGAGTTTCAAATTATCATGGTGGTATGGGACGCTAGAGATCCCTCACATATATTTTCTTATGGGATAATTTGGGCTCAAGATTGTTGCTTTGCTTACATCACTTAGCATGTTGACCTCAACACTCAAAGACAATCTCATTTTCTGAATTCACTAGAAGTTATAATGTAGGCATTCTCTCTAGATAAACTTATTTTATCTATAGCCTGCATGTATTGATGAGTGTAATCTCGTCGGCATTTTCACTTGTTGAAATCTCTTTGTGTAGAGTTCAACGAGTTTATCTTGTTGTGTTTGGATTAAGGAAATTTGGATTTTTTCTTTGTTGGCATTTCTTTCTCTAGTTCCATACTTTAGGTGATTTATATGGTCAACCTGATGGTTTACGGATGGACATATGTGACTCATCGAGACGGTGATGACTCTCTATATTGATATGGGTAACTCGGGACGTCGATTATTCCATGTGCAGATGTGGGTACGTCGGGGCACCGATGAATCCCTAGTTTCTACTGTTATAATGCCATGTTTTCCTACTTTCTTCTATCAGGAGTGCTCAGGATAGGGCACAATTCTATGCTGATAGAGGACGCACAACTTGGTCTTTTGAACCAGGAGTGCTGGTTTATTTAAAAGTTCCTAAAGATTCTCAAACTTTGTCAAAAGGAAAATGCTCGAATTTATCTCCTAGATATTGTGGTCCATTTCGATTTTTACATCAAATTGGCATGGTTGCGTTTGAATTTAAACTATCTCCACATGTTAGAGTTCATCCAGTCTTTTATATTAATAGATTGAAAGGGAAACTGGGAGGTGGGGATAACATAGTTACTCCTCAAGAACTCGTTGAAGTCAAAGAATTATCCTATGTTCCACATGAACCTGATAAGACACTTGAATTTAGGGAAAGGAAACTTTGTAGTTGACTAATCTCTGAGGTTAAAATTAGGTGGAAAGATAGGGAAATAGAGGATTCGACTTGGGAGTCGGTTGAGATTGTTCAGCGTAATTCTCCTTCTTTTCATTGCAAGAGTGCAATGTTTTGAGAGAGGGGAAGTATGTTATATTCACATTATGTGTGGATATACTAGGAGGCTAACCCACATTAGGCTTGTGAGCATGGGAGCATGGGAACAAGCTCTAGCGGAGCATGGGTTAGGACTAACCTTAAGGGTTAAGGTTAGGGTCAGGCATCCAAGGGTCACACATAGGAAATGGAGAGTCAAGAGTTACTTGAGGGCCCTCCTATATAATAGGGGCATGGGGCACACTCAAGGGAGGCTTGGAGGCTTAGGCCATGGTCTCTTGTATAGAGGATCATATCTACTCACCTACCATTTCACACTATAGCTACATTCTATTGGATAAAAGTTATACCTCTTGATGGTATGGGACATCAAGGCAAAGGTGTGATGTATTTCATTATATTTCATGTGTGCATCCCTTGGGCGGGTGGATGAGTTTATGCCTGATTTATGCATGTTTATGCATAACAATTATCTAGAGAGATCTTAGGGTTTTAACAATACCTCCACAACAAAACAAGCAAGGTGGGATGGCAGGGATACACATGCCCATGCATTGGTGGGACTCTCTATAAAGAGGAGCATTATTCCTCATATTTACTCATGTAAAACTGCCAAAGCTTTGGATGCACTTACTGCACCACCAGATGTGTAACTTGCACAAGAAATTAATATGAATGAGGATGATTTAATGGATGAGTTTCTCACAAGGATTAAAGATCAAGGAGCTGCTTGCATGTATTAATGAGACATATTTGGGCAGCTCATTGCATGTATTAATGAGGCATATTCTGATAGTTCATTGATGTCTACCATTCTCATAGCTTTATCGCATTCATACCAGGGTTTTGAATCGACACTTAATTAAGGGTAGGCCCAATGTGCTTACATTTGATGCATTGGTTGTAGTGCTCTTACATCCAAGAAGAGTGATCTCGACAAAATTGAACTAGTGGTGGCTATCAATGAATGCAGAAGAAGAAGAAAGACTCAGGCATGGTTATGCACCAATCAAGTGCTGAAAAGAAGGAGTTAACAAACTATGGTTATGCACCAAGCGCTAAAAAGAAGGAGTTAACAAACTATGCACAAGATATGCCCAAGTGTTATGATCCTTTTGTCCATTATGTATGCATAAGATATGCAGGTATATGCATGCTAAGGTGCACAAATAGTGGTGTCCCGAACAGTACTAAACAACACAAGCTATTAGCGATGGAGAAAACAACATGAAATGTTTCTTTTTTTAAATTATATGCATTTTCTTTCCCCACTCCTCTTTGGGCAGTTATGCATTTGAAACAACCTTTGTTTTAGGTGAAAAAAAACCCTTGTTTTAGGTGAAAAAAAAACTGGGCCATCTCCCCCATGTCACTCTCTCTCTCTCTCTCTCTCTCTCTCTCTCTCTCTCTTTTCCAACCACTTCTCCTTCTCTCCCACCCTATTTGCTATACTATTTCGTAGCCCATACTACCCCCGTTTACTCTGTTTTGCAGCTACTCATACTGAAAGAAAGCCTGTGTTTTCAAGATTAAGCTTCATTTAGCCATCGTCTCTCTCTCTCTCTCTCAGTTACAGCAACTCTCTCTCTCTATCCCCATAGTTACAACTCTCTCTCTCTCTCTCTCTCTATCCCTCTCTCCCTCCCTCTCTCAATACATAACTGAATACTCTCTCTCTCTATCCCTCTCTCCCTCCCTCTCTCAATACATAACTGAATACTCTATTACCTCTCTCTCTCTCTCTCTCTCTCTCTCTCTCTCTCTCTCTCTCTCTCAAAATGCACAACTGAACACATTCTCTGATTCAAGTATGATTATCTTCGTTGTTCTCTTCTTGTTTTGGCTGTGCAGAGGAGAGTTGACTTGCACCTCTCTCTCCCTCTCTCTCTCTCAATACTACACAGTTGGGCCAATGTTTATCGTTGCTCAAACTCCACATTCTATTGAAAGGTTTGATTTCTCCCAATTTTAATTTTTGATTGAATGTTATTTAGGTTTTATTTGTTTAGGTTGAGGTGCAATGGAGAAATGTAATTTTTGATTGAATGTTGTTTAGGTTTTATTTGTTATTGTTGAGGTGCAATGGAGAATATTACCTATATTCCAACACAATTACACAATTACATCAATAAAAATCTTACAAATGTAAGATCGCTGCATTGATGGATTGTACACAATGTGCTATGGAACAACGTGGGCTAATAAAGGAGTATGAAGCAAAGAGGAAAAGAGAGCAACGTGCGAAAGCAATATCAAGATATGAAGGCTACATAATATAGGGTGATGTTGATGACAAAAAGAGACAGATGATTTCTCGTAATATGGCTAGATATTTTCAGAGACAGACTCTTGGAATGGATGAAGAAATCAAAAGAGACATTTTCAAGAGATTTCTTGGCCATCCCTCCTTAAGAGGCATATATGGGAATGAAGAGAAAAGTGTTAAATCAGCTCTCCTACTATGAGGTGTATGCAATAGCCTTGCTATGGTGCATTGGCCAAAATCTACATATCAATTGTTTTTCAAATGGTCTAGTTTAATGATGTTAGTAAATGATACAGAAAAGGAGTCCTCTCAACCAAACTTGGTTGCCACATTGAGGTTTTTGAATATGTCTATGAGAAGCTTGTATTTGGCAAAATCTAGGGTGCGTGACATGGCCAATGAAGATCCTCTTCTGCTATCATCATGCAAGCTGTACAATGGGTAAGCTCGATTAGCCAAGAGGTGAAAGTTGGTGTTTGCCTTTTGGTCATCTCACACACATGTCACCAAACAAGAAGGATGTGTGCCACAAACGAATAGGGAGGAAGTCATTTAAGTAACACCCAATTCATTTACTTGAAGTCCCTCAAGTATGCCTATTGTTCACACAACTACTAGTTATGGATTGATTGTTGATAGGACTATGGGAAGCTCATGGTTGGCCGTCCATAAAAATAAACTTGAAAGGAATACTTAAAGCTCAAAATAGATGAAAAACTCATGCACGCGACACAACAATGGGTTAAATCTCCCCCACCATGAGAGTGGCTCACGTCCTCTTCATGGTGTATTTAAATATATTTCCTTGTACAAAAAGCAAGAGCCAAAAATACATGTAGCCAAAAATATGGATCTCCACTTTGGGCTTGCATAAGCCTAAATACAAAAGTGTGAACACTCTCACTCATGAAATAGAGCTAATGTATATCAAATATCTATCAAATATATCCATAAATGCTAAATGATTCTAATAATTCCAACATTCCTCCCTGGTGAAAAGCAACTATCCTCAATTGCTAAACATGCAATACCTCAAAGTCGATACCTTTGCATATTTAAACAACTACGTGTAATACCTCAATTCAGTGACCTTTGCATGAAAGAAAATATCAAGTTCAAAATATCCTTCTCACAAAAATCTGATTTCATAATATCAAAACCTCATGAATACCTTAATTCGGTGACCTTTGCACAAAAAATAACCATGTGTGATACCTCAAATCGGTGACCTTTACACGGCTACACCAGTCTCAATACCAAGTGTAAAATTCACTACAACTGTCTATGAAAGGAGTCGATTAGGGCAGAGTGCGTTAGCAACGGCATGGTCTGGAATCCACTGAGATTCTTCTACAGGATGATTCTTGTACTTAACCAAATATCTAACATAAACATTGCCATTATGAGTTGTAGTTTGCTCATGAGTGATCAAGAATTGCTTCAGGAACTAAAATTTATGTATCATCCTCAAGGAGAGGTGGGTCATCATAAACAGGGATAGAAGGTGGTGTACATTTAAAGGATCTAAGTAGACTAATGTGAAAGGGATTATGAATATTCCAATGGTCAAGAAGGGACAAACGATAAGCATTGTCATTGATCTTGACAGTAATTCTAAAAGGCCCATAAATCGTGGATATAATTTAATGGCTGGATGTTTCTCAACAGACTTTAATCTGTGCTTTTCTATGTGAAGCCAAACTAAAAGTTTTTGGTCTTCTATATTTGTTAGCCTGTCTAGTGTAAGCTTATTAAGCCTTAAGAATAGACTCATGAGCTTTGGCCAAAATACGGTTATGAGTCACAGCAAAATCATCGGCCCCGCTAGAACTTCATGAGAAAGTCTAGTAATTGGAGTTGGAAGTTTCTTACCATAGACAATCTCAAAAGGAGCTTTATCAATGGTTTTATGAGGTGTGTTATTATATACAAATTGTAAAAGATGCAAATACTGATCCCAATTTGTAGGAGATGAGATAGTGTACGACCTTAAAAGATCTAAAATAGTGCTATTTGTGGCCTCATTTTGTCCATTACTTTCTGGATGATATGCAGAACATAAATCAATCTTAGTGCCTAAGTTTGAAAACAATGCCATCCAAAATGATTACAAAAATGAGAATCACGATCTGAAATAATGATTTTAGGTAAACCATGATTTGTGAAAACAGTTTTGATAAGCAACTATGCAACATGTGAAGCTTTCAATGTTTTATGACATGCAATGAAATAAGCTTTCTTATTAAATATGTCAACAACTGTCCATATCGTATCATTTCGAGGAGAAGATGTGGTAGGTAAACCAGTTATAAAGTCCATAGTAATTTCTTTCCATGGTGCCACACAGGAATAGGTAAAGGCATGAGTAGCCCAAACTATTGTCCTTGGCATCTTTTAACTTGTTGACATGTCACATATTCTAATACAAAAGCAGCAACATCATGTTTTAATTGTGGCCGATAAAAATATTCTTCTGTGGTGTGAAGAGTAGTGAGAATGCCACGATGACCAACATATGGGGGACGATGCATCTATTCAAGAATAAAAGATCTATAAGGAAGTGTAATGCATAAACGCTTTTGAAAGAAAAGGAAATCATCATTATATGCATAATCATGAAGAGGCAACCAATTATTAGTTTCTAACTTGTGCCAAACATTAGAAAAATCAGGATCTATAACATATGAGTCACGCATATCATGCAAAGAATGAATGTCGCACTAAAATGTTAGAAATAGAAGGTCATCGACTAAGTGCATCCGCCACTACATTCTCTTTACTAGGTTGATATTGGATAAGAGGATCAAAACTCTGAATAAAAGTGCCCATTTAATATGTCAGTCTGGAGAATAGGGGAATGAGAACAAATATTTTAGTCTATCAAATGGTTTTTGTTGGTTTTCACTTTATAAAAAACTAGATATTTTTTAAGCAATATTGTCAATGAGAAATTACGAACAAACTTTCTATAAAAACCAGCCAAACCAAGAAAAGATCTAACTTCTTTAACACATGTTAGAGTAGGCCAAGTCTCAATGACTTTTATCCTTTTTTGAATCAACTTTGATACCTTCACCTGAAACAATGTGGCCTAAGTACTCAATTTCATCTTGGAAAAAGAGACTTTTGTTTGGATTAGCATAAAGTTGATTTTCTTTAAGAAGATTAAACACTAATGCAAGATGCTCTTCATGTTCTACATGATTCTTAATAAAGACAAGAAAACAATGATGCAATGTTGATAGTTAAGAAATATACAATTCATCATGCGTGCAAAAGTAGCAGGTGCATTGGTTAGACCGAAAGGCATAACCAAAAATTCATAATGACCAGTTTGTGTACAAAAAGTGGTTTTATAAATGTCAGAACTAGTCATTCAAACTTGATGATATCCAGATGTCAAATCAATTTTACTAAAGACAGATGCACCTTTAAGCTTCTCTAGCAAATCATCAACAGGAGGGATGGGATATCTATTCTTAATTGTGACCTTATTTAGAGCTCTATAATTAATACACATTTGGTAAGTCTTATTTTTCTTTTCAACAAGAAGAACAGGTGCACCAAAAGGAGAACTACTAGGTCAAATAAGTTTCTTGTCTAATAATTCTCTAATTTGGCGTTCTATTTCTTTTTGTTGAAGAGGATTTGTATGATAAGGAGCTCTATGAGGTGGTTGGCTACCCAGAATAATCTCTATAGTATGGTCTTTAGGACATGAAAGAGGTCAGGTAGGAGGTAAATCGTCTATAAAACAATCCTGAAACCTAGCCATGAATGCTTGCTAAGAAGGAGTGATATTATTTTCATATGCTTGCACTTCATTAACTAAAATCATATACGCACATGATTGCTTCCGAAGTGCACGTTTAGCTTGGGTATGGGATAATAATGGATACATCTCAAGAGAACAATCACCAAGTAATTGCATGAGAGTACCATCATGTGTGAAATCCATAGTATGCATGGAATAATCAATATGTGGATTGAATTCATGTCTAAATGGCATACTAAGTATGATGTCAATAGAATGCAAAGGTGCAATGAGAGTTTCATTTTTGTTTATAAGGTCCAATTTGTATCTCAAGGTCACGAACTTCATGAGTTCCCATGTATCGTTGCCTTGAAATGCAGATTTAACCTTATAACACTAAGGATGAGTCTCCAAATGCAATCTACGAACTGCCTTTTCAAAAATAAAATCATGCGTACTACTATCATTATGTAAAATAGTGATATCGTTTCCATTAATAGATCCTTTTATATGAAGCAAAGAGTGAGGAGTGATTAAAGTACTTGTCGATTCAATTTGCATACCCACTTCTTCGTTATTGAGTTGATGTTCCGTCCAATCCGGAGCCGTATCACCATCACCATCATATTATGTGTCGTCTTCAATATTGTAAAGTTGTGCCACTTGAGTAGGACAAAAAGTACACTTGTCAGCTCAATGTCCCACTCGATGACACTTGAAGCATGTAGCCACATTACTGCCTTGACGAGGTTGGGTAGGGCGAGGAGTGGGTGCATTACTATTGTGACTAAAATTGGGTTTGGGGTATACATTGCTTGGGGTGGTAGCATTAAAATTTTTCTTTACATTTGAATTAGAAACAGTGCATGCATTGCTACTCCCATTACCAAAATTACCATTATTACCATTCCATGGACGTCGTTGTTTGTGAATGAGATTGATGAAATTGAGGGCATCAAAAAGAGGATTTGAAACCTTGATTACCCCACAAAAGAAGATTGTCGATTGGGTGGAGAAGCATACTGACCATTGCGAGGTAATTGATGAGGCAAACCTTTCTTGCTCTCGGAATTATGAGCAAGAGAGATTGTGTCATCAAGAGAAGTTGGCTTGAACATGTGCACATCCGCTTGAAGAGTTGTCTCAAGACCATCGTCATACTTTTGTTGGAGTGACTCTTCAAGAACATCCTCGAGCATATGAAGCATAAGGAGTGATTGCCAAAATCTCTCTGTGTATTGAGAAACAAGATCACGATCTGTCATGCAGAGAAGATTCCATGCTCGATGAGTGTTAAGGTGGAATTGTAGAGGAAGAAAAGTAGACTTGAATTTGTCTTGGAATTGATCCCATGTGAGAGGCTTGGTAGGATCCATGCGAAGTGCGTTCCACCACCATGAAGCTCGATCACTCAACTGACTAGTAGCACACTTTATTTTTATCTTCCTTAGAGAAGAGTTCACTAGCAAAATAATCATCAAATTGAGTCAACCAAGCAAAAACTAAACTACCATCTTTTTTCACCGTCAAATTTGGAGAACGTGAATACACGACGGTAGCTGATCCTAGAGTCCTTATGAGTCCGTTGTTGTTGCAAGTCGAAAACGTATTTGAGAATCTTGCTCAAGCGATCATCTTTGGGAGGCATGACATTAGGAGATTCTTTGTGAACACACTAGCGTGTGCGCTGTTCTTTAAGTTCCATCTCGAGTAGAAGAATGTGCTCCTCCAAAGTAACAGCGAGAAGAGGTGACATATTCAAAATCGTTGGTGGTAAAGTAAGAGCGAGAAGAGGTGACATATTCGAAATCGTTTTTAGTGGTGATTGAATGTCATCAAAATCCATGGCTGTAGATGCTTTGAAGAAATCAGAGATATTGAACCAAAGACTGGAAAGATCTTTAAAAAAAAAACCCTTCAAAAAGATGAAAGATATATATGTATATATATATATATATTATTATTATTATTATTTCTTCTTCCTTCTTCTCTTCTCTCTTCTTCCTCTTCTCTCTTCTTCCTCTTCTCTTCTCTTCTCTTCTCTTTTCTTCTCTTCTCTTTTTTTCTTCTTCTTTTCTCTTTCTTCTTCTCTCACAGCTTCACCAGGGACTGCCATGCAAGCTTCCTTAATCCCATATAGTGTTGTGAAGTCGTTGCACGCTAGATATAAAGGGGAGAAGAGAGAGATGTTACCCTTGTCTCTTAGGAGACATCCATGCTTGACTTATGCGGGAGGTGAGGTGTGCCAGTCTCATGGCTATGCCATCTACCATCCGTGCTACCATCGGTGCGCTGGCTATACGATGTGCTCCCTTATGCTCGCGTCGGTGTCCTTGCTTGTTGGTGCGCTGGCAGTTATGTGTGTGCTTGCTAGCCGGTGAGATGGCGGTCGGTGTGTTCACTTGTCGGTGGCCAGTGCACTGTCCATCGTTGCGGTGTCCACTGTAGATGCCTGTCTACTCGGGCGGCACTCTGACAACTGTTGTCACCCTAGGTTTCATGCTAGCGTTCCTCACCTTCATGCAAAGGACAATAATCCCGGGCCATCTAAGTGCCCACTTCACAACCTTTTTTTTTCTGATAAGAAGGTACGACGGCATAAATACAACAGTTCTCCTTAATCCTAGCTCTCGCTCTGATACCAATATTGGAAGCTCACGGTTGGCCCTCCATAAAAATAAACTTGAAAGGAATACTCAAAGCTCAAAATAGATGAAAAACTCATTCATGCTACACAACAATGGGTTAAATCTCCCCCACCATGAGAGTGGCTCATGTCCTCTTCATGAGAGTGGCTCACGTCCTCTTCATGGTGTATTTAAATATATTTCCTTGTACAAAAAGCAAGAGCCAAAAATACATGTAGCCAAAAATATGGATCTCCACTTTGGGCTTGCATAAGTCTAAATACAAAAGTATGAACACTCTAAGGTTCACTCATAAAATAGAACTAATGTATATCAAAATGTTGCACACTAATGTGCACATAAAATATCACTGCCATTGCCGATCATAAATAATCTCCACGCGCCATGCATTAATAAATTTTTATCGAAGCAAGCCCAATGGATCCATGCACATCCCGCACACTAACCCTGCCCCACTGATCTGCACTGACATTTACAATAGAAGCTCAAAATATGTGACAAGTTAGAGGTGATCAATCTCGCTTAGGTGACCAGCCTCATGCTCATGCTACAAGCATTCAAAAAAGTATATGTTATCATTCACCAAAGCAAACCCAGTGTACTGAGTAGTGGTCTAATAACAAGTCCATTGTACATATTTCCAACTAGCCATACAACTAAGACAAAGAGGTGGCCAGCCTCATGCTCATGCTCATGCTACAAGCATCCGAAAAAAAGCATTATGCATTTCATTCCCTTCGTCTTTGTTTGCCCATCTCATTGTACCCAATGATCTTCTCCATGACCGCTCTATTGACTCTTTGTCGTAGTACAGTGCATGCTCCATACATGCCGTGTACTCTCAACGGTCCTCCGATGATTGAAGCCATAGAAACAAAAAGGGCTACCCAGCATTTGTAGTTTGCAATTCAGCTTTCCAACGTAGCCAACTTAGAATTAAACTTCTTGATAGCTTCCATGACACCCGCATTGCGATGAAGCCTGTTCTTTGCTTGTTCCAATTCAATAGCTATGTGTTCAAAGTTTGCATTCACATCCTCTACCCTCCTCTTGCTTTGCTAAACTAAGGCAACAACTTACTCAGATCTTCTGAGGTGTACACAAACTGAGTAGTCTCTTGTGCGATTTGGGTAGGCTTATTGTCAGTGCTGGGTTGTTTAGAGTCAATGTTATGAGCAACCCATTGGATTTTTTTATCCAGCTTTCCATGTGCTTTAACATTTGTATTAATAGACTCTGCAAACTTAGCCCATGCAACCCTATACTTTCCTTTGCCCCAGTAGTAGTAAGGGCTGTTGTGCTATTCTCATAAACAAAACCGCGAGCGAAGGTAATGGAAAGCTCATTGGTGGTACACCTTCTAATGCAAGGTCATCATTTGTGTATAGAGGTGAGGCTTTAAATCCCTGCACTTCACAGTTTTTCCTGTACTAGTACATTTGCATCCATCAATTGCCTTGGGTTGGCCCCTTCTCCAAGCTAAGCCCATGCTCAATATACGAAAATCATGCTTTGTGTGACAATATCGCCTTAGCATGGGAAGCTCAACAAATGAAGGTACCCAATGAGACGAGCCTCTTTTAGATGCCATTTTTGTGATCACCCTCTCCGAGATGACAACTTGGTAGTGTATGAGGGCTCATGTTGCTGAAACAAGGAGAGCATGAATGAAAATAAAACATGCATTAGTGATAAACAGATGCACACCTCTTTTTTTAGCCTGAAGGATGATCCCTGAATCCCTAGTGTGCATCGCCCCACCGTAATGGAAGCTTCAAACTTTTCAGCCGAGCATGTAGAATAGACTAACGTGCATCCGTCTTCTCCAAACTCTACATGCCATGCATAGTTTTTTGCACCTTAAAAGGCAAGAGATGGTGTCATAGTTGCCAAAGCTTCAGCCCCCTATCAAACATGTATGTGAGGGGTGAATTTTGGGCAAGATGTGTTGGAATTAGGGTTGCAGGAAAGCACACAAAGCTTGAAGAAGAAAAAGCAAGAATGCACACAACACACAATGTATTAGATTGTGTCAATGTACAAAAGATAAGTTAGCCCTAGAAGGATGGGCGTATATACAAGCCGGGGGAAAAAACCTCCTAAAGAGGGAAAAAGTGCCCCGACGGTCCTAAGTGTGTTCACACACATCACTGCCTATATATATGGCAACAAATCCCCCCTGGGAGTGATGGTGTGAACGAGAGCTGGCACTCATGTATAGGGGAGTGCCATGCCCGAAGTAGATCAATCCACAAAGGGGAGCAAGCCCAAAGCTTTGCGGAAAGCTTCGAACTTCTCATGAGGAAGCGCCTTTGTGAAAAGATCGGCGAGGTTGTCCTGTGTTGGCACATAGGTCAAGCTGATCTCTCTTGCTGAGAGTCTCTCCCTGACATAGTGATAATGCACCTCAATGTGCTTTGTGCGAGCATGAAAAACTGAGTTTCTCGCAACTGCCAATGCGCTCTGACTGTCAGTGAAGATAGAGGTGGCAGACTCCTGTCCAACACCCAAGTCAGCCATAAGTCGTCTGAGCCACACACACTCAACCGTAGCTGTGAAATCTGCCCTGTACTCAGCTTCACAACTAGAAGTGGCCACAGTAGGTTGCTTCTTGCTCAACCAAGATATGCATGAGCTACTGAGCATGAAACAAAAACCACTTGTGGACACTCTTGTGTCATAGAGCAACCAGCCCAATCTGAGTCCGAAAAAGCATGTAAATCTGGCCGCAACGATCCCCCCTTGGGATAAAACAACCCAAGATGTATGGTGCGACTCAAGTAGCGAAAGATGCATTTAACTGCCTTCCAGTGCTGAGACCCTGGGCTATGCATAAACCTGCTCACCTGTGAGACTGCAAACTGAATGTCCGGCCTCGTAATGCATACATAAATGAGGCAACCAACAGCTGTCTGATAGAGTGTGACATCAAAGTGATCTCCAACATCATGAAGACTCAACTTCAAACCTGTCTCCATTGGAGTAGCAATAGGCTTGCAGTCTTCAAGGCCAAATCTTCGCAACAATGTCTCAATATACTTTGTCTGACACAAAGCAATACCTCCATCACACTGCTTAAATTGTATCCCCAAATAATGATGCAAATGCCCCAAATCTGACATCTCAAAAGAGGCATTCAAATCAGTCTTAAAATCAGCAATATGACTCTCATTTGGTCCTGTGAGTAGCATGTCATCGACATAGAGAGCAATGATTAGATGTACACCATCCACACGTTTAACATACAAAGTGCTTTCTGTTGGACTATTCTGAAACCCATGTGCAGTCAAATATGCATGTATCTTTTCATACCAAGCTCGTGGAGCTTGCTTTAAACCATATAAAGCCTTTTTCAACCTGCACACTTTGATTTCCTGCCCTCTTTGAACAAAACCACGAGGCTGCGATACATACACCTCCTCATGCAAATCTCCATTCAAGAACGCAGTCTTTATGTCCAGATGATGTACATTCCAACCATTATGAGCTACCAATGCACAAATGCTACGAATGGTAGTCATACGACAAGTGGGAGCAAAGGTCTCATCAAAATCAATGCCCTTTTCTTGAGCATAACCCTTTGCAACAAGTCTAGCCTTATAGCGATCAACACTGCCATCTGGCTTTCGTTTCAATTTAAAAACCCACTTACATCCAATGGCCTTTTTACCAATAGGCAAATCACACAAAGACCATGTACCATTCTTCATTATAGCATCATATTCACTTTGCATTGCAGCCAACCAATTTTCTGATTTTTGTGCCTTATCAAATGAAAGAGGTTCTTCCTCTTCACACATACTAGACACAGCCAAAGCATAACAATCTGATGCATAAGAGGCATACTGAAAACCTGAACGAGTACGACTAGATATAGGTACATCAATTTTACTATCATGCAAGGTTTGCACCAGCCATTTAGGCATACCTCTAGCCTGCTCATTTTCAGCCCTATCCTCAGAAATTACATCCTGTAAATCTGCATCAGAAATAGGCTAATCTATGATGTCGTTTGATATCTGCATAGGCTGAATATTTGCCTCATTAGGACTTACATTTGAATTCCCACCTGTAAACAGAGGCAACAATGTATCAAATACATCCCGTGAGCTCACACCTGTCTCTTTGGTACATGATAACAAAGGCTGCACAGCATCTTCCACAAAAACAACATCTCGACTAATCAAGATACGCTTTGACTGTGGATGATACAATTTGTAACCCTTGCTCTCAGCACTGTAACCAACAAAAATGCATTTGACAGCCTTATCATCCAATTTTTTGCATTGTTGCACAGGCACTAAAGCATAGGCCAAGCAACCAAAGACACGCAAGTGACCAATAGAAGGCTTTCTGCCATGCCAAGCTTCGTATGGAGTAATAGACTCCAAGGCCTTAGTGGGACACCTGTTGAGTACATATGCAGCACACATGACAGCCTCAAGCCAAAACGCATGTGGCAAAGCTTGGCTCTTGACCATACATCGTTGCCATCTCCATAAGTGACCTGTTCTTCCTCTCAGCAACACCATTTTGCTGAGGGGTATACGGCACTGTACATTGGTGTTTTATCCCACGACTAGCCAGAAATGCATCAAACTCTTTAGACATGTACTCCCCCCCTCGATCAGAACGGAGGGTGCCCACAGTACAACTGGATACATTTTCAACCATAAGCATAAACTGTTTGAAGCACAAAAACACTTCGGACTTTGCCTTCAGTGGATATACCCATGCATGCCTTGAGTAATCATCAATGAAAGTCACAAAGTACAAGTGTTTACTAAATGACGGAGTTTGCATAGGCCCACATACATCACTATGTACAAGCTGCAATTTGCGAGTGGCCCGCACAGAACCATCCTTTGGAAACGCAAAACGCTGCATTTTGCCCAAAATACAGCCTTCACAAACATGTTTCAATGGTGCCTCAAGAGGGGGCAATGAAGCAACCATATCAAATTTCTGCAAACGCAGCAAACTAGCAAAGTTCAGATGACCAAAACGAGCATGCCATAGTTTTGCATCTGAAACTGCCTTTTCATCAGAAACTGCATTTGCTGAATCTTCCACACACTTGTCATAAGAATTGAGCCTATACAGCCCACGAAACAAGGTGCCAGATACAATAATCGTATCACCAGAAGTCAAATCATGAACAGTACATCTGTCATCCACAAATTTGACTACAAGTCTAAGTCTAGCAAGCGCAGAGACAGACAATAGATTCTTCTTTATCCCTGGCACATACAAAGCATCTGAAAGTGTGAAAGCGCTGTCATTTGCAGCAGTAAGCATAATTTTACCAATGCCCTTCACTGGGTAAGAAGCATTATTGGCACATGTGACAGTATTCCCATTAGGGACAGCCTCAAGAGAAGTGAACATATCACGATGCGAGGTAATGTGCTTTGTAGCACCACTGTCAAAATACCATACATGAGAGTCAACAGAAACTGCCAAACATGCATCATGTACAGATGGGTCATACTGGCAATACACGCTAAATGCCCATTCTGTATCCTGCACAACATTTGCAGAATCTGCATTTGTAGAAGCATCCGCTATTGTGGCTGCATTTGACTCTTTCTTCTTTGCCTCTTTAGCCTTTAGCTTAGGGTAATTCTTAATGACATGATCATTTGCCTTACAATAGTTGCACCTGGTCTTTTTCTTGCCTTTATCAAGAGCCTTCTCAGACTTATTGTTGTTACCTGTGGAAGGAGAAGAAGTTGCAGGCCTACTAATAGGAGAAGAAACAGTGGAAGGGGCTGCCTTACCACTTCTTCTCTGCTGCTGGGCAGCAATAAATGCTTGATCAACTGCACGCTGCCTGGCCCTGTTTTGCCTGGACTGCGCTTCTTGCAAGAGCTTGTTGACTAAAGTATCATACTTGACAGCATCAGGTCTGTCCTCAGCAAGAAGTCTCCACGTGGAAGCAAAAGTCTGATATGTCTCAGGTAAAGCATCAAGAACAGTCCGCACAAGAGAATGATCAGGAATAATCTCACCTGCAAAAATCAACTGTTCTTTGAGATCTTTAATCTCAGCAAGAAAAACATTCATGCCATCATCTTCCTGCATAATCTTCAATTCTAGCTCTTTACGCAGGTAAGAGATTTTTGCCTCGTTACGACCTGCATACAAACCAGCTAGAATATCCCAAGCCTGTTTTGTTGTTTTAGCTGAACGAATATGTGGGGTGATGTTACGTTTGACAGAAAGTGCAATCAAGGCATGAGCCTACGCATCTTTACCATCCCAACGAGCTTGTTCAGCAGTGGGTAAAACAGCAGTAACAGTAGAGCTGCTAGATCTTACAACATCCTCAACAGATCCTACATCCACAGAACCTGGACGTACATCCATACCCTGCACAATGTTCCACATTCCTTTTGCAACCAAAACATGCTGCATCATGTATGCCCAAAGTGGGTAGTTGCTGTCTCCATCCAGTTTATCTTCAGCAGACAACATGCGAAATACATCATTGTTGTTATCAACCATGGCCACTGACTGAAACTGATGCAAAAGCTACCTGTAATGA
Source organism: Cibotium barometz (assembly GCF_041138505.1). Classification (NCBI taxonomy): domain Eukaryota; kingdom Viridiplantae; phylum Streptophyta; class Polypodiopsida; order Cyatheales; family Cibotiaceae; genus Cibotium; species Cibotium barometz. The sequence goes on from NC_141086.1 coordinate 4,300,453, forward strand.
AGCAAAGACTGAACAGAAGACAACTTGTGCTATGTAGCACGGTCCACAATAGAACACGTATGCCTATTTTGCAGAAAACTGCACTGTCGAAATTTCTGCAGAAAATGACGAAAACACTTGTGCAGAACTTAAAATGCAAAAACGGAGCCCGAAACGACCTCAGATGCAAATTCTGAGAACACAAAACCCTATGGGCTCGTTTGCAGAGTATAGGGACCTACAAGTGCTCGTTTGCAAAGTATAGGGACCTACAAGCGCTCGTGAAAACTCACCTCAATCAGAGAACGTGAGTCGGAGGGTGCTGGCGGCGTAGTCCTAGGAGCCGATGCCTGCTCTGATACCAATTGTTGGAATTAGGGTTGCAGGAAAGCACACAAAGCTTGAAGAAGAAGAAGCAAGAATGCACACAACACACAATGTATTAGATTGTGTCAATGTACAAAAGATAAGTTAGCCCTAGAAGGATAGGCGTATATACAAGCCGGGGGAAAAAACCTCCTAAAGAGGGAAAAAGTGCCCCGGCGGTCCTAAGTGTGTTCACACACATCACTGCCTATATATATGGCAACAAGATGTAACATGCATCATTCCTGAAAGATGGATTAATTAGGGATCTTCAAAAATTATAGCTTATACATAGTTATGTATATGGTCATATGAGGATACTATTGATCGGGGGATATCTCTACTTTGTGACTTTTATTGATGACTACTCTATGCACACTTGGGTGTGTATTTTTGTTGAAAGCAAAGTCATAGGTTTTTACCTACTTTAGACACTTTGTTTCTATGGCTAAAATATGTTTAAATATAAATTTGGCACCCTTCGTAAAGTTTGAGGAGGGGAGTATATGTCAAAGGAATTTCATGTATATATGGCTAAAAGAGTCATAAAACATCAATGCACAATGCCTTACACACTTCACTTAAAAAGTGGTGTGGCACATATCTCTCATGGAGATGGTACGCTGCATAGTTAAAGGTCAGGATATGCCTTATGTTATTTAGTTGGAGGTGGTTATGTGTGCCACTTATGTGTGAAATAGATGTCCCACCAAGGCCTTGGAAACAGTTATTCCTTGTGAACCTTGGAATGGCAAGAAGCCCTTTGTGGCTCATTTTCATGTCTTTGGTTGTCTTTCTTATACTATTATGCTTGAGCAACAACACAATAAGCCACATGATAAGGTGGTAAAATGCATTTTTGTGGGATATAGCTCAAAAAGTAAAGGGAATAGACTCAAAAAGCAAAGGGATACATTTTTGTGGGATTACAACTCAAAAAGCAAAGGGTATAGACTCAAAAAGCAAAGGGATACATTTTTATGGGATACAGCTCAAAAAGAAAAGGGTATAGACTCTACCATCCGCTAATTTTGGTGAGTAGAGATGTTAACTTTGTTGAGAACTCGGTTTAACCCATGCTTTTATGAAAAAAACAACAAAATGTATACTCACAAGACATCTTTAATACACTCCTATCTTTGTACAATGCCTTAATTACCATATTTGGAGCAAATGAATGCTCAACAAGGTGTTGCAAATCAACCCATATCGGTTGAAAATCGGCTCAAATTTCAACCCCCCATAGATCAAGGTTAAATTACATGTTTCATTTGAGATGACAGATTTGGAGTTATTACATTATTATGTTTATGTACTGTGATGATGGTATTGTGATGTTACAATCAAAGTACATATAGAGGCTACTTACACGGTTGGGTCTTGAAGACTATAAGCTAGTTGCTACACTAGTAGAGCAGGTGCTAGTCTTAGTCTTGAGGATGCTCGTGAACCATTTGATACATCACTTTATCAGCAGGATGTTAGATGCCTTATCTATGTAATACGAGGCTAGACATTTAACTTGGGGTCTCCTAGTTGAGCAACTTTATGCACAGTCCCAGAAGTAAGAATTGGCAGGTTGCCAAGCGAGTATACTTACAGGGCACTTATTCCTTTGACTTATTCTATGTTAAGAAGGGGGGTGATATTGAGCTACATGCTTTCGATATTATGACATGCGATTGGCCACTAGAGTGGCTTTTCAGGGGACTTTTTTCCTCTTTAGGAGGTTTTTCCCCCTCAGTGTATGTACACACTACGAGTATGTGTAAGTGACCTTATCATGTCACTTCACTTGTACTTTACTTGTTCTCATCAATACACTTCATTTGTACTTTACTCATTCTTATCAATCCACTTTGATTCTATTTCTCTATCCTTGTTGCTACATCTATGTGTTTGTTGCTACCTTGATCTCTACTCCAGCATATGGACCAAATGATGGATCATCACTTCATTAAGGAGATGACCTCCTTGTCCCTGAATAATTCAATGGGACACCCAAATATACTCATTATCATTTCATTAAGAAATTTGGCAACAAGATTTATTATTTCTAGGAGCACGAGCTTCCAGCCACTTAGTGTACTAATCTACGAGAAGATAACCACACAATTCTTTGTTTGTTCATAGCTTAACTTCTCCATCCATGATCATGTCATAATTTCTCCATCCATGATCATGTCATAACTTCTCCATCCATGATCATATCATAACTTCTCCATCCATCAATTGTGCATGATCCTATCATGCACAAATGATGTTGTGTCTTAATTTCCTTTCTACGAGCATGGAATATTGGGTTCTTTGTGATTGCCAAAGCAAGATGCCTTCATCCTCTATATAAGAAAGGGTCACTATGGGTTGTATTTCAACACTTACGTCCTTGCCTTCCAATGCTTCCCTTGAGGCTGATAATACATATTTCACATGTTATGCGTATCGGGATTGCTCAGGTATCCATTACCTCAGAGTATCAGACTAGAGCATGGCAAAGCAAAGAATATCCCATAGGAGAAGAGGATATGCATAGTGTATGCAACATGGGAGATGTAGAGGATGAGGTCCATTATTTGTTTAGTTGTTTGGCTTACTATGAGATACGGGGAAGATTCCGTAGGCTTTTCCAAGGGGGATTTGCCGCATAGCAGGACCAAATAGGGTGGGGGATAGTAGGAGTGAGAGTGTTTGGTGTGTGAGCATTGGGGGGGCATGTGCTGAGAAAAGATTGGAGGTTCATCTTTGGAAAACCCCAGGTTGAACTTAGCATCTTCAATTAATTAATGCATTATAAAGATAGTTTGGTGGTTTATAGGTGTCTAATGCTTTAATTCATTAATAAAGATAGTTTGGTGGTTTATGGGTGGTACAATGAGTCTAATGGTTTAATCCATTAATAACGAGGGATTTTTTTTTGTTACTAGTAAAAAATATATTTTTAATGGGATTTATAATTAATAATAGATCCTTTTACTATTAAAAAAATCATAATACTTAGAGAACCTATCTGGTGTAAACAAATAACTTGTAATAACTTGTAATAGCTTGTTAAAAAATAACAAAAAATTAATTGGAGCTAATTTTTTGTTACTAGTACGAGAGAGAGAGAGAGAGAGAGAGAGAGAGAGAGAGAGAGAGAGAGAGAGCGAGAGAGAGAGAGAGAGAGAGGCAAGTACACTTTCACTCCATGGGTCATGTGCACGACAGGAGAGGTGGAGATGGAGATATAAGCTTTTTTGCTCTCACTATCACTATGCTAGCCTAAGAACAAATGTGAGTTAACATTAGTGACGATACTATTTTTGAAGTTAGTTTTTGTTTTAAAGGCCATAATCTATTTTTGGAGTATGCTACGCCAAGCTAATATAGTATTTGAGAGAATATTCTCGCTGGTAAATTAATGGATTAAAATCACACCACTTATAAATTTATTAAGATGAGTAACCTTATCCGTCTTTGTGACGAGTAGGAGCCTACCCCCCCCCTCGAACCTCCAAAGTCTTACCATGCTGCCACGTAGCAGCCCATGAAACTCGTCTTTTATATATTCTAGTGTATCGACACGTGCTTCGCATGTCTCCTCAAACCTCCAAATTCAAATTCTACCCCAACCTCCTCGAACCTCTTCCTGCTCTTCCCAAATCTCCAAATTCTTGCCAAATGGCAGCTTTATGGAACTCTTTCTTTACCTTGGGTAGCCTAACGCCCTTGCACAAAAGCAAGCAAGTGTGTTAGGCCACGTGGACTCTAAAAAAACTGGATGGATGGCCATGTGGACGCTAAAAAAATTGGACGCTCTTTTTTCAGATCGGTTCGAGTTTCATTGGGGAAGGTGAGAGAGAGGAAGACACCACCAGTTTTCGGCACCCTAACACTAATTTCTGAAGCAAAAGCTTACCTTGAAGGTTGATTTCTCTCTCCTGCACAGCGTTGAAGTACTGGGGGAGCGCACAATAAGGTCAGCTGTCAAGCGCACCAAGAAGCCAATTAGAAGAGGGGGGAGGGATGGAGAAGAAACGAAGGGGCTCGGATTGCTGCCTGCACTGCATTGGAGGAGACTAGGAACATGTGGCTCGGGCTCACATAGGAGAACCACAAGAACAACGTGCTGGTGGTACAGATGCTTTGGAACAACATCATGGAGTCCAGCCTCATGGTCACCACCATGACCGCTCTCTTCACGGCTGCACTGGCCACTTACTTCACTTTCGCCCGCCACCAGCGGCGGTAGCTTCAAGCAGCTGCCTAGTGTAGGTCATGATACTGCTGACGGCGGCCACCTCAAGTCCACCAGCTTAACATATGTGGTGTCGAGGTGATGCAGCACCATCAAGTGCGTGGCCATGCTAGTGTGCTTCATAGTGTCGTTTGTGTGCCACATGCAATCCATCCGCTTCCTCAACCAGGTGGTGAACATCCGACCATCGGCAGTACTAGTACCTTCGGTCGAAACTCTCGCTGACATGTTGGAGAATGGAGTCCTCCTCCACACCGTGGGCTATGGCTTGCTGTAAGCTCTACATCTCTGCTGAGAGTAGAAATGAGCAAGCATTGGGCACCATAGCCGGAGTAGCAAATCTCTCATTAGTGGAGTCACTTGGGAGCTCTGAATAGGAGAATCATTTAGGAGAATTCAGTTTTTTAGTGGTGAGGGCAAGGCATCGTGATGCTATGTTGGGAGGAGCGAGCTGGTAGGAGGCTGGTCACCTACAAAACTGTGTTGGTTCACAAGAAAGACAAGAAGAGGAAATTGGATGGGAAGAAGAAGAAGAGGGCGTTCATTGAGCATGACGCCTAGATCAGATGGGAGGCGGAGGTGCTGGATAGGTTGAGAGGCCAGCCGGGTATCGTTCCACTAGAGAAGGCATTGGAGGGTGAGGACGGTTGTATCCACCTACTTACGACATATTGCGAGGGAGGCGACTTCCTGCTTCGCCACCGAATGCAACCTCAATGAGAGCAAAAACGAGCAAGCATTGGGCACATAGCCGGAGTAGCGAATCTCTCATTAGTGGAGTCATTTGGGAGCTCTGAATAGGAGAATCATTTGGGAGAATTCAATTTTTTCCTTAGTGGTGAGGGCAAGGCATCGTGATGTTGTGTTGGGAGCGGGCTAGTAGGAGGTTGGTCACCTACAAAACTGTGTTGGTTCACAAGAAAGACAAGAAGAGGAAATTGGATGGGAATAAGAAGAAGAAGAGGGAGTTCATTGAGCATGACGCCTAGATCAGATGGGAGACAGAGGTGCTGGACCCTCTCTTGGCTTTGTGTTGGTGGCAAGGTGTAATGTGAGCTCTTCTTTAGATCTGGTTAATAACCTCATAATGATTGCACACTCGAGGACGAAGAAGTTCATGGAAGCCCTAGCTGCCAGAGCCGATGTGAGCATGATAGGGCAGTTTGGTGTAGGCTTTTACTCTGCTTATCTTATGGCCGAGAAGGTTGTGGTCACGTCAAAGCACAATGATGATGAACAATACGAGCGTATAACGCATGGCCAGCATACACCAAACGTACTGGCCATGCGTTAGCTGCTTAGTATACACTCGTAGCATCCCTGATGATTGATTATCTTAGCATCTCTAATAAACACAACTACCTCATGCACAAGATGTCTTGGTGCATGAACGCAAGCAGGTACTCTCTGTGTGTCTCTGTCTGTCTGTTTGTCTCTCTCTCTCTCTCTCTCACACACACACACATCATGAAATTGACAACACACAAATGCAAGCAATCAAGAGGATAAGGGTACCCAAATATTCTAGTTATATAATTTGTATGGAGGTGGTTCAAGAAAGTTTAGGATAGGATTTGAATTTGGAAGTCTCAAAAGGACTGCCCGAGGGGTGCGCACTAGTAAGAAATGTAGAGACGATGTCAGCCATAGAATGTAGATCACTGTTTCACATCGATGTGAGAGCAAGTGAAAGGCCACCTTTGCCAGTGCCTGGAAGGCTTTTGCTAGGTCCTGTCAACCTCATGTGAAGCAGGGCCTCGTTGAATACAACCATGAGCACCACAACGAGCCTGCCTCACAGCATCAAGAAGAAGAAGAAGAAGAAGAAGAAGAAGAAGAAGAAGAAAGAAGCTAGTAGTAGACGAAGGAGAAGTTTTTTTCTGTGCTGTGGCCATGGCGATGGCATCAGTAACCACATCTTTGCAAGCTTTCTTTTGTTTGTGGGCAGCCCTCTTGGCGATTGCGGTGGTGCTACACAAGGTGCTCTCTGTTCTTCTATGGAGGCCTCTGCGTATTCAGAGAGCCCTGAGAGCCCAAGGCATCCGAGGGCCCCCTTACAGTGTCCTAGTGGGAAACATGCCGGAGTTCTCAGCCCTCATCAAGGCTGCCCGGGCCTCCCCCATGCCGCACATCACCCACCACCTCTTGCCCCGGGTTCTGCCCTTCTACACCACATGGTCTGTACAGTATGGTAAGTGTAGCCCCAATCAATTATATTTTAAACCTTTTTTTTTTTTGGAAATTATGTGCATTTCCTTCCTCCCTTCCTGCTTGTACCACAGGCAGTATTGTTTTTGGGTACATTTAAAAAAATTCCCAGTAATTTTGGCATACCTAGATGAAAAAATCACTGCCTCTGTTTACAGTCATTTTTTTTCCAGTGGGTTTTTTCTTATATTTAGATGGAAACATTGCTGCATTTGGTAAACAGGCAGCCCCTTCCTGTATTGGATGGGTTATCAACCCCAGCTCACTCTCCCGGACCCCGAGCATTGCAAAGAGGTGCTATCTAACAAGTTTGGGCACTACCCAAAACCTGAAGGCAGGCCTGACTTGCAGGATTTGTTTGCAAACGGGCTTGTGACCTTGGAGGGCGAAAAGTGGGCCCAACACCGGAGGATAGTCAGTCCTGCTTTTTTCTCCGAAAAGCTGAAGGTACATCACCCGGTGTCGTGATGCAGAGCTTTTGTGCCCTTACTTTTAGGCTCAGAATGATGTTATGATATTTTTCATTCTACAGGAAGACACATTTATTGATTTTATACTCTCAAGAGGGTTGACATGAGAATACTAATTGGCAGGCAAGGACTCCAACAATTGTGAACTTGGCAAGAGGCATGCTGGATACATGGCAATTACAGGTTCAAGAGGCAGATGGTTACAAGGAGCTTAATGCACATGAAGAGTTTAAAACCTTGACAGCTGACATCATTGCCCATACTGCATTTGGTAGCAGCTATGAGGAAGGGAAGCGAGTTTTTGAGCTGCAATACGAGCAACAAATCCTGTTTGAGAAGCTTTTGGGCTCGGTTTACATTCCAGGAAGCAGGTTCTTCTCAACATTCCTGCCAAGAATATGGTCATGTTTGTTTCATTTCTGATGACCTTTTTATTCTGCTGTTTTTTTGTGTATAACTTTGCCACGATTAAGTATACCATAGCATATATGAGTTTGCTTCAATTAAATAATAGTGTGTATGCGTTTGCTTCAAGTAAATCTTGGTGGACCATATGCTAAGATTAAAACCATAATCAACTCGGGTTACAATCAGATCACAATTGCAGTCGAGGACCAAGCTAAAACAGCATTTATCACGGAGTTTGGAGTGTTTGCCTTTCGCGTCATGGCCTTTGGATTGACGAGTGCACCTGCAACATTCTAACGATTGATAAACACGGCCTTTAAGGAATATCTAAGGGACTTCTGTGAAGCTTTCTTAGATGATCTTTGTGTTCATTCCTCTTGGGATGAGCACTTGATGTGTTTACGAAAAATATTTGAAAGGTGTAGATTATATCGCATCTCATTGAATCCTTTCAAATGCCAATTCTGGGTTAAACACAGAGTTATCTTTGGGCATATAGTGTCCAAAAATAGGATTTCCACTGACGAGAGTAAAATCAAGGTCATTCTGGAATTACCCCCACACCCACCAACTATATGTGAGCTCCCAAGTACAAGATCTATAGCTTGTGTGACACCATGTACCACCCCCGAGTGGCCCCAAATGAGTCCACATCAACTCTTATAGAGAGTTCTTCACCTCTCCCCCATCCACTTTCACAAGTTATAACCTTAGACACAATTGAACCATACAAGAGCAAAACACCAAAAAATTGTGCTCCCCCACCCACCATCATCACTTTTTCAACACTTCTCATTGGTGACGAGTTTTCCTTTCGTCAGTGCATGCTAGGGCCTATGTCCGGAACTCATGGCTTGAACGGACCACCCTTATGTCTCGGGTCCACGACCTTGATCACTTTTATCGGCTCAAGACAACGTTACACCATAGGTAGAAGTAAGAGTGAGGATCCATACTCATGCACATCTTAAACATATGCTCAGATTCTCCATCATAGAGAGATGCCTTTTCCATGCTTGCTTGAATTATATTGACATCATGATTGGTTTCATTTTTCTTTTTTCAACCAATCTCTAACAAAGTGTCCCCACTTCTCCATAGTAGTGACAACACTTTCCTTTTGTCTTTTGCATGTTCTTGTGGAAATATGCCATCTCTGAAGGCGATAAAGAAGACTCTCCCTTGATCCTTTTGTCCTTCTCCATAAGTGTTAAAACCCTAAAGATCTGTCTAGCTAATAACCATGTATAAACATGCATGAACCAGGCAGATATTCATCCACCCAACCACCCCTGAGCCCAAGGGTGCACACATAAATAAAATGAAGTATTACATATCTTACCTTAGTGTCCCATACCACCAAGAGATATAACTTCACTCTAACGGCACTTAGCTCTAGCTTGAAATGGCAAGAGAGTAGACACAATGCTCTACATAAGAGAACATCTCTTTGAGAGTGTCCTATGCCCTTATTATATAGGAGGGCTTTCAAGTGACTCTTGACTCTCCATTTTCATGTGTGACCCTTGGTTGCCTGACCCTAATCTCAACCCAAGGTTAGACCTAACCCTTACTCCACTAGAGCATGTTCCCAGTACAAATCTGTTCCCAAATGGGAAACGAGAGTCAAGATGGACAAAAGAGGAGGATGCACTTCTCCTCTAGCTGGCTGCTCTAGGAGAAGAAGGCTATCTCATACAATGGGGGGAGGGAGAAATAACCACACAGGTGTTCTATAGTGCCAAGTGGGCTCGCCATCTCTATCTAAAAGAAAGGGATTGTGCCGCCAGATCCCGAGGAAGGCCTACATAAAATGTTAAAACTCTAATGTCCCTAAGCATTTTATTCCCCTAACGCCTATACACTTTTTTCACTACCCAAAGTTTGTAATCTCCTACATAACCACATTAAAGTACATGTGCAAATTTTAAAGGGAGAAAGGTGAACAAGACAATCTCATTTTATTACTAAATAGGAAATGCCAAGGTACATGATTTGTAACAGGGGTATTACTTTCCGAAGGCCAAGTTAAATGTGATGTGGCCTTTCCTGACTGACCAACCCATGCTTTGCAGGCTTGTTTTAAACGGTGGTGTTGGCAAGTTGGGCTATAGTATTGTTAAGCTTGCTTCACAAAGAAGGATTTCTTGCAGGTTTATACCCACGGCAACCAATCGGCATCGTTGGAGATTGACTAAGCAGATCAAAACAACACTAGAAGAGATAATCTGCAAGCGTTTGGATTCTTCCAAAGTGGGCAGCAATGACCTGCATGGAAATGATTTATTGGGACTGATGATGTCTGCCTACAGGGAGGAATTGCAAGGAAGTCAGAAGAATCTCAAAATGAGTTTGCAAGAAATCATTGATGAGTGCAAAACGTTCTTCTTTGCTGGTCATGAGACGACATCCTCATTGCTGACGTGGACAGTTATGCTTCTTGCCGTTCATCCAGAATGGCAAGACCGGGCTCGAGAAGAAGTCCTCAACCTTTTTGGCACTTCCCATCCAGATGCAGAAGCTTTGAACCAGTTGAAAATTGTGAGTTTCAACAAGCCTTACTGTTATTTGCGTGCCTGCCCGAGAGAGAGATTGTGTGCGCATGTGTACGTGTATGCGTGGGTGGGTGGGAGTGGGTATATGTGCATGTGCTTTTTTTTTGGGGGGGGGGGGGGGGGGGATGCAGGTGTGTGTGTATGCTAACACCTGAAACAACTATGCTAGGTTGGGATGATTTGGTACGAATCATTGCGATTGTACCCCCCAGCCATAGCGATTATAAGAAAGGCATCAAAGGATATGAAACTTGGTGATACTTTAATACCAGGGGGTATGACCTTTTTGGTTCCCATTCTTCCATTGCATGTTGATCCCACATTTTGGGGCCCAGACGCCCATGATTTCAATCCTCAGCGCTTTGCAGATGGTGTTTTGAAGGCATGCAAACATCCAATGGCTTATCTACCTTTTTCAACGGGCCCTCGGAACTGTGTGGGCCAAAACTTTGCTATGATGGAGTCGAAGATTGTCCTTTGCATGGTCTTACAACGATTTCGGTTCAGTATTTCCCCTGGGTACAAGCACTCCCCAATTGCTATGCTAACTTTGCAACCTGAACACGGAATGCATATCCTTCTGGAAACATGTTGATATGTGGCCAAGGATATGTAGACATGAAGATATTGTGCTTCCATGCATCCCATGTTGCACTTACTGACCTGGACAACAAGCTGGTGGTATGGGGGATATAAACCATATGCACGTGGAGTTGACTCGACTCGTAGGTGACACAATAACTTAGCTTCAGGCTTTAAGAAGTAAATACTTTGGTCTTATTATTGCCATGTCCTTTGCAATGTTGTTGCCAACCGCACTTACTGCAAATGATCATGTCTATGCAATCATGCAGGTCCTAGCAGTCAATACTAAAGGAGTTCAAAATATGCATGCATGCTACGAGGTACAACAATGCTTTAAAATTTACAATGTTATTTTGAAAGAATTAAAAAGCTTAACAACTTTAGAGCACATTGGACTAGCACATTGCACATTGATATGGACTACCGCCAATGGATACTGAAAAGATCTTTGATAAGTGTGAAAGAAGCTTTGCAGAGAGAGGTTTTTTTGTTTAAAGATAAGTGCACCCAACACCATAGTGCTTCGTCTAAACCATAAGTTGTTTCTTCCTACTTCAAAGGGCTCTCATGACATTGCAGGTAAACATACAATGTAGGTGATGGATTAAAAATCTGATTTTATCTTTAGAATATGTTACTATATAGTGATTCTAGTGATTCATTGGCATGGACAACAGATTCTAGTGATTCTGGCATGGACAACATTGGGGTGAATTACTTAAGTACAAAACAATCTAAAACCTGGTTTATGTTTATGGGTGAGCCAATAATTTTAGTATATAAAGTTTTTTTTTTTGGTATTACTAATAACATGAAAAAAAGCAACACAAAGTAGAAGCATTGCAGAATTAAAAAAAACCAAAAAGCAAAGCATGTGCTATTAAAAGATACCAAGTGAAAGTCCAAATACTTTTTTGGTAATATGGAAAGGTAAACAAAGTGGTTGTGTAGCCTAGTGGTAAACTTCATGTCAAGGGATTTAGTAGCAACGATGGATCTCTTTGCAAGGAGAGAGAGAGAGAGAGAAAGAGGGAGAGAGTTATATTTATGTATATGGAAGACCTAAGGGTGTTGAGACCATGAGTAATATAACAATACCGAATGATATATTGAGCCAAATTTTTAAAAAGATGAGAAAATAACAATGTGTGTACATCTAGATAGTAGATGATTAACCTATAATCCCTTGTCAACTAGTACTAATCTCATTATAGAAAGAGAGTTACTCTTTGTGATGGGAGCATGTCATGTTGGTGGAGAACTTGTTGGATCTCTCTTTGTGGGGTAGAGGTTCTTGATGCTCTGGGTCATGAGCATCTTTGGCGCATGTAATGGATTGAGGTCTCTTGCTAAGAACTCCTTTAGGGTGCAAAGCCAGAGCATGGGTATGGGTGGTGTGCATTTTTTTTTTGCTTAGAGATGAAAATATTATCGGGCTTCTTCCAAGTTTAAATTTCCAAATAATAATGCATAAGCCCAAGATCATGTTGGAGCAAAGGCACTGGTATGCGTGGTGGACTCTAATGTGGATGTGTGTACCACAAAGAAATTTGTGATGGTTCTCTAGGAGATCTCTTGTCAGGGTTGGGCTTGTCTCTCAGTGTGTTGCCTCAGCACTACATCCTTGTGTTATCTAAGCTTCATCAAGTACATGCCCATGCATTTGTGATACTCATTTTGTATCACTTGTGTGAGTGGCTAGAACCCCTCTTGGAAAAGGCAAAGTAGCACCACATCACCTTTTTCAAAGATTGTGAACTTAAGAGTTTCTCTCCACTTGAAGCTTCCTTCTCTTTTGAACCACTTTTGTTATCAATGCACTAGACAACCTCCTTTCATCCAGCTTTAGGAGACGTTTAATCCCAGGCTTCTCAAATTCTTTCGGAGTCGGTCTTTCTGCTACAACAATCTTGAGACTTGACACTAGGAATTTCGTAGACACTGCTACCTCTAGTCTATACACCATATTGAAGGGTGCCAATCCTGTGGTGTAAGCTTTGAATGCCCATAATGTAGAATGTAACGAATCTATCTAGTTCTTGTTCACGGTCTTCCTTTAAGATTTGATTAGTGGACTCTACTTGACTATTGGCTTGTGGGTAATATATTGTTGACTTCTTGTGTATCGACATGTGCTTTTATGTCAGGTTTTTGACCACCTCATTCAAAAAATGAATCCCTTGGTCACTTACAAGTTTGATTGGACACCCAAATCTTGTCATGATTACTTCAGTTAGGAATTTGGTAACAAATGATGCTTTGCAGTCTTTTAGTTTCTTTGCTTTCACCCATTTAGTGCGATAGTCCATTGCCATGAAGATGTACTTGCTTGTCCTTCGGACTGTTGATTTTAATGGACCTACAAAGTCCAATTCCCATTTTTGAAACAGCTTAAGAGGTAGTACCAGATTGTGTAGCATTTTGTGTGAAGCATTTAGTTGTTCTATTATTTGGCACATGTCACATTCGTTTGCAAAGGTGTGAGCATCCTTAATTGTTGTGGCCACCATAGTCGTACCTGGTATACTTTCCTACCACTGATTTCTCCTAAAGAATGTACTTCACTAACTCCTTGGTGCTTTTGCCAACATAGCTTGCTGCTCATGCTTTGGGACACATCTTCTCTGTATTAGATCTCATGCCCATCTCGTGAAGTTGTCCAGTTGTCACCATGAATGAATTACTTTGAAGTTAGCTTCTTCTTCTGGTCCCTTAGTATATATTTTCAAAAGGATAGGTCAGTTAGGTATTGTAGCATTTTTTCATACTAGTTCGGCTTTTTTCCATCCACCACAAACAATTGTGCATTTGGAAAGTCATCTTCCACCCTAACTGAAGCTTCTCTGGACTCTAGTGTGGATAGGAAATCCACTCTGCATGCTTATTACTACCTGGGGTATGCTTAATGGTGAAGTTACACTCTTGCAATCAATAACATCCACCTTGCTAACAAGGTCTAACGTATTTACTAGATACAGAAGTTCCTTAAGATCCACATGAAACTCCAAAATATTCCCAATAAATAGTGTCCTAACAGATAGTGCCTGAACTTTTTGATAGAGTAAATCATTCCCAATGATTCTTTTTCCATATTAGAGTAATTCCTTTCCTCTTTAAGACAACCTTCTACTTGCATAGTACACCATCTTTCTTGTGCCTCCTACATTAGAGCACTTCCTATTGCCACATTTGATGCATCTACAAAGGCATGCAATATTAGGTCCAAGTTATGTTGTTGAAGTATGGGTATAGAAGCCAACATTTTATTCAGCTTTCAGAATGCTTCCTGATGTACGCTTGTAGTCCCATTAGCCAAAAATATGGTGCCTGCAGCTTCACAATGACTTCCACCTTGGATGGATCCACTGCTAGTCCAACAGGCATAGTGTTAGAGATGATGAAGGTGGTCTATCTTTTTTCCAAATACATTGAAATTGTCCAGAAAGATCCTCATGAAGGTGGCTAGATACTTGTAGAAGATTTCCTAGACCATAAGCTCAGATGTGGTTGGTGCATTTTTCAATCCATTCTATCATAAAGGAGGAGGTTTTTTACTTTCTTCCATGGCCATTCAGACTTGATTATACCCACCACTGAATCCAGCTATAATTGAGTATATCTCATATTCTACCAAAACATCGAGCAAGGAGGAATCCATAGAAGGAATAGAAAATAGATCACAACAATTGCAGCGACATTGAGTTTTTATTAGTCAGTGAAGACTCTGAGATTCCCATTCTCAGGATAGATGAATCCAACTTTTAACAACATATCTATTTCTTCCTTGATCCACTTCGCATAGTTTGGATTCATCATGTTGAGATTTGTGGTGCCATTGAGGGCAAGGCATGAGTAGAGGACTAGGATCAAGAGCATGCAAGCACATCACACTTGGACATTATCCCACATGAACACATCTATAAGAGGTGTACCTCCCTCATAGAAAAGGGGTCATTGAGGGCAAGGCATGAGTAGAGGACTAGGATCAAGAGCATGCAAGCACATCACACTTGGACATTATCCCACATGAACACATCTATAAGAGGTGTACCTCCCTCATAGAAAAGGGGTCATTTTCAAGCAATAAACACAAGCTGCTCTTAAATCTTTCTATGAGTATAAGTTTTCATCTTATAGCCTAATTGAACGTGAGTCAAGCTGAATTAGTTCATTATTATGTTTGTAATTAGGCTTCATCCTCCATAGGATTAGATTAACTTTATCAGCGTGATTAGGGTTAGCTTCAAGGGTTTCATAAATTTCATCATGGCATTAGAGCCTCTCTTTCTCCTTTGACCTTCTTCTAAGTACTATATTTAGTTTACCTTAGCTCATTAGTGTGTTTAAGTCACTAATCACCTATTAATCCTAATTTTATCCTCTCATCCCTTTTGTGGCTCAAATTTGTCAGGCTCAATTCTCACTACACAAGAAACCATTGGCTTTCAAACTTTAGGAGGGTATCTCCCACACCTAAGTGCCTTACTTCATTGGAGGGTTTTGTCAGATTCCCACGCTACAACTAGAAATCACTGTTTTGCAGGTGACTAAACTTTTGCTCCATTCTCCGTGTAGCTTCACAATTAGCCTAAGCCCTCTTAGGGAAAGCTTAGGCAGAAGTTGAGATACTCACAATTTAGACCTTGAGTCATTTGGTCCACCTATTGAGTCATATTCATCAAAAAATCAATTGTCAATTTTGGAGTAAATCTGGGGTCCTAGTGCTAATTTGAGCTAGAGATCTTAAGTGTGTCACTTCCTCTCATAAAGGGAAAGAGGGCTATGCAAAAAGCCCCATCAAAATTTCTTTCTCTAAGATCAATTTAATCCTCCAAAAATTAGCTATGCTAATCACTATAATTAAGACATAATCAAGGTAATTAGCTATGCTAATCACTATAATTAAGACATAATCAAGGTAATTAGCTATTCTAGGTAGACATTGATGTTGTAACTTATAAGAGGGGACTGTATTTGGCACTTGCAAATACTCACATGTATTTAAGGCACATCATTACATGTGTTTACACTTAAAATTCCACTACATTGCTAATTTGTTAAGCAATTACACACTACTAAGAGTCAAATTTTGATAAGACCTTTGTAATGCCACTAGGCGCTATCACAAATGTTGAGAAGTTCTTTGGGGAAGGATTTCACACTTGGCCACACAAATGAAGTATCGTCTTATGCACAAAAAGCTATGGAAATTAATTAGGAGACGACACTTGCTAATCCAATTGAGGATTGGACTGAAAAAGATAAACAAGCACTGTCATTAACTGAACTGCACTTGGGAATGAACCTCATTCATCACATTGATTCTAAAACCATGCAAAAAAAGCATGGGATGAGTTAAATTTAATATTTGGTTTCCAAGGCCAAAAATCAAGAAAGCCATTTGAAAATAGAAATTTATGATTTAGAGATGGAATTTCATGAGTCACTAGCACACTTCATGAGCAAAATGAAAAGCATCATGACCCAGTTAGATGGCATTGATGCAAAGATAGGTGAAAAGGATTCGCTTTCCATACTCCTAAAAAGTATGCTTGAGGAATATGGTGCACTAGTGACCACTCTAAAGAATTTACTTGAACCAATATTTGAGGGTTGTATTTTGTCCCTACTTGAAGAAGAGAAGTAGCTAATGAATGGAACATGAGGTACCACAAGGGAACAAGCACTCTACACCAACAAGGGCACAAAAGCATGCTACCACTACGGAAGGAAAGGACACTTCAAAAGCGAGTGTTCAAAAGCGAGTGCAGACTTAAACACACGAGCCCAAATGTGGACACAACAACAAACTCGGGACAAAGAAGAGGAATGTAGACTGAAGAACCAAGAAGCCAACTACGTGGTGTCTTTATCAAGCAAAGAGAAGACCCCCAACAAGCATCTCTTCTAAAACCAAAGCTAAATTGACAAGCCTCACCACCTTAGCCCCCATAATTGTAAAAGGTCACCTATGCTAGCTATTATAGATGATTCATCATCTTATATGCTGACATAGCTAGACCCCGTTATCGGCTACCCATTGTTTTTAAGTGTGGACCAAGGAATGCCAGAAAGCTTATGAGGTTCCAAGAAAGCGTTGACAAGTGTACCAATTTTACGAGCTTCCAACTGGGATGTCATCTTCCATGTGCACATTGAGGCTTCTAGCTTTACGATTGGTTGTGTGCTAGCCCAACTTAGAGAATATAACATGGATTTTCCTATTAGCTTTTATAGCTACCAATTGAATAATGAAGAATAGAACTATGCCACCATAGAGAGGGAAGAAATTTTCATGGTTTATGCAGTAAAGAAGTACTCCCTTATCTTTTGACGAACAAGTTTTTTTTTCTTTGTAGACCATCAAACCGTTTTATTAAGCCTTGTGCTATGGGAAGGATCACCTATTAGCTTTTGATCCTACTAGAGTTTAACTTCACACAATGACTTTGTAAAAGGTCTCAAAACATGTGCATGCCAATCACTTATCACACACTATAAATGGAGAACCTCAAAGGAGTAGATGATGATTGACACTCCATTATTCAAACTCAGTGTCGTTCTTGAATGGGAAAAAGAGATGGTTCATTATCTAACAAATGGGTTTTTTCCCTAGGAAAGACTCCCATAAACAAGGATAAAGTGAGACACCTTATATTAAGAAGGGCAATTGTATAAGTTACATCAACTAATAGATGGGAAACTGTACAAAGTGAGAGTTGCATTGGTTGAAGAGGAGGAAAATCAATATTCTCGGGACAGAGCGGTATGACGTGAGTGTCACGTACGGTTCTTTGAGAAGGGTGTGGATACACCTATCAGGCTAAGGGCCACAGAACCGTGCCCTCACTCTCCTAGTCTATGTACATCGCCTTTCCTGGGCGGTTGGCCACCCATTTTAGATCTTCCTAGTTTCCAGGGAACCCCGGGCTCAATCTGGTTTGGTATAAAGGTTATTTTCTTTCCGTTCGTATATATATGGGTTCGCGCAGCATCTCTATGACATTGTTATGATTAACCAATGAGACTTGGACGGAAAGTCTTCCCGCCTTTATCATTAGCTCGGGTAGTTTCTGTATTCGGCGTTCCAATAGCCTTGACTGGCTACCCCAATGAATTGAGCATACCATGATGTTGAACATCATAATGGGGTTCTGGTCGGGAGAAAACGGCGTCCATACCCCTCTGCCACGTCGATGGAAATTTCGTAAATAGAATGGCCTTCTTTGCGATCATCCGATCGATGCTTCTTTGGGGGTGGGAGCACCGACCGGGAAAAGAAAAGGAAGAAAGAACTGATACCCCAGCTACTGTGGTGACTCCCAGTGGTATCACGAGCTTGAACTAGGACCGATCAAACCACAGAGCACCACGGATCGTACTGAATGTTATTTTTCTGAGAAATATGGGCCAAGCCAAAAATTGGGTTGAAACGCAATTACTTCTCGAAGAACCCTCGGATTGGTCTTTTGACGTACCCCTTGTCTCTCTCTCCTCAGACTTCTCCTTGTCTTCAATTCGTCATTTTAGTGGTGATGCGTCCTCTCGAACTAAAAAACAAATCAAGGAATTGAGAGATAAGGCAAAGAAAAGAACGCAAGATATAATGGAAAGAACCAACGAGAAGATTAAAGAAGCCAGAGAAAAAGAAAAAAATGGTCTTGCCCGTGTGACGAGCCAATATCATAGGAGTGGGATGCACGTTCTTCCCATGACTATTCGTACTGTCAATTCATGACTATGACTATTCGTGCTGTCAATTTGTTATCATTTGTGTTGTCAATGAGATGGTGACATTTCAGTGTTCAAAATACTCGTTAGGTGGTTCCTTGGGAACCCCCATTTTCGGGGCTTCAAACATTTTCGTGAAGTGAAAAGATTGCGGGTGGAAAGAAAAGTGCAAAGTAAAGTGCCATGTGACAAGATTGCGGGTGAGAAGTAAAGTGCAAAGCTGGATTCGCAGATTATGGCCGGGAGCTCTGATTTTATATTCACGTGATCACAAAATTTTTTTTGTTAATAACATGTGTTAACATGTTATTAACATGTTCTCAAAAAAGCCGGTGGCAAGCGACCTGGTAACCGGATAAAATCCCGCCGGGCTTTTGCTATACCCGGCGAGCCCGCCGGGATAAAGCAAAACTCGGCGGGTCCCTGCGGGGTCGTCATGTAGCCCGGCGGGGTACAATTTCCTATATATATGGGCCCGGGGGGCCCTTTGGGAGTTCATTGCTGACAGCATACACAGGTAATGAAACTTGTGTGTGTGTGTGTATGTGGGTGTGTTCGTGCGGGCAGCCGCCCACTGTCGCAATGCGCGGCAGGATGTGGGTGGTCCGCCACACGAGGGATGTGTGTGTGGGTGAGTTCGTGCGGGCAGCCGCCCATTGTCGCAATGCGCGGCAGGATGTGGGTGGCCCGCCACACGACTGGTGTGTGTGTAAGGCCATTCTTTGGAATGGTGCTTACCCTGGGGCACTTAGTCGGTAACGCGGCTAGTCTGTGTTCTATGGTAAGTATGGCACGCCGTAGCGGTACTAGTCGGTAACGCGGCAAGCATAGTATCGTTATGGCGATGTCACCTTCCCTTCCCTTCCCTTTGTCAAATGCGGACATATGGTCGGTAACGCGGCCAGTGTATGTTCGTATCCTATTTGTATTCCCATAGAATCGGGCGGCATTTTGTCGTTAACGCGGCAAGTTGGTGTCGTCCGCTAGTGCATAAATTGTTTTTTGCATACTGCGGCATTTGATCGTTAACGCGATCGAAAAAGTGTCGTAAATTTGCTTGCATATTTCGGCATATGATCGTTAACGCGGTCGAATAAATGTCGTAAATTTGTTTGATTTGACTTGTATTGTTTTTATTGTGTTTGATGCATGCGATACTTGGTTGCTAACGCGGCATGAGTATTTCATGGATCAAAGTTTACATCATATTGTCTAAACGTTTTATTTTATAATATCGTGATTCGTAACTCGAAAAATATGAATATCTCTCTCTTCTTACCCCCCTCTCTCTCTCTCATGATACACTTCACAACTCTTTCTCTATCTCTCTCATGATTCACTTCACAACACGATAGATGTGTAGATAATGATTTTTTTTATTTCTCTTAAAATATACATAATTCTTAATAATTTCTTTTTTCTCCCTCTATTTACTTAAAAATTAAAACAGTACATTATTTTCCTCTTTAGGAACTTACAAAAACATTAAAAATGTCATCTAATGTTTCTTCTCTCTATCTGTCACAACTCTCTCTTCCTCTCCTCTCTCTCTCTCTCTCTCTCATGATACACTTCACAATTCTCTCTCTCTCTCTCTCAATGATACACTTCACAACTCTCTCTCTCTCTCTCTCTCTCTCTCTCTCTCTCTCTCTCTCTCTCTCTCTCTCTCATGATACACTTCACATCTCTCTCTCTCTATCACGATAGGTGTGTAGATGAGGAGTGCTTTAGGATTACAAAACATTATTTTTCTCTCTTTAGGAACTCACAAAACTATAAAAAATGTCATTTAATTTTTCCTCTCTCTATCTGTCACACCTCTCTCTCTTCCTCCCCCCCTCTCTGTCTCTCTCATTCGATAATGTATACACTTCGTAAGTAATAATGCACTTGTTGCTGTTCTCTCACGTTTGATGATGTATTGGATGATGTTGAGTTCATTAAAATTATTTGATATTCCGTTTTTGTTTGAACATTGACGATATTGATATACTTGTTGCTGTTCTCTCACGTTTGCTTGATGTTGATTTCAGTAATGTTTGATATTCTGTTTTTTTGTGTTTAGTGATATTTGCTAGATTTACGAAGACGATCAACATGCTTTCCCCCCCCCGAAGAGCGTAAAATCGTTCTGCGAGCAATTCGCATTGAAGCGGTCATCACAGTGTCACAATGTGCTGATGATGTCGTCAAAAAGATCAATGAGTCTGAGATACTCATGCGAGATCTAATAGACCAAATATGGGAAAATGCACAGTGTCGGCTTCGAAGTGGAGGCAACGTTGAGTTGCTTGATAGACAGAAGATAGCAGATTTCAACCATCAACACATAACACGAACCATTTCGGGGAGCATGCGTGTAGCATGCAGTGATCTTAGAGATGCTGCCCCGCCTGAAGCCAATATGCAACGTCTACAGTTATGGGACGTTGTATGGAGCGAGCAAAGAGCCAAGAGCAAGCGCATGAAGGCGTTGGATGCAGAGTCCCTCCCCAAAAGAGTGCGCATTGCCCAGGACGTCGCTGCAACGTCCAGCCAGGCAGATGCAAGTGGTACATGTGTCATTAATCGTACCATCTACAATTCTATGTGCACACATCTTATTGGCATCCCGCACGAGGCTCTGTTCGAAGGGCGAACAATAGGCTCCGGTGTTTTTGGCACAGTAAAAGAGTACACAGTTAAAGGTATATCATTTTTACCGGAGCACATTACTTTTTGCGGAAAGCACTACAAAGGAGAAGGCAGCGCCAAGTTCGAGAGCTTCCAGGCAGAGCAGGGTATGCAAGTGCTACATCCATCGATTGTCCGGTGCATTGCCTTTACAAAAGAGGCTCCTTGGATCACTATTTTCCCGTACTATAATGGCGGCGCTCTTGGTGATACTCTTCTGAAGGTTCCCTTCAGATTCAGTGAGTTCACCAGAGCAATTTTTCATTTGGATCAAGGATGGAGACAACCCCCGCCTGATAATATCCCTTTAAGTCATCTAGAACTTTCGAAAATAAAACAAATAGTAATAAGCATGCCACATATTATGCATGCCCTGGTGGAATGCCTAGCGGCAGCACATATGGCAGGAATTGTACATACTGACCTACATCCATTCAATGTAGTGTTGGATTTTACAAAAGAGCTAAAGCCACGCATAGGTATTATCGATTGGGGGTTGCTGCTGAGAGCGCCCAAAAAACGGGTGTCTCTCAATTTTGTATTTGAAGCAGACAAGAACCCTGAGAAGGTGGCACAGGCAGTCTCCTATGACGCAGACAGAGAGCGAAATAAACGGCCGTGGATAGCCCCAGAGCTTTATGATCCATTTTTGGCAGATGCATACACTCCTGCATCTGATGTTTTTGCCTTGGGATATTTATTACAAACTTTATATGACTTTTGGCAGAAAGTGCAAGAGTTGTGGATGGATAATAGTTCCCATGACAAAGTTACCATGGATACTATTATTCATAGAGTCAAAAATTGGATGTTTCTGCCTAATCGCGATTCATAGCGAAAATCAATTTTGCAAGTAGTTAAATTTTTTAGATCACTAAATACTGACCCAACGAGGGCACGTCCTCTTGTAGAGCTATCGGTGTCATTCACCCCAACTTTGTAATGATACAGTATCAAGAGATTAAGTTTCAGGAATGGCATTTTGTTTCTCTCTTCAAAATTTGATGTGTCCAATGTTTCAAAAATTATCTCATTGAGTCTTTGCAATATCTCTCTCCTCTTGTGGTGTTTAAGTTTATGTTTTCTCTTCAAAATTTGATGTGCGCGCATTGTTTGAAGTGTTTTTGGAGTCAAGTGGATATTTCTCATCGAGTCTTTGCAATACATATCTCCTCTCGTGGTGTTTAACTTTAAGATTTTGAGAGTAATGGTCAATTTATCTTACATTGATCTTTACAGTTCATTAAAATCCTAAAGTCATTTACGTTCATGCAGATATGGCAGAGGCGCAAGCAAACAAGCATCAGGAGTTAGCCAAGAAGGCATACGAGCGAATGAAGGCCCTTGCACATGGCCTGATAGCCCGCGAAGCTACAAGAACAGCATGCAGGTTGTCGAAATGGACAAATCCAACTTATGCCCAATGGAAAGACATAAACAAACGCATAACCACAGAGATGATAAAGGAAATATGGCCATGTCCAGATGGCGAGATTAAGAAGGGAAGATGGAAGATTTCACGTTGCACTCACAATGATATCAAAACTAATGCCGAGCGCATTTTCTTGGAGGTGTACGGTCGTCCTCTCCATAACGCCGAAGCTCCACTCTATTTTGCTAAGATGCTATATGCTCAATTTATCCTAGAAACTCCAGTGGACTTCGCCTCCAGAGAGGCCACTGTCAACACCCACGACATACGTGAAGAGACAGTGACATTCACAAGGGAAGAACTTGCTCTCATGGTGGAGAGCGCTGGATTGGAGTTAAACCAGGTCAAAGAAAGGGGCACAGCTAGCAGAGAAGGAGAAAGAAGCTGACCGATTAACTCAAGCGTCAACTCCTCCCCCGGCCAATAGAGGGATTCAAGAGCAGCTAACAAAGATCAGCCAAGATGTGCAGAGCATCTCTTCACGTATTGCTCCTGTGCGCCAAGGAAACCACATCTCTCATTTTTTGATACATCCTGATCTTGTGGGAGTTTCTGCTGAGGCTACAAGTTCCTCCACCCCCCAATGTCCTGTATGTTACAAAGTATTCGATGGGTGGAGCGGCCAGTATATACTACCATGTGGACACTACTACCACTTAATATGTTTAGTGAGGCAAATGCAAAATACTTCCACATGTGCATTGTGCAATGTCCCAATAAATCAAGGTATTTATACAGTGTTCGGCATGGCTAGCGAATATAAACCACCAGGACCTTTAGATGCAACTCCTAGTGCAATTCGTAATTTATTTCAAGATGAGAGCTAAGAAAAACAAATCCTACTTTTGTATTGATAATTTCTCCAAATATGATCATTTGTACAAGTACTTTTTATTAAATTAATGAAGTGACTTCTTCCTCTATGTCAGTATCTTGCTCCAAAATTCTTTCGCCGTTTACTCTCTCGTCTGCTAAATTAAGCTCATCTAAGTCAATGTCTAAATTGTCTTCTATCTCAAGGGTGGTGCACAACGTGCGTCCAACATCAAAGTTCTCGTCTACTACATCATCACAATTGTACATCCATCTGGGCATATCTTCTTCATACTCTTCGCTTTCAATGTCTCACAAGATCTTTTCATTGCAGTACATGTAAACAAGTTTATCTGCTCGATCTGCAAGAAGTCGATTGCGAATAGTACTGTGAATATATTTGTACATGCTCCAATTTCTTTC
This sequence comes from Cibotium barometz, assembly GCF_041138505.1. Classification (NCBI taxonomy): domain Eukaryota; kingdom Viridiplantae; phylum Streptophyta; class Polypodiopsida; order Cyatheales; family Cibotiaceae; genus Cibotium; species Cibotium barometz. The sequence continues at coordinate 4,324,336 of NC_141086.1, forward strand.
TGAGCCTGAGTTTGAAGAGCACTGACTTAGAACCTTCATCGCAAGGTTGCGCAATAAAGCATAATGCTCACCACCATTCATCATCCACCACTTCCATGCAGGTTGCTCTTTAGCCATTTGTTGAACAAGGGAGTTGGAAAATAAACCCTCTTTCAACCGAAATGAGGTCATCTCCTTTATGCACTGTACACGATCATCATCATTATTATAGAAAGTGTTTACCACTTTATAAAAATCTTGCACCACCTCAACGTTGGACATCAAATCCATATTCCAATATTCAGGATCTAACATGTAAGTAGCACTGTGCAGTGGTGAATGCGCTCCAAGCCATCTAGCATGAAAGTACTTCAACAGAACTTTTCTTTGTCTACTGGAGAATGGTACACGCCATTGCTTTTCCACCACTGAATGCTCTAATTTCTCAGGACACTCCAAACTCCGCTGGACAGTCCACCATTGCATCCATGCTTTTCCGAGATTAGGCGCTCTTTGATCAAGACTTCGTACAGCATACATAACAGGCATCGTTACATGGTATGCATCCATCACACTGTTCCACCAACTTCTTCTCGTAAGCGCTCCCTTCAAGACTTTGATTTTCTCTTTCACTTTTTCAAGTTGAGTGTTCTCCCAGTCATGAAATGCCATGCATGTAAATGTTTCGCAAACTGCATCTTTATTTCTAAGAAGAGACTCAAAAGTGTAAAAGTGAGTGCAAAACCTAGTCTCCGCTGGAAGCTTTAACATAACTGACATGCGAGGTCGAAACATATCTAAAACTCTCTGTCTCTTGAGCATGAATTTCACAAGCTGGCGAGCAGTGTCGACGATTGAGGCAAACCATTTGGTATCATCAGATTTATACCAATCTTTTAATACAAGATTCAAACTATGAGTATTACAGCCTACCGGAAAAATATGTGGATATTGTCGCTGTAGGATTTTGGATGCATTCTCACAATGCTCTTTTCACCCCTTTGGATGTGAAGCATAAGTGGAGAAGCTACGCGGCAAACATAAGAACCTATACTCTCAAAAAGAAGAGTAGTCACACAAGAACCTGTTGCTCGCCAGGTGGTAGTTAAAAAATTTAAATTAAAAAGTAATTTTAAAAAAACACAAAAACAAGGGAGTCACACATATGGCCTACTTAGAAGTGATAAAAATCACCAACGACTCCCAAAAATCTTCAGTAGCCATTATATTTTGTTAAGCTTATCTCTTACTATTCTTTTGGCTATATTAACATAGCAGCTACTCCATGAGTACATATCCACAAAAACAAGGGAGTCACATGCATATTCATAGGTGAATATGTACATGGAGTAAATAAGAATATTTCTTTTAGAATGCATAAACGGTGGGAATTACTCTTTTAGAATAGCATAAAAATAAACTTTCTTTTCCACAAAATTCAAGAAAATTTTGCCATAACCTCCTTTGTATGGTTGACCATTTCTCAATTTTTAACATTCTATTTTCTATTTAAGTTGACCCCAATAAGATATAAAGGACTCTAATCTACACAATTTTCAATTTCAAAAGAGTAAACAATAAGAAAAGTTTAATTAATTTATTTGTTAATCATTCTAGGATAAAGAAAGGCTAAACTGTAAAGAAGAGAAGGGGATAGCCTTTTCATCAAGGCGGCATAGCATCAGAATTCACTTTAATCAACTATAAAAAATAAGGAAATCAAAAGGCCATAGATTTGAAATTAAAAAGTAGAAATTTTAGCTTACATGAAGTTTTTAAGATTTCCTTGAGGGATTGAGGGTTCTACTCTTGTTTGGATCAAGAGTGGCCACCTCCAATTTCTTTGGAGAGTATTAAGTCAAAAACAATTGAATTATCAAGAAAACTCAATGTAATTGGCTTTGGGTAGGAGTAGAGTAACAGTGCATAAACACTATTAAGCTTTTACAAAGGGGGAGGCTTCTATTTATAGGAAAAAGTGAGCCTCAATCCAAGCAAACTGATTCTAGAATTTTTTAGATCAGTTTGGTCAAGTTTTGTGACCATTTTTGGGTCAGTTCAGCTTGCTTTTTGGAACTAGACTTGAAATAGGAGAGAAGAGAGATGAAATATCTCATTTTATTGATCTAAAATGGGGAGTAATTTTTTCAAACTTGAGGGTACAAATTTAGCATTGAAGTATTCCTATAGCATGCTAAAACATCATTGATCAAAACCCCCTTGTTTGGAAACCCTAATTTTACAGGGCACTATCTCTTAGGGATTAGAAATTGACATTGGAATCTTTCCTTTGTTAAGACCTTCCTAGATGCATACCATATCATGGCTACCCACATGTTCATTGAAAATTTCAATAAGGAAAGTTTCCACACCTGGTAGACTAAGCTGAAGTTTAGCCTCATAAGGGAGGGTCTTTGTGTTAGAATTTGTGCATCTCATTGAGCGTGGGATATGGTCTTTTATTGGACACATTTTTCTCTCATGTTTTTGCCTAGTTTATGGGATTTATGGATCGTGGGTTGCTATCGGGCAGCTTCATGTTGCTAGTCGACTAGCTTCATGACCTCCCTATATAAAGTCCTTTCTCCCCTCACTTGTTAATCATCCAATCCATTCACAGGAACATTGTTCTATACCCATCTGTTGGCTAGTATTGCCATTGTAAAGCCTCATGCTATAATAAAGATGTTCATTTCCAATCTCTCCCTCTCTCCTATGTTTTACTTCCGCATTGTGCAACTTTATCATGGTATCATTGCCCAGGTTTCCTGCTGCTGCTGATCCGGTCCTCCTCCTCACATTTCTCTGACGCCTTACTACTTTCCTCTTTCCATCTGCATTTTCTGCAAATTGCCCCACCTTGGAGGATTTAAGTGTTGGAATTAGGGTTGCAGGAATGCACACACAACTTCAAGAAGATGAGGAAGCTTGAGCACAACACAGTAGTGTATTATGAGTGCCAAAAAAGAAAGATAACAAGCCCTAGAAGATAATGGGCGTATATACAATGCACGGGGGAAAAAACCTCCTAGTGAGGGAAAAAGTGCCCCGACGGTCCTAAGTGTGTTCACACACATCACTACTATAATATGGTAACAAATCCCCCCTGGAGTGATGCGGTGAACAAGAGCTAGCACTCATGTATAGGGAAGTGTCTAGCTATGTGGACGAATCCACAAAAGGGAGTAAGCCCAAAGCTTTGCGAAAAGCTTCGAACTTCTCACGAGGCAGAGCCTTTGTGAAAAGGTCTGCAAGGTTATCCTGTGTTGGCACATAAGCCAAACTGATCTCTCCTGCAGAGAGTCTCTCCCTGACATAATGGTAGTGCACCTCAATGTGCTTCGTACGAGCATGGAACACTGGGTTCCGCGCAACTGCCAATGCGCTCTGACTGTCAGTGAAGATGGTGGTGGCAGATGGCTGCCCAACACCCAAATCAGCCATAAGGCGTCTGAGCCACACACACTCAACCGTAGCTGTGAAAGCTGCCCTGTACTCAGCTTCACAACTAGAAGTGGCCACAGTAGGCTGCTTCTTGCTCAACCATGATATGCATGAGCTTCCAAGCATGAAGCAAAAACCACTCGTGGACACGCGTGTGTCATAACAACCAGCCCAGTCAGAATCTGAAAAAACATGTAAATCTGGCGGCAATGATCCCCCCTTGGGATAAAACAACCCAAGATGCCGAGTACCACTCAAATAGCGAAAGATACGCTTCACTGCCTGCCAATGCTTAATGCCTGGGCTATGCATAAATCTGCTCACCTGTGAGACTGCAAACTGAATGTCTGGCCTCGTAATGCATACATAAATGAGGCAACCAACAGCTGTCTGATAGAGTGTGACATCAAAGTGATCTCCAGCATCATGAAGACTCAACTTCAAACCTGTCTCCATTGGAGTAGCAATAGGCTTGCAGTCTTCAAGGCCAAATCTCCGCAACAATGTTTCAATATACTTTGTCTGACACAAAGCAATACCTCCATCACACTGCTTAAATTGTATCCCCAAATAATGATGCAAATGCCCCAAATCTGACATCTCAAAAGAGGCATTCAAATCAGCCTTAAAATCAGCCTTAAAATCAGCAATATGACTCTCATTTGGTCCTGTGAGCAGCATGTCATCGACATAGAGAGCAATGATTAGATGTACACCATCCACACGTTTAACATACAAAGTGCTTTCTGTTGGACTATTCTGAAACCCATGTGCAGTCAAATATGCATGTATTTTTTCATACCAAGCTCGTGGAGCTTGCTTTAAACCATATAAAGCCTTTTTTAACCTGCACACTTTGTTTTCCTGCCCTCTTTGAACAAAACCACGAGGCTGCGATACATACACCTCCTCATGCAAATCTCCATTTAAGAACACAGTCTTTATGTCCAGCTGATGTACATTCCAACCATTATGAGCTGCTAATGCACAGATGCTACGAACAGTGGTCATACGACATGTGGGAGCAAAAGTCTCATCAAAATCAATGCCCTTCTCTTGAGCATAACCTTTTGCAACAAGCCTAGCCTTATGGCGATCCACTGTGCCATCAGGCTTACGCTTCAATTTGTATACCCACTTAGTGCCAATGGCCTTCTTGCCAGGGGGCAAGTCACATAAAGACCATGTACTATTCTTCATAATAGCATCGTATTCTGCTTGCATAGCAGCCATCCAATTTTCTGAACTTTGTGCCTCATCAAATGAAACAGGCTCACTTTCATCGCACATACTAGAAACAGCCAATGCATAACAATCTGACGCATAAGAGGCACCATGTGAGAGCCAGAACGAGTGCGACTAGACAAAGGGGCATCCAACTTGCTGTCACGCAAAGTCTGCACCAGCCATCTAGGCATGTTCCTAGAGCCCTCAATCTCTTGTCTCTCATCCTCAAGTGCATCATGCACATCTGCATCAGATATAGGCTGATCTGTGCCATCATTTAAAACCTGCATAGGCTGAAAAACTGCCTCATGAGGTATTGCACTTGACTGTGCACCACTGAAAAGAGGCAACAATGTATCATAGACATCACGTGAGCTGATATCTGTCTCCTTAGTACATGAAACCAAGGGCTGAACTGCATCTTCCACAAATACAACATCACGGCTAACCAAAATGCGCTTTGTCTGTGGATGATACAAACGATAGCCTTTGCTCTCAGCACTATATCCAACAAAAATACATTTGACAGCTTTGTCATCCAATTTTCTGCGATGTTGCACAGGCACTAATGCATATGCCAGGCAACCAAAAACACGTAAATGGCCAACAGATGGCTTGCGGCTATGCCAAGCCTCATATGGAGTGACAACCTGTAATGCTTTGGTGGGACACCTGTTTAGTACATAAGTGGCACACATGACAACCTCAAGCCAAAAACCATGTGGTAGACTTTGACTCTTAACCATACATCTTGCCATTTCCATGAGAGACCTGTTTTTTCTCTCAGCCACACCATTTTGCTGTGGTGTATACGGCACTGTACATTGGTGTTTTATCCCACGCTCAGCCAGAAATGCATTAAATTCTGAAGACATATACTCCCCCCCTCAATCTGAACGGAGGATGCCCATCTTACTTTCTGACACATTTTCAGCCATAACCAAAAACTGTTTGAAGCACAAAAACACTTCGGACTTTGCCTTCAAAGGATATACCCATGCATGCCTGGTAAAATCATCAATGAAAGTCACGAAGTAAAGGTAGTTTCCAAATGATGGAGTTTGCATGGGACCACAAACATCACTGTGAACAAGCTGCAATCTGCGTTCAGCTCTCACCGATCCATCTTTGGGAAAGGAAGCACGCTGCATTTTACCCAATATGCAGCCCTCACAAACATGCTTGACAGGTGCCTCAAGCTTAGGCAAGGAAGACACCATTTCAGATTTCTGCAGGCGCAGCAAACTTGCAAAATTCAGATGACCAAAACGTGCATGCCACAGTTTTGCATCTGAAATAGCCTGCGTATCCATAATAGCACATGCTGAATCCTCTACACATTTGCCATCCATATTGAGCTTATACAGCCCTCGACATAGTGAACCAGATGCTACAATGATGTCACCACAAGAGAGATCATGAACAGTACATCTGTCATCCACAAATTTTACAACCAAACCTGTTTTGGCAAATGCGGAGACTGACAGCAGATTCTTTTTGATCCCTGGCACATACAATGCATCAAAAAGTGTAAAGGTGTTGCCATTTGCAACATTCAGCACAATCTGTCCAACTCCTTCAACGGGATAAGAGGAGTTATTGGCACAAGTGACAGTATTCCCTGTGGGAGCAGACTCAAGGAAAGTGAATAAACTACGCTGCGAGGTGATATGCTTAGTGGCACCACTGTCAAAGTACCATACATCTGAATCTACTGCAGACATACATGTGTCATGCAAAGATGGGTCATAACTGCACTGCGCATTGAATGCCCATTCTGTATCTAGCACAACATTAGCAGATTCATTGTTAGAAGGAGAGGCATCTGCAACAGCCATACCAGCCTCTTTCTTCTTAGCCTCTTTCGCAGCCAGCTTAGGACACGCTTTGATGACATGATCATTTCCCTTACAGTACTTGCAAAATGTCTTCTGTTTGTCACCCTTCTTCTCATCTTTGTCTTCCTTCTTTGGTTGCGCAGCATTTGCAGATTTCTGCTTACTAGAAGAAAAGCCAGCTTTACCTTTCCCGCTTCTCTGACTAGCAACGAAAGCTTGATCTGCGACACGCATAATATTCCTGTTTTGCCTTGACTGGTCTTCTTGCAGCAAAACAGAAACTAACTCCTCAAATGATAAGGCATTGGGATTGCCTTTCATCATCAAGCGAAGAGTGGAAGCAAAACCCTGATAAGAATCTGGTAGACCATTCAAAACAGTCTGCATAAGTGAACTGTCTGACAGGATTTCATCTGCAGAAATGAGCTGCTCTTTGAAATCCTTGATCTTTGTCAAAAAGCTATCCATAGAATCACCTTCGTTCATATGCTCACTCTCCAACTGTTTTCGGAGATAAGCAACACGAGCCTCATTTCTTGCCTGATACAATGTGGCAAGTACATCCCAAGCATCCTTAGAAGTCCTGCAGGAGCGAATATGTGGGATAATGGTACGTTTGACAGACAGCGCAATCAAGGCATGAGCCTGCGCATCTCTACCATCCCAACGAATCTGCTCTGCTGAAAGTGGTGGTTCTCGAACAGCTGCTACAGCACTTGTGCCTGCACCATCATCAACAGTACCTGTTTCTGATGTGTTTGCAGCATTCCCAGCCACAATAGGACGTGCATCAATACCCTGCACAATGTTCCATAACCCCTTTGCTACCAATACATGTCGCATCATATATGCCCACAATGGATAGTTGCCATCCAACTTATCCTCAGCAGCCAACATGCGGAATACATCATTGTTGTCAGCCATGGCCAATGACTGTACTACTAGATGTAAATGCTGTCTGCAAGAGGTAAACCTGTATAAAATCGACCTGTGCTATGTAGCACAGCCCAAAACAGACGAATGGGCACCTGTCCTGCAGATTTTAATCTTGACAGAAAATCTGCACAGTAGGACGATTTTGCCTGCGCAGTACTTGGAATGCAAAAACGGAGGGCGAAATGACTTCAGATCAAAATTCTGAAACGAACATGCCCTACGGGCTCTCCCACGGCATATACTAACCTGCAGACGCTCGTGAAACCTCGTCGCAATCGGAGGAGATGAAGCGGCAGGTGCCGGTGATGCTGCCCGGGAGGAGGAAGCCTGCTCTGATACCAATTGTTGGAATTAGGGTTGCAGGAATGCACACACAACTTCAAGAAGATGAGGAAGCTTGAGCACAACACAGTAGTGTATTATGAGTGCCAAAAAAGAAAGATAACAAGCCCTAGAAGATAATGGGCGTATATACAATGCACGGGGGAAAAAACCTCCTAGTGAGGGAAAAAGTGCCCCGACGGTCCTAAGTGTGTTCACACACATCACTACTATAATATGGTAACATTAAGTGGCTGTCCACCACTTGTGCATTTTTTGGTGGAGTTCCACATTGGCTCTACGCATAAAGTGTATGCATAAGAACCTATGCATAAAGGTTTATGCATAGAGTGTATGGTCTATAAAGAAAAGCTTCTTCTGGCCACGATTCAAAAAGGATGTACTTGATCATGTGCAAAAATGCTTAATGTGTCAGAGAGTCAAAGCAAGATGCCAGGGAAACTACAGCCTCTAGACATTCCACAAATGAAGTGGTAATGTATCAGTATGGACTTTGTCACTAGATTACCTTCAGTGCAATCACGTTACAACTCCATTTTTGTGGTAGTTGTGATAGGCTAACCAAAGTTGCCCATCTGATTCTAGTGAAAGAAACATACACTGTAGTGGATGTTGCCAGAGTTTTCCTTAAAGAGATCTTTAGATTACATAGCTTACCCACCAGCAGGATAGTAAGTGACAGAGATCCCAAATTCACATCAAAATTTTGGACTGCATTCTTCGAAGCAGTAGAAACTTTCTTGGATCTCAGCACAGTCTATGACCCCGAAACAAATGGCCAGACTTAGAGAGTGAACCAAGTAATAGAAGATTCCTTCGATCATGCTGCAGCAGCAGGGAACCCAAAAAGTGGTTAAGCCATTTGTATCTGGTCGAATTTGCTTACAATGCTTCTTATCATCGAAGCATTGGGATGAGTCCTTTCAAAGCTTTGTATTATGGACAAGATTGCCTTACACCGTTGACTTGGTCTGACCCATTGATCAGAGTCAAAATGTCCAGACAAATGCTTGATGACATGGACCAGCAGGCAGAAGCAGTCAATCCATAAAGATATAAAGGCAGCCCAAGATAGGTAAAAGCAGTATGCAGATAAAAAGAGATAAGAGAGAGAGTTTGAAGAATTAGATATGGTCTTCATTTGAGTACGACCAAAAAGAAGTTCCTTATCCTTAGGGAAGTACAAGAAGCTCTCTCCCAGATACTGTGGGCCATATGCTGTCATAAAGAAAGTGGGCGATCTAGCCTATAAACTTCTTCTACCTCCCTATCTATCTCAAGGTACATGATGTATTCCATGTCAGTTTGCTTAAGAAATATGTACCCAGCCCGAGTCACGTACTTGAACAATCAATCTCTCCAACTCAAGGCCAGATGGTACTCCAACCTGAAGAAATCCTTGACGTTTGGGAGAACATTCTCAGGAGCAAAGTGCTCAGAGAATTTTTAGTAAAGTGGAAGTTCTTCCCTCTCGAAGACGCCTTCTAGGAGAAAGAAGAAGAGTTGGCAAAAGATTACCCCCACTTTGCAAGATGAGGATATCTCGCGTTTTTCAAGTGGGAGAGGATGTAAGATTCGTACTCAGCCTGAATAATAAATAAGCCTTTACCTCAATTCTCTATTTTTGAATACAAGAAAATATTATTTTCCTTGTTTTTGCCTAGTGAGATAAAAATTTCTAGAGAGTGGTAATTCAATATTGAGATGTTTTTAGATATATAAATTTTATAAATATCAAAAATATGTTTTCTTGAAATAGAAAATCAAAATAAAATTTTCAAGGTGCGATTGGAATTAATTAAAAGTGATTTAAAAGACCTTAGCCTAAGGGTCAAGGTGCGATTGGAATTAATTTTCAAGGTGCGATTGGAATTAATTAAAAATGATTTAAAAGACCTTAGCCTAAGGGTCAAGATTTTCTAAAATGTTTGGATTATGGTCCAATTAAGGTTCCTATGGACCAATAAGATTAATCTAAGTGTTGGGATGAGATAAATCCAATGAATAAAAGAAAATACCCAAAAATGAGTAAATGCCCACATAAGATGAAGAGTTGATTGAGTACAAGATTTATTAGTTAAAAATTATGAAATACTACTAAAAAAATGAGATATTTTGGAGTAATCATACCATTTTGACACCTTGGTAAGGAAAGGGGGAGCCTTCAGGGAGGTGCCTATTTCACACATATGGAGGAGTTTTAAACTCAAAAATATTAAGATATTTTTATCTCTCCTCTCTCCTGGACCAAACCAAATAAAAAAGGGAGCCAAACATGTCCAAATCTTATCCAAATTTAGCCAAAACTGAAGCTGGAAAATTCTAGAACTTAGTTGGACTCGGTTATTGGCCTCCCTCATCTATAAATAGACCCTCATTCTTTTGTATTCTCATCTGTGAACTAGACCATGCCAATATTACTCTAAAATAAGCATATTTTCTATTATCCTCTAAAAATCCTCTATAATTTGGAGAGATTGGAGCTTCTCTCTCTCTTCAACCTTCTTTGTAGCTTTCCTCAACATACTAACCAATTGATTGGTTGGGGGCCTCTCCTAAGACTAAAGAATCAAGCAAAACAAGAGGTAAAGTGTGACTTTATGATTTTTTTTTTCTTCTTCTAAATGTTTTTCACTTCTCAACCCCTCTCAAGCTTGAGAAGTATTCAATTGAATGGTTCTTCAATGTAAATGAAGCTTTCTAATGAATTTTAGTGATTAATAACATAAAGTTTACATTTATGCTTAAAATGTTTTTTAAGCATATCTCTCTCTCCCCCAAAGAATGGTCATTCCTATGACCAATTCTATATTCAAATGATGCTTCTCACGGAGCAATTCTTAAATCAAAAAGTAAACTCTATGCTAGACAACTTAGAGGCCAAAGAAGTGGCTTTTTAATATTTTTATACTTAAATTATGATAAACTTAGGGATTAAATCCATAAATTGGATATGGATCCAAATGATAGTTATTCTATCATATTGTATTAACTAAACCTTATGCTTTTCAAATTTATTAAAAATTATCAGTAATAGTAGCGGAGCTATGGTAAAATTTATAAAATTAACACATAAATTGTTTTCTTGCATAATATGAAAAGAGGACTTCCTACCATATTCTAGGATTGGTCATCCTAGGTTAAATGAATAATTCTCATCATAACCATAGAAAATTTACTTTTTAATGTTTATGCATAAATAGTTAATTAGAGAAAAAGAGAAATTTCTAGTAATTTCATTTTTTATGATTAAGGAGAAATTCCCATGACAATGGAAATCCATGTATTCCAATGGAGAAAGAGAAAATTTTGGAATACTAAAATAATGGATATTTTATTTAAAATTAAAGAAGAATTTTAGTTTTTTTAAAAATATACATAAAAAATTTTAAATGATAAAATAGGAATTCCCACCATATTTGGAATTCAATCATTTAAATGAGAAAAGTGGAATTTCTAGTTTAATGGAATTAATGGATATTTTTATTTAATTTTAAATAAAAAATTTAGTTAAATTTATTTTTATGCATGAATAAATTTTAATGATAAAAGAGAAATTCCCATCATATTTGAAATTCTATCATTTAAATGAAAAAAGTGAAATTCTTATCATATTAGGATTAATAGATATTTTTATGTAATTTTAAAGAGAAATTTTAATTAAATTTATTTTATCCATGAATAGATTTAAATGATGAAAGAGGAATTCCCATCATATTTGGAATTCAATCATTTAAATGGAAAAAGAAGAATTCTTGGTATATTAGAATATTGAATATTTTTATTTAATTTAAAGATAAATTTTAGATAGATTTAATTTATGATAAAAGAGGAATTCCCATGATATTTGGATTGCACTCATTAAATGAGAAAAAGAAGGATTTGAATTAATTTTTAGTGTCAAGATGAATTTCCAACATAATTCTACTTAGGGAATTAAGGTCGAGAAATTAAGTGGTAGAAAGAATATCTTTAGATATTTTATTTTGTTAAATCACTAAATCGGTATTTACCCAAAAATAGATGTTTATCTAAAGGGAATCCTTGTTTGAACTAAACCGAATGAATTTGGTTAGACTACGAGAGGGACGGATAGTAAACCTACTTGTCCATCTCTCGATCTGAATCCGAATCAAGCAAAAACTTTGTGACCAATTCCAGTTCCTAAATACAAAGAATAGACTACCGTTGAACTAAACTAGTTTTCCTTTGTCCGAAATCACCAAGAATCTAGTTGGACAATCAGTCAAATGATGGGTGGATTACCCTGATGAGAGATCAAGGATCCTTATTATGAAACTAGGAATTATGGAAAAAGGGGTTTTGTGGAACCAATCTCACTGGGAATTTTACTTGCATTGGAACCTTTGTTTTTCATTTAAAGGATTGTTTTACATGCTAAAATGCTGGAGGAAGCATTCGGCATGTGTTTTACTAAGAGGAGATTCGTTTTGCAACAGTTAGCGGCGGTCGGGGAGTCGTCGAGGGACGTCGCTCGTGGTGGGGTGCGCTTTCGGTATGATGGGCGAGGACCGACGAAGTGGTCCCTTAGTGAAGTGCTAGGACACCTAAGGAGGATTCTAGAGGGTTCTGACCAGGCGATGCATAAGCTGGCAATTGCTAGGACACCCATGCGTGCATCGAGAAAGATTCAGATGGACTAAAAGGAAAGATTTTTGTGAATTAAATTTTGATACTAGATCTTGTTAGTTGGCCAGCTAGTCTTCAACGGAGAGTCCAAAGGACACATTTTGTAATATAATGGACTCAAAATTTTTGAGGATGATGATCAGTAATATTATGATTTCTATTGAAGGATTGTTTTAAAGCCAGCCGAATCTATAAATGGCAATTTCATATTGGGTGTGTACGTAGTACGTCTATCTTAATTTTGGCATAAATCGCCGGCTAGGGGGCCTGGGAACTCTTTTCCTCAGTACCCGAGCAAAAACACAACCAAGTCTCTACAAAGTGCAAGTCTCTTCTTGATCTGACCATGTGACTTCAGGTTCAGTTAGATTAGTTTAACTAGTTAAGATTTTGACTCGTTAGGGTAATTCCCCCGTTAGAAGATTTTCCCATGGTGGAATCGCCCGTGCCTTTCGACAAGTGAGGGGAGTTTTTTCAGGCTCGGTTTCGGAGGAACTACCTAGGCTAGTCTCTTGTCCGGACATCCGTGGTGGGCGAGGCCCCTAGTGTGGATCCGTGCCCCGCACGGGAGGCTGACGTCGCTTCCACTCGGTGCCCCCGGAGGGGGGCTCACAGCAAGTATGAGATGCTTGCCAGTTTGGAAAGCAAGCAAGGTTGCCATTTCCTAAAGAAAGCAACATGAGTAGCAGGCCACTTCAGATTGTTCATAGTGATGTATGGGGTCCTACACAAAACCCGTCCATTAAAGGCAGCATGTACTATGTGAAATTCATTGATGATTTCAGTAGAATGACTTGGATTTACTTTCTCGAAGAGAAGAGTGAAGTGTTGGGAAAGTTTATGGACTTCAAAGATTTTGCAGAGAAGCAGTATGGCTATTGGATAAAATGTTTGAGGACAGATGGAGGTGGTGAATACACCTCACATGCTTTTGAGAACTTCTTGAGAAAGAATGGCATAAGAAGGCAGCTAACTTGCAGGTACACACCTCAGCAAAATGGTGTTGCTGAGAGGAAAAATAGAGTCATTGGTGATGTGGCTAGGGCAATGCTCAATGAAAAGAGCATGCCAGACTATTATTGGGCAGAAGCGTGTGCCACAGCGGTGTATGTACTTAATAAGACACCCACATCTGCCATACATGGAAGTATGCTAGAGATGCGTCTTATAGGTTTTAGGCAAGAAATTGGACACCTCAAAGTATTTGGTAGCATAGCTTATGTGCATGTCCTAAGGCAGAAAGTTCCATTTTTGTTGGGTATGCATAGGATCGCAAGGCATATAAATGTTACAATCCACATACTAGGCAAGTGCTTATTTCACGAGATGTGGTATTTGATGAACTTGCTAGTTGGTAGTACAAGGCAAAGGATGAGGGTGTCATTGATTCCATTGATGCTGATGTGCACGTGAACTTTCCACAAACGAGTTCTACTTCTATGTCTGGGCCAGCAGAGTCTGAGAGTAGCACTATACGTCCATGGTCAGGACGCTTGAGACATGAGAGTGTGAGCACTGGGAGTAGTGTTGTGGATAAAGGAAAAAAGAAGGTTGAAGGAATAGGCATTACAGGTTATGAGTCGTCAAGTTCAGAAAGTTTGGATGAGGAACTTGGCATACTAGTTTTACGCACACCAAGTGCAAGGCAGGATAGATATGTGCCTCCACATGCTAGAGTGACAGGTGTTCAGAGTGATCTGCATACATTGCGGAGATCCCAAAGGGTCAGACAGGTTGACATATTGTGACTTTGCTATGAATTATGCATATATGACGTGTTTGGTGAAGCATGTGGAACCTACATGCTATGCAAAAGCTATTGGGAAGCATGCATGGGAGAAGGCAATGGATGTTGAGATGGATGCATTGGTCCATAATGAAACTTGGGATTTGGTTGCCTTACCATAAGGCAAGAATGTCATTGGTTGCAAATGGGTTTGTAAGGTGAAATGCAAATCAGATGGTTCCATTGAGTGCCATAAAGCACGGCTGGTAGCTAAGGGTTATGCACAAACCCAAAGCCTGGACTATGATGAAACATTTAGTCCATGCAAAGATGGGAACAATGAGAGCAGTCATTGCTATGGGTACAGCAAATGGTTGGGAAATGCATCAAATGGATGTGAAAAATGCATTTCTAAATGGGGATTTACAAGAGGAAGTTTATATGGCACAGCCAGAAGGATATGTACACCCGAGGTGCCCCACTCATGTATGTAAGTTAAAGAAGGCATTATATGGTTTGAAGCAAGCACCTCGTGTTTGGAGTGATAAGATAAGCCGATATCTTATCTCCATTTGATTTCACGTTTCTTCAACAAATTTGTAAGATTCTTCCCTCTGACTTTTGAGGTGTGAAGGTGTAAGAACCTCCCCTTCTGATCTTATAATTATTCCCCTCTTTGAAATAAAAGAAAGATTTTGTTTTACCCTATTTTGACCTAGAGAGAGAAAATGTCTAGAGAGAGGCAATCCAAAATTTAGATATTTTTGGATATAAAAATCCTCCTAGTGTCTAAAATGGTTTCCCTTGAAACATAAATTGAAAAAGAACTTTCCAATGTGCATTTGGAATTAATTGAAAATAAGTATAAAGGACCTTAACCTAAGGGTCTAGATTTTCAGAAATTTTTGGATTATGGTCCAATTAAGGTTCCTATGGGGGACTAATAATATTAATCCAAATGTAGGGAGGAGATAAATTGAAGAATTAAAAGAAAAACCCCCAAAAATGAGTAAATACTCACATAAGATAAAGAGATGACTAAGGACAAGGTTTATTAATAAAAAACTATGAATATTACTAAAACAAAGAGATATTTTGGGTATAATGATTCAATTTTGACACCCTCGTAAGGAGAAGGGGGCTTTTCAAGGAGGCGCCTATTTCACATGTGTGGTGGAGTTTTAAACTCAAAAATATTGTGATATTTTTATCTCTCCTCTCTCCTGGATCAAACCAAATCAAAAGGGAGCCAAACTAGGTCCAAATCTTGTCCAAATTCAGCTAAAATGGACTTGGAAACTTCAGCCAAAAGAGAGCAACTAGGTCCAAATCTTGTCCAAATTCAGCTAAACTAGGTCCAAATCTTGTCCAAATTCAGTCAAACTGAACTTGGAAAATTCTAGAAACTAGTTGGACTTGGTTAGAGGCCTTGGTTAGAGGCCTCCCTCACCTATAAATAGATCCTTAGCCCTTTGTAAAAAAATAGGAGAACTATACCATGCCAGTATTATACTTAAATTAATGATATTTTCTATTATCCTCTACAAACTGGAGAGATTGGAGTTTCTCTCTCTCTTCAATCTTCCTTGTAGTCTTCATCAACATACCAAACCAATTGATTGGTTGGGGGCCTCTACATTGATTAAAGAATCAAGCAATCTAGGAGGTAAAGTGTGGTTTATGGTCCTTTTTTTAAATCTCCAAATGTTATCTCTTCTCAACCCCTCTCAAGCTTGAGAAGCATTTAATTGAATGGCTTTTTAATACAATTGAAGTTCTTTAATGAATTGTAGTGATAAAACACATAAATTTTCATTTATGCTTAAATTAAATATTTTTTTAAAGTATGTCTCTCTCCCCCCCAAAGAATGGTCATTCCTATGACCTATTCCATATTCAAATGAAGCTTCTCATGAAGCAATTCTCTAATCTAAAAGTAATTTCTATGCTTGTCAAATTGAGGCCAAATAAGTGGCTTTTTAATGCTTTTATGCTATTTAATTCATGGAAAAATTAGGAATCAAGTCCATAATTGGATATTGATCCAATTAATGGTTATTCTATCATATGATATTACTAAACTTTATGTTTTCAAAATTATTGAGAATTATCGGTAATAGCAGCGAAGCTATGGTAAAATTTTTAAAAAATTAACACATAAATCATTTTCATTCATATTATGAAAAGAGGACTTCCTACCATATTCTAGGATTAATCATCCTAGATTAATTGAATGATTCTCATTATAATCATGGAAAATTTGATTTTTATATTTATGCATAAATAGTTAATTAGAAAAAAGAGAAATTTCTAGAAATTCATTTTTATGTTAAAAGAGTAATCCCCATGACAATGGAAATCCATGTATTCCAATGAAGTAAGAGAAAAAAAATAAATGGTCAAAGAGGAATTTCCACCATATTGAAATTCAAATATTTAAATGAGGAAAGTGTGATTCCTAGTGTAAAGAAATTAATGGAGATTTTTATTTAAATTTTAAGAGAAAATTTAGTTAAATTTATCTTTTTGCATAGATAAATTTAAATGGTAAAAGAGGAATTCCTATGACATTTGGAATTCCATCATTTAGATGGGAAAAGAGAAATTCCTAGCATATTGAATTAATGGGTATTTTATTTTATGAGAAATATTGATGATAAAAGAGAAATTCCCATGACATTGGAGTGCAAATACTTAAATTCAAAAAAGAGGAATTCCCATGGTATTTGAGATCCAACAAATTAAGTGGAAAGAAGAGGAATTTTTAGTATAAATCAATTTATGATTATTTATCAAAAGTGGAAATATGGGTAGAATTGTTTTCTGTAAATCCCATGAATTCTTTTATTTAAAAGAGGAATATTTAATATAGTTCAATTGAGGAATTGAGAAGGAGTATAGAAATAGTCGTTCGAGAAAAGAAACCTTTAATTAGGCCAAGCAATTGGTAGAAATTTAGAAAAAGTCCCATTATCGGAATCAAAGTAGAAAAATATTAGCATGTGAAGTGGATGTGATAAGATGTAAATAGATGTGAATGGATGCGATAAGATGTAAATAGGATGCGATAAGATGTAAATAGATGTGAATGGATGCGATAAGATGTAAATAGATGTGATAAGATGTAAATAGGATGCGATAAGATGTGAATGGATGTGATAAGATGAAAATAGATGTGAATGGATGTGATAAGATGAAAATAGATGTGAATGGATGTGATAAGATGAAAATAAGTTGTGATAAGATGTGACGTAATGGAAATGGATGTGGATGTGTATGTGAAAGAATGGATGTGGATGTGTATGTGGAAGAATAGATGTGGATGTGTTGGTGAAAGAATGGATGTGGATGTGTATGTGAAAGAATGGATGTGGATGTGTATGTGGAAGAATGGATGTGGATGTGTATGTGGAAGAATGGATGTGGATGTGTATGTGAAAGAATGGATGTGGATATGTATGTGGAAGAATAGATGTGGATGTGTTGGTGAAAGAATGGATGTGGATGTGTATGTGAAAGAATGGATGTGGATGTGTATGTGGAAGAATGGATGTGGATGTGTATGTGAAAGAATGGATGTGGATGTGTATGTGAAAGAATGATACCACCTGAAAGATCCCTGTCCCCTTCGCGCAACAGATTCGGGGGTGCTAGCAATGCACAACATGGTGGTAGAAATTATGCATCAAGCAGTAATGATGGCAGCGCAAATCACTTGTTTGCCATGAAACTCTCATCATTACCCTCAATTTTTAATCAATACAATGAGATATTTTTATCTCTCCTCTCTCCTATTTCAAAACTAGATCCAAAAAGTAAGCTGAATTGACCCAAAAATGGTCAAAAATTGACCAAACTGACCTAGAAAGATGCATAATGGAATTTTTTTAATTATAAAAGTGTTATTCTTATTAAATTTAATTTTTATGCATAAAAATATGCATAAAGTAATTATTTTTATTATAAAAGATTTATTCTTATTAAATTTGATTTTTATGCATAGAAAGATGCATAACGGAATTATTTTTATTACAAAAGTGTTATTCTTAATAAATTTGATTTTTATGCATAGAAAGATGCAATAAGTAATTTTTTTATTATAAAAGTGTTATTCTTATTAAATTTGACTTGTATGCATAGAAAGATGCATAATGGAAGTTTTTTATTATAAAAGTGTTATTCTTATTATTAAATTTGATTTTTATGCATAGAAAGATGCATAAAGGATTTATTTTTATTATAAAAGTGTTATTCTTATTAAATTTGTTTTTTATGCATAGAAAGATGCATAAAGGATTTCTTTTTATTACAAAAGTGTTATTCTTATTAAATTTGATTTCTACGCATAGAAAGATGCACAAAGGAAAATTTTTTATTATAAAAGTATTATTCTTATAAAATTTATTTTTTATGCATAGAAAGATGCATAAAGGAATTATTTTTATTACAAAAGTGGTATTCTTATTAATTTGATTATTATGCATAGAAAGATGCATAAAGGATTTTTTTAATTATAAAAGTGTTATTCTTATTAAATTTGATTTCTATGCATAGAAAGATGCATAAAGGATTTTTTTTAATTATAAAAGTGTTATTCTTATTAAATCTGATTTTTATGCATAGAAAGATGCATAAAGGAATTATTTTTATTATAAAAATGTTATTCTTTTATGCATAGAAAGATGCATAAAGGAATTTGTTTTTATTACAAAAGTATTATTCTTATTAAATTTGATTTTTATGCGTAGAAAGATGCATCAAGGAATTTTTTTATTATAAAAGCGTTATTCTTATTAAAATTGACTTTATGCTTAAATAGATGCATAAAAGGATTTTTTTTATAAAAGTGTTATTCCAACTGAAGTTGATTTTATGCATAAATAGATGCATAAAAGGATTTTTTTTATAAAAGTTTTATTCCCACTGATGAATGTATAAATAGATGCATAAAGAATTTTTATATCAAAATTAGAACTCCCTTAAATTCTATGAGTATTTGATAAATGAATAATTAATTACTCTAAGAGAGAAATTTCTATCGTTTTATATTCACACGGATTATAAAAAGAGAATTCAGGAAATCTATCAAGATTGAAATATTTAGATAAATGATTAATCTATTCCTCATTGGAATTCGTAACTAATTTAGAAATCAATTTAGTGAATACTCAAAGAAAGAAATTCAGTAAAATAGTAACTGAATTATCAAACCTTTTCGAGAAAGATAGTTCAGGACAAATCTTATCCGAATCAAACCTTAAATCAGACTATGACCAAGACCAAACTCTTTTATCAGTAGTATCGACGAGGAAAGAAGGAGTGTCCAGTTTAGAAAAATACCCTCAAAACTCCCGCCAAATCTAAAACTAAGTTTGAGAACCTTCGAATTGATCTGTGGATCAAGGTAATTGAATTCGAGGAATTCTGGTATGAAATTCAGAATTCCGATCAAGAAGTTTTGGGGATACTGATTCAAGAAATACTCCTTGTATTCAAAAGAAAATCAAACTAAAAACTTGCATAGAAATGAGCTGTAATGTGAATAGATGTGATGAGATGTCATGTGAATCAGATAGATGTGAATGAATGGATGGATTGAAATGTGATGTAAATAGATGTGATGAAATGTGATGTGATGAGATGTGATGTGAATAGATATGATGAGATGCGATGTGAATCAGATAGATGTGAATGAATGGATGGATGGGGTGTGATGAGAATCGGGATGTGAATGAATGAGATGTGATATCATGGAAATCAGGATGTAAATGAATGATGTGGGATGTGAATGGATGTGGATGTGCATGTGATGAAAATGGATGTGAATGTGTATGTGAAGAATGGATGTGGATGTGTATGTGATGAAAATGGATGTGAATGTGTATGTGAAGAATGGATGTGGATGTATGTAAAAGAATGGATGTGAATGTGTATGTGAAGAATGGATGTGGATGTATGTAAAAGAATGGATGTGAATGTGTATGTGAAGAATGGATGTGGATGTGTGTGACAGAATGTGATGTGATGTGACATGAATATATGTGGATGTGAAGTGATAGATATAAATGTATGGATAGATGTGGGTAGTTGTATATGTGAACGATTGGATGGATGTGGATAAATGAGATGAGATGTGTATGAATGAGATATGATGTGGATAGATGTGATGTGATGTGGATCAGATAGATGTGAATAGATGAGATGTGATGGATATGAATGAATGTGATGTGATGGATGCGAATGGATATGAATGAATGTGATGTGATGGATGCGAATGTGATGGATATGAATGAATGTGATGTGATGTGAATCAGATAGATGTGAATAGATGAGATGTGATGGATATGAATGAATGTGATGTGATGGATGCGAATGGATAGATGTGATGTGATGTAAATTGAGATAGATGTGAATGGATGATATGTGATGTAAATTGAGATAGATGTGAATGGATGATATGTGATGTGAATGAATATGATGTGATGAGATGTGGATATGGGTAGATGCGAGTGGATGAGATCTGATGAGGATAAACGAGGAAAGATGTGATGAGATGAAAATGATGTCATTGGATGAGAATGGGAATACATATGAATTGGATTTGGATTAAGTAATGTGGATTGATGTGGAACAATGTGGAAAGACAAGAGTTTGTTATAGAAACTGTATTTGGATTAAGTAATGCGGATTGATGTGGAACAATGTGGAAAGACAAGAGTTCGTTATAGAAACTGTATTTATGACCTATTTTTAAATGACTGTTTTATGTCAAGAATGTTGGGGAAGCATTTTGACCGTCTTGTGTGATTGAGGTCGTGGGAGACCTAACTGAGAAAGTTGCAATAGCTGATGGAGAGTCAATGGAGGACGTCTCGCGTAGCAAGGCCAGTCGAGGTCTTGACCAGCCTCGGTTCGATTTAAATGGTGAGCTTCCGGTACGGTGGATGAAGGACTAAGGAAATGGCCTATGAGTGAAGCGCTAGGTGACCTGCGAGAAGGATCCTACAAGGTGCTAACCATTGGGTGCTCGGGCTCTGGGTTGCCAGAGATACCCACACGTACATCGTGGAAGATATTGAAACAAGGAGTAAGAGTTGTTTTTTGAATTCGGGCATGGATCTAGTTGATTGACATTGCTGGTTCTCAATGGATGAGTCCATGGCTCTTTTATATGGATCTGTTGGTTGATCTTGTTGATCTTCAACGGAGATTCCATTTTGATTTTTATAAGTGAATATATTGCGAGGTACTATGAGCTAGGAACTATCGAAAAGGCCCCTGAGTGGATAGGTGGTGAGCTTTCTAGTTGCCAATGATGCCATACGTACACCGATCAAGGAAAAATTGAAAATTAGGATTCAACCGGATATCTTGGAGGACTATGATCAGTGATACTATAGTTTCATTAAAAGATTGTTTTAAAGACAGCTGAATCTGTGAGAAAGGCAATTTCATATTGGGTGTGTAAGTGGTGTGACTAGTTTTAAGTTTGCATGAATATCCGGCTAGGGGGCCTGGGAACTCTTTTCCTTGGTACTCGGACAAAACCTAACCAAATTCTTAAATGGATCCCATCACCTACAGCAGCGGTTGGGCGGTTGGCTAACCCACGGGACTGGGTTAGGCTAGAGTGATGGATCCCTAATATGAGACTCAATTCTATTATGGTATGATAGATGAAGTAAATCCCAGATAAAAATTGTTCTATGGAAAAGAATCAACAGCTATGCCTCTCAAAATGAGGAAAAAAGTGTTGGTCTCTATGATCCAAGTGCAAGTCTTTTCCTTGATTTGACTATGGGAACTTACGGGTTTGGTCAGATCAGTTCAGTTAGCTAAGACTCTTGACTACATTAGAGTAACAATATCCAGGGGGCATCGCCCGTGTTTTCTGGGGAGGGAAGTTTTTCTGGGTTCGGTTTTGGAAGAACCGAGGGATTAGTCTCTTGTCCAGATATATGTGGGTGAGGCCACGAGTGAGGGACCCTGCCCCGCGCAAGAAGTGCTACTTCCGTTGCTAGCACCCTAGAATTCGTTACACGGTGGGGATAGAGATCTTTCACTACCCATGTGCTTTTTATGTTTTATGTATATTTAAGTGCTCTTATGAAGCAAATAGACATGAAGTACAAGAATTGAGTCAAATAGACTCTTATTTTACTTCTCTATGTTGAAGTAGCCAGTTTGTTGGGGCGAGGATTGAAAGAATGACGTTGGCTTGCGAGACTAATATAGATATCTTCACTAAGGATTGAAGATCATTGATTTGCGAAGTTGGTAGCATCATTTGGAGAGGTTTGTAATTTGAAGGAAAATTCTAGGTGATGGGTTGTACCATTGACCAGGCTTTCGCCCACCATGGCTCCTCCAGGGATGTACCTGGAAGTTGTCGATGGTGAGGATTTGGTGCAAATCTCCTCCAGTGCATGAGTATGGATATGTACTCATGGAGTAGCTGCTATGTTAATATAGCCAAAAGAATAGTAAGAGATAAGCTTAACAAAATATAATAGCCACTGAAGATTTTTGGGAGTTGTTGGGTGATTTTTATCACTTCTAAGTAGGCCATATGTGTGATTCCCTTGTTTTTGTGTTTTTTTAAAATTACTTTTTAATTTAAATCTTTTACCTACCACCTGGCGAGCAACAGGTTCTTGTGACTACTCTTCTTTTTGAGAGTATAGGTTCTTATGTCTGCCGCGTAGCTTCTCCACTTATGCTTTATATCCAAAGAAGGGGTGAAAAGAGCATTGTGAGTCTGTCTTTGACATGCTTATAAGTCTCTGTTGTAGACGTGGGAATTGATCCTTGAAGTTTTGGCTCAAATGTTGTCAAGGCGGTAGATAATACTACTGGTTGGTCACCATTAGGGTTGTTTGAACACAGGCTTTTGTGTAGGTGCTGAATGCACAAGAGTGGTTGAGTGACTTGCTTGGTGTTGTTTGGGCCTCTATTCTTATCGAACTTTAGATGAAGCTGTTGGGGTTGAAGTCGGTGGTGAGGTTTTCTTCATGTTGTTTGATTTTGGCAACAACCATATGATGGGATTACCATAATAAACAAAACTCATGGCAACATCTAGGAATATCTCCACAAGAGCCATCCAACCCAAATTTGTTATCTCAAGGAACAACTCTAGGAACAACATCTCAAGGAACAACTCCACAAGAGCCATCCAACCCAAATTTGTTATCTCAAGGAACAACTCTAGGACTCCATATTTATCCATGGTCGAAAAAAGAAGACACTATTCTTTTGTCATGGCTGCTGGTGGTCATGGGAGGGCACCATCCAAGTCATTTGGTAATGTGTATTTTGTAGAACGTGTGACATGGGTGCTTGTAGAAGCGTGTTCATCATGAATTGATTGATTGCGATTAGTGCCTAATCAAAGACTTAAAACCATGTTCAAAATGTTTTCTTCTTCATGCTTAATACAATAGAGAGAGATCACCTAATATACCATGTATTACTAACATGAAATGTATATAATTTAGCATGCACTGATCGTCCAAAATCCCGAGTGACCATTAAATGTGAGCTAGGAATCCCAAACTTTCCTCTCATAAGCCACTTGCAAGCTAAACGAGAAATCAGGAAAGGCTTACAATGCAGGATGATGTGAAACAACAAAGCCTTTATTTAAGCCTAATTTTATAGTACAGACGACACCAGATGGGGTCCTAAATTACCCACTAAAGTCCCCCCCCCCCCCCCGCGCAAGCAAGAATATTTTCTTTATTTCTTCTTCTAGAGAACTGTATTGGAGAACTGTATAAAAGCTCAACTGTGTCCACAATACTGAGTGGACATACTGACTGACTAACCGCCAAATGCAAGGACAAGGCAACCAAACGCTGGGCAGAACTGCACATAATCTTTAGGTGACTTTGAAGCTATCTTTAAGAGAAATACACGGGCTCGAGACTAAGGATAGGTGTGCTAAATAATCTTGAAGATGCTGAGCTTCTTTGCCTTGGGGTTGAAAGCACAAGTATGGCTATAAGTATATACACGCAAGACCCTAAGAATACATGCTTGTTATCTTACATATTTTGGGATTGAACAAGCTATGCCTTACTTCTATTGGCTAGCAGTAAATGTTATGACTAGCATAAAATGTATAGTTAGCTGTAGCAATTGTTCATGACTAGAATAAAATGCTAGTTGGCTAGTCGGGTGGATGCCATACCTGATTGATTGGGCCCAAGTCCACAAGGGCCTTCGTCAACTACTCAATAGCCTCCAAAAAGGCTTGTCGGCTGAGCTTAAAGGGCGGCTAGTGTTAAAATTAAGTAGGAAAGAAAAGTGAGCCATTCATAATGAAAATACACTTGATTGCATTGATACAAATGAGCTTGTACATATCGCTTATATAGCCATGGGAGGTACACTCTATGTGACTTGATACATTTTTGGATGACATCATTGATGAGGTATCATAATCACAAGTGGCTAGCAAGGAGGTGATTCTAATACATTTTATCCTATGTGATATAGCTTAGGGAAAATAATTGGAGTATTTCTAACACCCCCTTAAGCCAAACATTTCACTCAATACTTGGTCTTATACCTAGTAATCCCCCTTGATACAAGAATGCGATAGAGTCCCCCCTTAATGCCATTGGGTGTGTGTACTCTTATCCATAATATAATCAAGGTCATGTAGGATAAAAGACAAGGTTTTAGAACCCAAAGAGAAAGAGTGAACTAGAAAGCATAGGATTCATCATCAAAATTAGGACCAACAAAATTACATTCTTCAGCAGTGGCAAGATTGGTTTTTTCTTTAATCTTCTTGTTTTTGTCTTTAAAATAACATTTGTGTGGTGGATGGTTGGTTTTACCACAATGCACACAAGGGTTATTAATAAAGCATTCCTTTGTGAGAGATGCTTGGTTCTTCCAAAGTAGCACACTTCTTATTGTTGTTGGTGATAGTATATGCTCCTCCTCCCGAAGTGAGATTATTGTTGAAATTTAGCTTCTTATCCTCCTCTTGTATTGAATTGATTGTACTCTCCAAGGAAGAAATTGGTTCCTTCTCTTTGAGCACAATGACAATGTTGTTGTATTCGATAGGCATTGCTTTAAGCAAGATGGCTATAACATCCTCATCAGGCACAAGGACTTTTACATACACAAGTTGGGTGATAATGTTTTTTGACTTGGTTATACAAGATGCAATAGATTCATCATGACTTGGTTATATAAGATGCAATAGATTCATCATGACTTGGTTATATAAGATGCAATAGATTCATCATGCTCTTTAGAAAGCCCATATAATTGCATTTTTAGTCTTATTTTAGAGTGCCTTGCCTGTGCTTCAATTTTTTTCTCTAGAGTGTCCTAAGCTTTAGATACAATGTCACAATCATCAATGTCATGAATATAATTATCATCTAGTGCAGTGATAATGATGCCTAGGGCTTGTTCATACCATGCTAGATTTTCAGCTATGACAGCTCTAATGGACACACCATCTTCCTCTTCTATTGGTTTAACTAATGCCTAAAGATTTTTCTTCATGAGATGCCCCTTGACTTTGTTCTATCAAGTGTGAAAACCTTGCCCATTGAATTTGTTGGGGGACTTTGCATTAGTAGCCCCCCATGATTAGGGTAGATTCCATTTAAGGGTGGTCTTACCATTGAGATAAGAGACTCAGGGTAGAGTCTATAAACCCTTTACAAGATATGGCACTCAAATGCTTTCAATTTTGAAAAATCATGTAAAAGTTGAGATTAATGCTTTCATTAAACTCGATTTTTCAAAAAGTCAAAAAAGGCCCATATTGATTTGAGTACCTCTGAATGTTTTTTTAAAAATGATTTCTTCCAAATTCCCCTTCCTTAGTCAGGCTGCTTCTATGTTGCTATTTGTCGAGCTGTTGGCAGCGTGTCTTAGAAGGCTTGTTTGTTTGGAGGCGTTTCTTCGAAGACTTGTTTTATAAGCCTTTTATTAAGGGGGTTTTTTTTAAAGCCTTATAAAATTAAGGCTTAAAGGCTACAAAAGACTTAATGGAGTGGATAGGCCATTGAGACAGAGCTTAAAGGAGGGAGATACCGCCAGCGAAGAGGTGGATGGACATAAACAGAGGTAGCTGCAGTGGCCAGGAGAGAAGTGTAGAACGACGATAAACAGGCGAGCATATACATATGCATTGCTAAGATAAGATTCGCTGAGGCCCATAATTCAAGGGGTTGTGGCAAAAAGAATTTTTTTTAAAAAAAAAAGCTCTTATGGAAAGGTCCAAAATAGAAAAGAAAAAAGAAAAAAGAAAAAAGAAAAACTTGGGGAAAGGTCCAAAAGCAAAACGAATGAAAAAATTCCAAACTTAGAAATGGCTAGAAAACTCCAAGCTCAAAAAATCCGAAATAGAAGTCTACTCTAGAAAGCTCCAAAATAGAAGTCTCCTATGCTCTAATACCATGTTAAAATTAAGGAAAGAAAAATGAGCCATTCATAATGAAAATATACTTGATTGTATTGATACAAATGAGCTTGTACATAGTGCTTATATAGCCATGAGAGTACACTCTATGTGACTTGATACATTTTTGGATGACCTCATTGATGAGAGGTAGCATAATCACAAGTGGCTAGCAAGGAGGTGATTCTAATACATTTTATCCTATGTGATATAACTTAGGAGAAATGATTGGATTATTTCTAACAGCAGCTAGGGGGCTGGGTACCCCCTTGCCAAGCTAGCCCACCTTGGGGGCTGCCCTTAGGGCTAGCCCCCTCTATATGCAACCTAAATGCCTCTAATGCCTACTGCTCTGATAGATGACCTCTAGATGCATCTAAATGATGAAAACTTGCGGAATTCTCCAAAGTGCGTTAAGAGGACTGACTTGACACTCTAAGGTTGGGAGATTGACCTATGTAGCTCGTTCTTGACATGTCTCAGACTGGGCTCAAAAAGGGATCATGACATACGACAAAAAATATCCTAAAAGGTACTACTTTTGTACATTATTCTTGCATTGTTGATGAGCCAGTTTGTCACTGCGCCATGTACCACACAGTGCATGGGTGCACGTAACATTCCCTCCTGCTTAGCTTGGCAGCTTAGCTTGGCGACAGGTTCATAGCTTCAAGATAGTTTGTCAATAACTGTGGATACTCGAAGACGAATTCTGCACAGTTTTAGCCAATTAACATGGAACACATCATGCATAGTCCAGCTTGGAGATAGCTTCAACTTCATTGAAACCTTGTTAACAACAGCTAGGGGGGTTCAACTTCAACTAACAACAGCTAGGGGGCTGGGTACCCCCTTGCCAAGCTAGCTCCCTCTACATGCAATGCACCTAAATGCCTCTAATGCCTACTGCTTTGATAGATGACCTCTAGATGCGTCTAAATTATGAAAACTTGCTGAATTCTCCAAAGTGGGTTAAGAGGACCGACTTGACACTCTAAGGTTGGGAGATTGACCTACGTAGCTCGTTCCTGACATGTCCCGGACTGGGCTCAAAAAGGGATCATGACATACGACAAAAAATATCCTAAAAGGTACTACTTTTGTACATGATTCTTGCATTGTTGATGAGCCAGTTTGTCACTGCCCCTGCCATGTACCACAGTGCATGGGTGCATGTAACATTCCCTCCTGCTTATCTTGGCAACAGGTTCATAGCTTCAAGATAGTTTGTCAATAACTATGGATACTCGAGGAAGATTTTTGCATGGTTTTAGCCAATAAACATGGGACACATCATGCATAGTCCAGTAGCTCGGAGATAGCTTCAACTTCATTGAAACCTTGTTAATATTTCTTTGAATGGGAAAAGGTCTAGAGCTCCTGAATGATAGCTTTGGACATCACTTTCCCACCTATTTCAGCCTTTGCTTCATAATTCAAAGATAAACCCAATCTCCTTCCGAGAACTTCATATCCCTTCACTCTTTGTTGGCATGTTGAGTGTAGGCCTCCTGTGCTTTAGCCAATTTGCCTTTCACTGACTCCAAAATCTCTTGGCAAGACTTTATAATTCTTTTCTCTTCTTCAGGTAACGGAAGATGAGATTTTGGTCAATAGCGACTGGAATAGTCTTCCAAACGCTACTTCATGTGGACTCCTACCAATAGCTAATGAAAAGGAATAATTTAAAATAGCTTGAACTAAAGGCAAATACAATTCCCACTTACTTTGTTGATTGTGGACATAACACTTCAACACATCAAAGGCCAATTGGTTGTAGATTTCTGTTTGGCCATCAATCTGTGGGTGAAATGCACTAGGAAAATTCAATTTAGTACCAAAGTTATCAAACAATGCCCTCCAAAAACAATTCATAAACTTGGCATCTTGGTCTAACACTATGGTCCTAGGGTCCTGCCAATCGGGTACCAATGCCCAATGAACAAATGGGAAACATCCTCACAGGCCGCATTGGCCCTACAAAGAATAAGCATAACAAATTTGCTAAATCTGTCAACAATAGTCAATGTAAGATTCCTCTCTCTAACTTTTGAGGTGTAAAGGTGTAAGAACCTCCCCTTTTGTTCTTATAATTATTCCCTTCCATACTTCGCAAGTCCTTGTCAAGTACAAGATGATGTCCAAAGGCTTTTGACCATTCATCTCCAGCACTAAGATTATTGATCGAACAAAGGCTGAAGATATTGAAGATGATGAGAGGGCACAAGCCATCATCATGCTTCATCTTGATGAGGCTCTCATTCACCATGTGGACCAGTTTCCGACTGCAAAGGAGAAATGGGATGAGCTTGATAAGCTCTATGGAGCTCGTGGTAAGAATTCCAAGGTCTCACTTAAAATTGAATTTTTCAGCTTGGAACTCAAAGAGGGAGATGGCATTGGAGCCTTCATCTCTAACTTGAAGAGCCTTATGGCTCAACTTGCATCAGTGAATGCGAGAATGGATGAAGATGATGCAGTGGTTGTTTTGCTAAAGGCAGTCAAGAAGGTGTACCCCACCTTAGTCACCACCCTGAAGAACATACCTAATCCCACCCTCAAAGGAGTCATTCAATCTTGTCTTGATGAAGAAAAGAGGCCAAAGGGAGGAGTTGAATCTATAAATGCAACCACTTCATCGACTATCGAACAAGCTTTGTCACATCAAGTGGTCAAAGTAAGATGTGCCCATTGCAAAAAGGTGGGTCATTTGGCAAATAATTGTTGGATCAAATATCCCATGAAATGTAACAAGCGTAAACAAACGGGACATATCACTTCTAAACGTCCTAACAAAGAGTCAGAGGCAAACTTTGTATCAGCCTCTATCTCCGCTGAGAAATTGTTTTAAATCTCAATGTAATCACACCTATATTCCAAACCTTGTACGCCTAATGTTATAAAGGCATCCTATGTCCAATACCACCTATTCCATTCTTTCATAGTTGGTATTGAGGGGGGTATTAAGAGACTAAGGTTATGTAGAAGGGGAAGAGAAGGGTGTGAGTGTGAAGGGACTTAAGGTCCACTAGCTCATCTATTTAAAGGTGGAGCTAGGAGGCATTTTGTATTGAGCAAGGCCTAGTTGTGTTCATAAACAACTTAATAAGCAAGATAGTTTTCTTGTATTTTGTGTCTCTCACCTCCACACACTTAATCTAGGATGAGCACCACGTTTTCTCAACATAACTGTACTTTCAAAATGGATGTGAAATGATGTGAATGGATATGAAATGATGTGAATGAATGAGAAGTGATGTGAGTGGATGTCAAATGATGTGAATGGATGTGAATGGATGTGAAATGATGTGAATGAATGAGAAGTGATGTGAGTGGATGTGAAATGATGTGAATGGATGTGAAATGATGTGAAGTGATGTGAATGGATTGGAAGTGCTCTGAATGGATGTGAATGGATATGAAGTGATGTGAAGTGATGTGAATGGATGTTAATGGATGTGAAATGATGTGAATGGATGTAAACTGATGTGAATGGATGTGAAATGATGTGAATAGATGTGAATGGATGTGAAATGATGTGAATAGATGTGAATGGATGTGAAATGATGTTATTGGATGTGCATTGATGTGAGATGATGTGGTTGGATGTGAGTTGATGTGGGATCATATAATTGGATGTGAGTTGATGTGGAAATGATGTGATTGGATGTAAGTTGATGTGGAAATGATGTGATGTGATATGGATTGATGTAGAAAAATGTACGAAGATGAGAAATGATGAGGATAAAAAACATGTTTTTAAAAGAGTGTTTTATGTCAAGAATACTGGGGAAGCATTTTGATTATCTTGTCGATTGAGGCCGTGAAGACCTAAGTGAAGAGGTTGCAACAACTGACGTAGAGTCAATGAAGACATCTCGCGTGGCAAGGTCAGCTGAGGTCTTGACCAGCCTCGGTTTGATTAAAATGGTGAGCTTTCGGTACGATGGATGAGGGACCAAGGAAGTGGCCTATGAGTGAAGCGCTAGGTGACTTGTGAAGGAGCCTAGAGGGTGCTGACCATACGGTGCTCGGTGTTATATGTACATTATGTGTGCTATGTTATATACACATTATGTGTGCATATACTAGGAGGCTAACCCACATTAGGCTTGTGAGCATGGGAGCATGGGAACAAGCTCTAGTGGAGCATGGGTTAGGACTAACCTTAAGGGTTAAGGTTAGGGTCAGGCATCCAAGGGTCACACATGGGAAATGGAAAGTCAAGAGTCACTTGAGGATCCTCCTATATAATAGGGGCATGGGGCACACTCAAGGGAGCTGGGAGGCTTGGAGGCTTGGAGGCTTGGAGGCCTATGCTATGGTCTCTTGTGTAGAGGTCAAGATCCAAGGGTCACACATGGGAAATGGAAAGTCAAGAGTCACTTGAGGGCCCTCCTATATAATAGGGGCATGGGGAACACTCAAGGGAGCTGGGAGGCTTGGAGGCTTGGAGGCTTATGCTATGGTCTCTTGTGTAGAGGTCCATATCTACTCATCTACCATTTCACACTATAGCTACATGCTATTGGATTGGAGTTATACCTCTTGATGGTATGGGACATCGAGGTAGAGGTATGATGTATTTCATTTATTATTCATGTGTGAATCCCTTGGGCTCGTCGAGGGTGGTTGGGTGGTTGAGTTTATGCCTGATTTATGCATGTTTATGCATAACAATTATCTAGAGAGATCTTAGGGTCTTAACACTTGAGCTCTGGGTCACCGAAGATACCCATGCATGCGTCGGGGAAGAAAATGAGTTGGAGTTATTTTCTAAATATGGGCATGGATCTGGTTGATTGGCCTTGCTGGTCTTTAAGGGATGAGTTCATGACCCTTTTATATGGATCTTGTTGATTGATCTAGCTGATCTTTAGCAGAGAGCCCATATGGATTTTATGTGATTATATTTTTGGGTGCTATGAGCTAGGAACTATTGAAAAGGCCCCTGAGTGAGCAGGTGGTGAGCGTTCTGGTTGCCAATGATAACATAGGTACACTGATGAAGGAATGCTTGGAAATTAGACTTCAAGCTAGATATTTTGGAGGATTATGATCAGTAATACTATGGTTTAATTAAAAGTTTTCTTTAAAGATAGCCGAATTTGTGAAAGACAATTTCATATTGGGTGCGTAAGTGGTATGTCTGAAGTGTATTTTGTATAAATCCGGCTAGGGGGCCTAGAACTCTTTTCCCTAGTACCCGGGACAAAACATAACCAAATTTCAAAATGGATTCTATCAATACAGTGGTTGGGCGGTTGAATAACCCATGGGATTAGGTTGGACTGATGGATCCTTAAAATAAAGATTCAATTCTGTTAAGTTATGATAGTTGAAGTAAATCACGGATAATCCTTGTTCTATGGAAAAGAATCAACGGTTGTGCCTCTTGACAAGGAAAAAAGCGTTGGTCTCTATGATCCAAGTGTAAGTCCCTCCCTTGATCCGGCTATGTGACCTGCGGGTTCAGTCGAAATAAAATAGGGTAAATTAAGGCTCTTGACTACATTAGATTAGTTTTTCCAAGAGGAATCGCCTATGTCTGTTGGGCGAGGGAAGTTTTTTTTGGGTTTGGTTTTGGAAGAACCAAAGGATTGGTTTCTTGTCCGGATATTCATGGGTGAGGCCCCGAGTGGGAGACTCTGCCCTACGCAAAAAGTGCTACTTCCACTGCTAGCACCCCTGAACTCGATGCGCAGAGGGGCAGGGATCTTTGAGCTGGTATCAAAGCGAATCGGCTAAAGTTGATAAACCAAGAAGCAAGGAACGTCAAAATTTTATGAGTTACCAGTAAAATATTGTAATTGTGTGATGAAATTCATAGAATTGATATTCAGAATGAAGATTCATAAATTGAGAATTTGGTCTTCAGATGGAAGTACCGCAATTGTGTGGAATCCTTGACTTGCTTGAGGCCTAGATATGATGGTATTTACCTTATAGTTCTAAGGACCATGACTACCCGTATATACCGTGGGTATAAAGCTCTTTACTGATAATATATACGAGTAAATCTAAGACCTTAAAGTTATATGCAAAAATACTATCCTAGACGATGATTTTTGAATTCTGGTTGAAAGTAGATAAGTTGAATAAAGTAGATAAGTTGAAAGTAGATAAGTTGAATAAAGTCATGGGATGAATGGAAAGAATCCCAGTAATGATGTTAGTAACCAGGATGACGACTTTCAGCAGATCACTATGAGATTAGTGGATCGTGCTGATAGATTGTTCATTGTTTGATCTTTGACCTAGTGGACCTAACTAAGGAATGACAACAAATTGAGAACCTCTATAGCTAAAATTCATGTAGGGGGAATGTTCAGATGGAAATTTGGTCTGATGGACCATTATTATGTTAAGGATACGAATGAACTATTTTTTGATAATGAGTTATGTATGTTCTTCTTGTAGAAGGGATCTTTATCCTAGGATTTTGTGAGGGTTGACCAGTTTTAAGGAACCCCAGAATCAGTTGGATCTAAAGCTAGATTCAAATTATAAATAAAGTGGTCTTTTCACCTGAGAGTCTTGTCAAAATGGAAAAAGGGACTTAACAAGAATTTTCGTATTGATAGGATCATGGATCGAGGTTGTCGTGGTAGAAATGTTAACCTCCAACTTGATGAAGAAGAGCTCAACCCCAGATGTTCGTAAAGCTCTTCATCATAGAAATCAGCCTGGACCTTTCAAGGGTGAAGGGGAAAACTTGGGTGAGGCTGTGGAGAAGTGGATTGAAGGAATGGAAGAATACAAGTTTCGATGTCACCGGCGGATACAACGAGAAGAGTAAAATGGCTCTTTCAAGGCGGAAGATAGTAGAAACAGCTAGAGTGGCATGGAGAAACCACTGTGAGACAAACCATCTAGATCGGAATACCCAGACATGGAATGATCTTAAGATGTATCTAAGGAAAAGATTATGTCCTCCCGCGACTTTCTAGAAACCAAGATTAACGAATTCTTAGAGTTAACCCAGGGGAGCAGAACTATGGAAGTGTATCATCACGCGTTTGCTCTCCTCCTTAAATACTCGCCACCGCTGGATGAAGAAGAGCTGATGGCCAAGTTCATTTGGGGAATGAATGAACCTTTGGATACCTTGGTAAAGAATGCTAAGCCAGTTTCTATGGCTGAAGCAGTTCAGATGGCGAAGGATTTCGCCAAGGCCTTTGTTGTCAAGGTTCCGTCAAAGCCAGCACCATCATCTTTCTAACGATTCTAGCTCCGGAAGGTGATTCCAACTTTCCACCTCCTAAGAGACAACAAAGTCAAATTAGGATATGGGAAGTTCTAGAATGGAGGAAAGGTCTTTTTCTTGGAACACAATCCCCTGGAATTCAACTTCAAAAGTTTCACCCCCCTTGAACAAAGAAGTTAAATGCCTTAACTGCCAAGGATACGGACATCACGGTATGAAATGCCCAACTCCTTTTGGATCAAGATTTTTGGGGTCGGGAAGTGAGGGACCAAGATAACAGACTCTAGCTCCTTCCTTCGAGAGTGATCAGGTTTCTTTCCGTCAAAATCAGGGAAACCCCAGAGGTAGACCCTCTAACCAACCCTCACTTTCAATGCAAAGTAATGCAAGACTTCAGCCTAAGAATTGGGTAAATCAAAGGGAGAAGTTCCCAAACCAACCATCCACTTCCAAGGTAGTAATGCTGGAAGTGATAGAAGAAGAACCAGATGAAAGAAATTATCCTCCAGACAGCTGTGCGAGATGAGGACATCTCCCGTTTCTTAAGTGAGGTAGGATGTAAGATTCCTCCCTCCAGGTTTTGTGATGTAAAGGTGTAAGAACCTCCCCTTTAGTCTCTTGTAATCATCCCCCCTCAGAAATGGAAAAAAGATCTTGTTTTACCATGTTCTGGACTAGAGAGAGAAAATGTCTAGAGAGAGATAATTCAAAATTGAGATATTTTTGGATACAAAAATTTTCCTAATGTATAAGATGAATTCCCTTGAAACAGAAGTTCAAAATGAACTTTCCAATGTGCATTAGGAATTAATTGAATAATGTGGTATAAGGGATCTTAGCCTAAGGGTCTACATTTTCACAAAAAATTTGGATTAAGGTCCAAATAAGATTCCAGAGGACCAATAGGATTAACCAAGTGTTGGGAAAAGATAAATACAGTGAATAAAATAAAATATCCCAAAAATGAGTAAATTCTCACATAAGATGAAGAGTTGACTGAGTACAAGGTTTATTAATTAAAAACTAAGGCATATTAGTAAACAAATGAGATATTTAGGTGAAATGATGCATTTTTGAGACCTTAGTAAGGTGGAAAACCCACTTGAGCTAGGCACCTTCTTCATCATCATTGATTGGCTTTTTAAATTCAAAATAATCAAGATATTTCATCTCTCCACTCTCTTGATGCAAACTGGATTAAAAACGAGGCCAAACTTATCCAAATCTTATCCGAATTGGGTCAAACTGAAGCTAGAAGGCTCTAGGACATAGTTGGGCTTGGTTAATGGCCTCTCTCACCTATAAATATACCCTCATTCCTTTGTATTTTCATATGGGAGCAACACCATGCTAGTATTATCTCTAGATTAGCTTATTTCTATTATCTCTCTAATTTGCCTCTTCTCTTGAGAGCTTTGGAGCTTCTCTCTCCTCCATCCTCTCTTGGAGACTATCCTCCCTCTCTTGGTGGCCAAGGACTTTCTTGGGAGCTTCTCTTTCTAGCCAAAGAAACAAGCCCAAATGAAAGGTAAACCTATTTTTATTTTTCAATTCTCTCAATGATTTTCTTCTTCTCAACCCCTTTAAAGCTTGAGAAGCTTTCTAAGCAATGGTTTTTCTTCAAATCAAGCTTTCCCAAAGATTCATAATGCTTGCTTAGACTAATGTTAATTTTTATGCTTAAACTCAATGTTTTTCTTTAAGAAAGTCTCTCTTTTGAAAAGATTAGTCATTCTTATGGCTAGATCTTGTTAGAAGGATGATTCTTATTCATAATCTCTTTATCCTAAACCAAACTCTATGCTTTACAAGCTAGAGAAATTTTCATTACAAGTTTTCATTTTTAATTAAGAAATTGAATTTTCTTAGTAAGTGCAAGAAGCTATGGCAAATTTTTCAAAGAAAGATATAAATCTTAATTTTATGCATATTTTTAATAATGCAAAAAGAGGAATGCCTATCAAATTCTAGGTTTAGATATTTTATGTAAAAAGAATGATTTTTATCATATTTATGGAAAATACTTTTTAGTATTTATGCATATTTATTTAATTAAGAGAAAAGATAAAATTTTGATAAATTTATTTTATTGCATAGAATTTTGATGTAAAAAGAGGAATTCCCATGATATTCGAGTTTCAAACATTTAAATGTTAAAAGAGAAAGTTTTGGTATATTTCAAAATATGAGTATTTTTTATTTATTTATCAAAAGTGAAATTATGAGTAGTATCATTTTTCTAGGAATAAAATTATGCAAAATAAATTTTATGCAAAAAGAGGAGTTTTGAGCATCATTCAATTGCCAGAAAAATAAAGAAGGTTATGCACATTTTTGTAGAACCATTCAATTTATGAGAATTATGAAAATGACTCATTTAAATCAATTGATTAGTGATTATACTGAAAGAGAAAATATGGGTGTAATTGATTTTGTAAATCCCATGAATATTTTATTCAAAAAGAAGAATATTAAGTCTATCTTATTTTGAGAAATTTGAGTATGCATCTTTCTATGCATAAGATCAATTTTAATGAGAATAAGACTTTTGAAATGAAAAAAAAAATCCTTTATGCATCTTTCTATGCATAAAATCAATTTTAATGAAAATAACATTTTTATAATAAAAACATTTTCCATTATGCATCTTTCTATGCATAGAAATCAATTTTAATAATTAATATCAATGATATCCATGCATATTCATAGATGAATATGTACATGGAGTAATTAGAATATTTCTTTTAGAATGCACAAACGATGGGAATTACTCTTTTGGAATAACATAAAAAGAACTTTCTTTTCCACAATATTATGGAAAATTTTGCCATAACCTCCTTTGTATGGCTGACCATTTCTCATTTTTATCATTTTAATTTCAACTTAAATTAACCCAATCTAGATGTATAGGACTCTAATCTACTCAATTTTCAAAATTCAAGAGAGTAAACAATAAGAAAAGTTTAATTAATCATTTAACTAATCTTTCTAGGATTAAGAAAGGTTGAATTGTAAAGAAGAGAAGGGGATGGCCTTTTCCTCAAAGGCATAGCATTTGAATTTAATTCAAGCAACTGTAAAATAAGAAAATCAAGAAAACCATAGATTTAAAATTAAAAAAGTAAGAAAATTTAGCAGTCATGGAGCTGTAAGCTTCCCTTTGGCTTGAGGGATTGAGGGTTCTTTTCTTGTTTGAAGCAAGAGTGGCCACCAATTCACTTTGGTGAGGATTAGGCCAAAAACAATTGAATTATTAAAAAAATTCAATGTAATTGGCTCACGACAGGAGCAGAGTAACAGTGTATAAACACCATTAAGATTTTACAAAGGGGGAGGCTTCTACTTATAGGAAAAAGTGAGCCTCTAGCCAAGCAAACTGATTCTAGAATTTTCCAGATCAGTTTGGTCAATTTTTGACCATTTTTGGGTCAGTTTAGCTTACTTTTTGGATCTAGTTGAAACAGGAGAGAGGAGATGAAAATATCTCATTATTTTTTAGTTTAAAACTCCTCCACACATGTGAAATAGGCACCTCCTTCATGAGGGGAGATCCCCACATCGAGGTGTCAAAAATGCATCATTTCCTCTAAATATCTCTTAATTTTTAACTAATAAACCTTGTACTTAGTCAACTCTTCATCTTATGTGAGCATTTACTCATTTTTGGGAATTTTTCTTTTATTCTTCAATTTTTCTCCTCCCTACATTTGGATTAATCTTATTGGTCCATAGAAAACTTAATTGAACCATAATCAAAAAATTTCTAAAAATCTGGACCCTTAGGCTCAGGTCATTTTTACCTATTTTTAATTAATTCCAATTGCACATTGAAAAGTTCTTTTTGAATTTCTGTTTCAAGGAAAACCATTTTAGACACTAGGAGGATTTTTATATCCAAAAATATCTCAATTTTGAATTACCTTCCTCTAGACATTTTCTCTCTTCAGGCCAAAACAGGGTAAAACATGATCTTTCTTTTACTTCAAAAAGAGGGGAATAATTATAAGATCAGAAGGGGAGGGTCTTAGACCTGCACACCTTAAAAGCTAGAGGGAGGAATCTTACAGCAATGAAAGAGTATTTTGATGTAACCGGTTATAATGAGAAGAGCAAGATGGCTCTCGCCACATTGAAAATTGTGGAAACGGCCAGGGTCGCATGGAGGAACCATTGCGAGACAAACCGTCTCGACCAAAATACCCAGACCTAGTCAGATCTTAAAGCTTACCTTAGGAAGAGGTTCTGTGCTCCGGGCTTCCTGGAAACCAAAATGAATGAGTTCTTGGAACTGAAGCAGGATAGCCGGACGATTGAAGAATACCATAAGGCATTTGCCCTTCTCCTCAAATATTCTCCACTTTTGGATGAAGAGTAGCTGATGGCCAGATTCATTCGAGGGATGAACGAGCCATTGGACACTTTAGTGAAAAATGCCAAACCAGTCTCAATGGCAGAAGCTGTCAGAATGGTAAAGGACTTTGCCAAAGCATTTGTTGTTAAGGTCCCACCGAAGCCTGCACCCTGAAACTTTAAAAGGTTCCAAACCCCGAGAAGTGCTTTAAACTTTCCACCCCCAAAGAGGCATCAAGGCCCTAATCAGAATAAGGATGCTGGAGATTCAAAAGTGAAGGAAGACCCTTTCCGCAGAACACTTTCTTAGGAGCCCCACCTTTTTCAAGGATTCAGAGGGATGAGCTTAGAAGTGAGAACAGGTGTTTTGGGTGTCAGGGTTTTGGTCACTAGTTTAAAGACTGCCCGAATCCTGCCATGTCAAGAGGACAAGGAAGTCAAGGACCCAGAGTGCAGAGACCAGCCCCTTTGTATTAGTCAACCGTCTCGCCAAAATCAGGACAATCCCAGGAGGATTCCAGCTCAACCATCTGCCTCTGTTCAGAGTAATCTCAAAACTCCCTCCCAGAACTGGGGTAAGCAAAGAGAAAGAGTTCTACCCCAATCTGCAGCAGCCAGAGCAGTTACAATAGCAGAAGTAGTGGAAGAGGAAAGAGGACATATTTATGTTGCAATTGAAAACCAAGGGCCAAATCATCAATTCTATGCCATCCATGTCCCAACTGAGTATAAGGGTAAGCCATTTAAGCTTTTGATTGATTCAGGCAATACTCATTCATTTATTTCCCTAGGATGCTTGCGTAAGCTAGTCTTAGAACAAAAATTAGGGAAACCTATGCAAGTTGAATTGGCCAGTGGTGGGAAGATTCTTTTCACTCAACATGAGACAGATCATATTCAGTTTAATTTAGATGGGAATGTTACTGACTGCCAATTTAGAGTCTTACCTTTGGGTGTTTTTGACGGAATCCTTGGAATGGATTGGCTCCACAAAAATTAAGCTGACATTCACTGTCACAAAACGGAACCATTTCCTTCCGTGACCTTCACTGGAACAAAGTTCAAGAAACTGGAATTTTTGGATCCCCAGATCTACAATTAATAAAATCTTCTAGGTTACTGAAAGGACTTAGAAAGAAGCAGCTCATTTATGTTGTCAAAATGAATCTAGTAGACACAAAGTTTAAGGCTAAAGAACTAGAATGGTTAAGAGAGTATGATGATTTATTCCTAGCAGAGCTAATTGAGATGCCTCCGATTTGGGAAGTAGATCATGAGATAGAATTGACCCCTGGAGCTCAGCTAGCCCAGCGCATGTACAAAATGCCTGTCCCTGAAGCCATTGAACTCAAGGAACAACTTAGGCAGCTGTTAGAACAAGGGTTTGTAAGACCCAGTGTTTCACCTTGGGGAGCGCCAGTTCTCTTTCAAAAAAAGAAGGATGGAACATTAAGACTCTGTGTGGATTACAGAGGTCTCAATCAGCTGGCAGTTAAGAATAAGTATCCTATCCCCAGAATTGATGAGCTTCTGGACAAGCTAAATGGAGCCGAGATCTTCACAAAGATAGATTTCAAATCAGGGTATTACCAGATCAGGATTAATGATCAAGATATCCTGAAGATAGCCATCAATGCTTGCTATGGGCACTATGAATTTACATCATGCCGTTTGGATTGACAAATGCCCCAGCTACATTCAATCGCCTAATGTAGGACATTCGCAGAGAATACACGTCAAGATCCCAAATTCACGTCAAGATTCTGGACTGCATTCTTTGAAGCAGTAGGGACTTTCTTGGATCTCAGCACAACTTACCACCCCGAGACCGATGGTCAAACAGAAAGGGTGAACCAAGTAATCAAAGATATACTTCGGTCATGCCGACAGGGAACCCAAGAAGTGGCTAAGCTATCTGCACCTAGTCGAATTCGCCTACAATGCTTCTTATCACCGAAGTATTGGGATGAGCCCTTTCAAAGCTCTGTATGGACAAGTTTGCCTAACACCATTAACTTGGTCCGACCCATTGATTAGGGTCAAGATGTTCAGACAGATGCTTGATGACATGGAGCAGCAAATGCACTCAATCCGCAAGGATATAAAAGCTGCCCAGGATAGACAGAAGCAGTACGCAGATAAGAAGAGGTTAGGTAGAAAATTTAAAGAAGCAGATATGGTCTTCATCTGAGTACGCCCCCAAAAGAAGTTCTCTATCTCTTGGGAAGTACAAGAAGTTATCCCCGAGTGTGAGTCCCCCAAATATTGTGGGCCATATCTGATCACAAAGAAAATAGGTGACTTAGCCTATGAACTTCTTTTGCCTCTTCATCTCAAAGTACATAATGTATTTCATGTCTGCCTACTTAAGAAGTATGCACCAAGCCCGAATCATGTGCTTAATGATGAACTCTTAACTTCTTCAACCCAAGGGCAGATGGAACTCCAACCTAAAGAAATCCTTGATGTTCATCAAGAGAAGGTTCTCAGGAACAGAATTTTGAGAGAATTATTAGTCAAATGGAAGTTCTATCCTTTTGAAGACGCCACCTGGGAGAAAGAAGCCGAACTGATGCGAGATTACCCCCAGTTTGTGAGATGAGGACATCTCACGTTTTTCAAGTGGGAGAGGATGTAAGATTCCTCCCCAGCCCCTCAAGATGTCTAATTTCTTCCCCTGTAATCAATCCCCTTTTAGAAATAATAAAAGATCTTGTTTCTACCTGTTTTGGCCTAGAGAGAGAAAATATTCTAGAGAGAGATAATTCATTTTTTAGATATCTTTGGATGAAAAATATCCCTTCTTATTAAAATAAATTCTTCCAAAATAGAAGTTTAAAAATAAATTCCTAAGGTGCATTAGAAATAAATTATAATGTGCACAAAAGACCTTAGCCTAAGGGTCAAGATTTTCTGAAAAATTTTGGATTATGGTCCAATTAAGATTCCTATGGACCAATAAGATTAATCCAAATGTAGGGAGGAGATAAATTGAAGAATAAAAGAAACCCCCCCCCCCCAAAAAAAATGAGTAAATGCTCACACAAGATGAAGAGTGGACTAAGGACCAAAGAAAAGAATTAAAAAACTGAATTTTGACACCTCAGAGTGGGGATCTCCCCTCATAAAGTAGGCACCTTTTTCTCATCATTACCCCTAATTCTTAATCAATAAAATGAGATATTTTCATCTCTCCTCTCTCATGTTTCAAAACTAGATCCAAAAAGTAAGCTGAACTGACCCAAAAATGATCAAAATTTGACCAAACTCATCTGGAAAATTTTAGAATCAATTTGCTTGGTTAGAGGCTCACTTTTTCCTATGAATAGAAGCCTCCCCTTTGTAAAAGCTTAATGGTGTTTATGCATTGTTACTCTACTCATGTCCTGAGCCATCTACATTGAATTTTTTAATAATTCAATTGTTTTTGGCCTAATCTTCTCCAAAGAGAATTGGTGGCCACTTTTGCTTCAAAAAAGAGTAGAACCCTCATCCTCAAGCCAAAGGAGAGCTTACAAGCTCCATGTAAGCTAATTTTCTTACTTTATTTATGAATTTTAATGAAAAGTCTATGGTTTTCTTGATTTTTATATTTTACAAATATTTGAATTAGATTCAAATCCTATGCCTTTGATAAAAAGGCCACTCCCTTCTCTTCTTTACATTCCAACCTTTCTCAATCCTAGAAAGATTAAGTGATTAATTAAACTCTTCTTATTGTTTACTCTCTTGAATTTAGATAATTGGTAGAATAGAGTTCTATAATTCTAAATTGGGTTAATTAAGTTAAATAAAGAAAGATAAAATGAGAAACGGTCAGCCATACAAAGGAGGTTATGGTAAAATTTTCTAGAATTTTGTAAAAAAGAAAGTTTGTTTTTATGTTATTCCAAAAGAGTAATTCCCACCTTTTTTGCATCTAAAAAAAATATTCTAATTACTCCATGTACATATTCACATATGAATATGCATGGATATCACTCATATTAATTATTAAATTTGATTTTTATGCATAGAAAGATGCATAAAAGAATTTTTTTATTATAAAAGTATTATTCTTATTAAATTTGATTTCTATGCATAGAAAGATGCATAAAAGAATTTTTTAATTACAAAAGTGTTATTCTTATTAAATTTGATTTCTATGCATAGAAAGATGCATAAAGGAAATTTATTTCATTATAAAAGTGTTATTCTTATTAAATTTGATTTCTATGCATAGAAAGATGCATAAAGAAAGTTTTTTATTATAAAAGTGTTATTCTTTTTAAATTTGATTTCTATGCATAGAAAGATGCATAAAGAAAATTTTTTTATTACAAAAGTGTTATTCTTATTATATTTGATTTCTATGCATGGAAAGATGCATAAAGGATTTTTTTTATTACAAAAGTGTTATTCTTATTAAATTTGATTTCTATGCATAGAAAGATGCATAAAGGAAAATTTTTTATCACAAAAGTGTTATTCTTATTAAATTTGGTTTCTATGCATAGAAAGATGCATAAAGGAAATTTTTTTCATTATAAAAATGTTATTCTTATTAAATTGGATCCCTATGCATAGAAAGATGCATAAAGGAATTTTTTTAATTATAAGAGTGTTATTCTTATTAAATTGGATTCCTATGCATATAGAAAGATGCATAAAGGAATTTTTTATTATAAAAGTGTTATTCTTATTAAATATGATTTCAATGCATAGAAAAATGCATAAAGAAAATTTTCTTTATTACAAAAGTGTTATTCTTATTAAACTTGATTTCTATGCATAAAGGAAATTTTTTGATTACAAAAGTGTTATTCTTATAAAAATTGATTTTTATGCATAAATAGATGCATAAAAAAATTCTTTTTATTTTAAAAGTGTTATTCCTATTAAACTTGATTTTATGCATAAATAGATGCATAAAATGATTTTTTATATATATAAAAGTGTTATTCCCATTGAAGTTGATTTTTATGCATAAATAGATACATAAAGAATTTTTATATCAAAATTAGAATTCTCTTAAATTCTATGTTTAAATTCTATGAGTATTTGATAAATGAATAATTAAATACTATAAGAGAGAAATTTCTATCGTTTTATATTCACACGGATTGTAAAAAGAAAATTTAGGAAATCTATCAAGATCAAAATATTCAGATAAATGATTAATTTGTTCCTTATTGGAATTTGTAACTAATTTAGAAATCAGTTAAGTGAATATTCAAAGAAAGAAATTCAATAAAATAGTAACTGAATTATCAAACCTTTTCGAGAAAGATAGTTCAGGAAAAATCTTATCTGACTTGAACCACCTTGAATCAGAGTATGACCAAGACCAAACTCTTTTGTCAGTTTCGAGGAAAGAAGGTGTGACTAGTTTAGAAAAATACACTCAAAACTCTCGCCAATCTGAAAGTAACTTTGAGACCCTTCGAATTGATGTGTGGATCAAGGTTATAGAATTTGAGGAATTCCGTTATGAAAT
This sequence comes from Cibotium barometz, assembly GCF_041138505.1. Taxonomy (NCBI): domain Eukaryota; kingdom Viridiplantae; phylum Streptophyta; class Polypodiopsida; order Cyatheales; family Cibotiaceae; genus Cibotium; species Cibotium barometz. The sequence goes on from NC_141086.1 coordinate 4,367,947, forward strand.
TCAGAATTCCGATCAAGAAGTTTTGGGGATACTGATTCAAGAAATACTCCTTGTATTCAAAAGAAAATCAAACTGAAAACTTGCATAGAAACCCTATTTTCTTAAAGGACTGTCTTAGGCCAGACTGCTAGAGGGAGCATTTGGTATATGTTTTTCCAAGGAAAGTTCGGTTGCAACAACTAGCGGAGGAGTGTTCAAAGGATGGCTCACACGGCAAAGCCTGCCTAGGTCTTGACCAGCCTCGGTATGGTTGAAAAATGGTGTGCTTCCGGTACAATGTGCAAGGGCCATGAAGCGATCCCCCCTGAGTGAAGTGCCAGGACACCTAAGGAGGATCCTGGAGGGTTCTAACCATGCGATGCACGGGCTCGCGGTGCCTAGGACACCCATGCGTATGTCATGGAGGATATGTATGATGGACGAAATGATTATTATAATCTGTTATTATTGGATCTCATTGTTGAGACCAATTGGTCTCAACAGAGAGTCCAGAGTGATATTGTTTTTTGAGAAACAAGGGATTGGATGGAATTTTTGAGTTATGACATCTGTAACCAATAACTGTTTGTCAACGGATCATTTTATATGTTAAAGTTTTAAAGAGGAGTGTGTGCGTATCTGTATTCGAAAGCAAAAGTTAAGAAAGGCATTCAATTATGGGTGGGTTTGGGTGAGTAATTGTCTGGTTCTACCGATTCCAGTGGTTGGAACCCATGGGCCGGATAGGTTGGAATCAATGGAGTTTTAATAATTAAATTGAAATAAAAGGAATACACTTAGAATTCGAGTAGTGAAATAAGAATGTGAAGAATTTCCTCAAATGATTAGATCAACAACTGTGCCTGATTTCAATTAGGAAAAAAGTATTAATTTCTTCAAATTAAGTCAGTGATAGTTTTCCTTCTATCTGGTTTAAGCAGGTGAAGGATAGTTTAGTCTCTTGACCCCGTTAAAATTCGTTAAGAAAATAAAAAAGGTGGAATCGTCCCCATTTTTTGGGCAAGGAAAAATTTCCCAATTTTGGTTTCGAAATGACCACAAGATTAGTCTCGTGTTCGGACATTCGAGGGCGAGGCCCCGAGTGGGAAACCCTGCCCCGCGCAAGAGGAAGCTACTTCCGCTTCTAGCAACCAAGAATCCAGTGCGCGGAGGGGGCACAAGGGTCTCACATTGTGTATAATAGATCTTCCAGCAATTACAAGAAGTACATAAGGATTTCCAATAGGTCTTAGGTTTGCTTTAACATGTCGTATCATAGCTAGTGTAAGAAAGAGAGAGTGCAGTCGGGTCCTTGCTGTAACATCTTGCTATGTAAGACCTTCCGAGAGAGAGAAAGATGAGTTTTTGGTACTTTTGTTTGAGCATGCCAAGTAGAGGGAGTCGGGGTGCTTTCCATATGCTGGTGAGAAGGAGAAAACGAGTCAGGTTTGCTACTACATGCCGACAACATGAAAGAGTGAGAGAGTGAGAAGTTAGGATCCCTCGAAGAGAGAGACTACACCACCTTTGAAGAGAGAGAGAGAATCGGGTTGGAAAAATTTCTCACCTCCACATACTTTATCCATCGTGTTCTCTTTATGGCAAATATATAACTTACTTCAAATGGGTTTTAGGCACCCACATTTATTGTTTCCCAAGATCAATAATTGTAACGAATGTGAATACATAACTTTATAAATATAAAGGTTAAAATAACAACATTTGAAATAAATGAATATGCCAAACTTACCACTTGTTCACATGAAATAAAACATGTCAGGCAGAGAGACACACGCACGGTACACTAGAGGGTGTCCCTGTCCAGTGCACTGGCATGACATAACAAGAAGTCACATGAACATAAATCACGTAAAAAATCATCCAGCATACAAAGATGGATGCACGTGCACATATAATGGACAAAATCTCCCTTTCATTCAACTTTTACAATACATTCATGTCAAGCACAAAACTGAGGCGACAAAATGTGAAAATATTGTCCTTCTTATGGAATGACAATCCCATAGGCAAGACACAGTACAAACATGGGTCTCTCTGTGGAGTGTCAGTGACAAGACACCATCTTGGCCATACACAAGTGGCACGATACATGCTATCGTCCATATATGACACAATCCTAGTCACACACAAGTGGCACGAAATTGACTCCTATCCATGTGACACAAAGTAATTGGCCCCTTTCACATGAGACACTGGCCTAGACTTATGAGAACATGGCATAAATCTAGCTGCTCTATTGAGTGATAATCCCATATGAGTGGCACCAAAAATGGAGATGGACCAAATGGGCCACCAAATGGTGACACCGATTAATCACAAAAGACATTCCAATTAATAATGAAAGTGTGCTTGTCCCACTTGATATCTAGTTGGAACTTGTGAAACCATTGAATGCCCAAAATTATGTCTTCTCCTACAAGAGGGACAACCATAAAATCACAGATAAAATCTACACCCTGAATGACTAACTTAGCACTCTGAGCTTCAAACTTGATACTTGTCATCGTGCTTGTGCTAAATCCCTCAACCTTCTTATCCACCAAAGTCAAGACAAAACGGGCTTGTTGAGCGGTCTGTACTGTGACCACATCCTCCGTGCTGCCACTATCAAGCAAGATAGTAACTCTCTGGCCACCTATGTAGCCGTGGAGGCCAGGCTGGTTGTCTATGAAGCGGTAGTCTTATTAGGGCACTCACTAGAAGTGTGTACTTTTGTACCAATCACCCTTCCTGCAGTTCCAATCGCTCTACTTCATAGATGGCCATATGGGTCTCTTCATCATGCAACCTACGGCTTTCATAGGCCACTACATGACCCTCTTAATTGAGCATAGCCCCTATGCAATTCCAACAAGCATCAAATTTCACCATGAATGACTTTTGTAAGTCTGGAATAATCAATACAGGCCCACATATGATAGCATGCTTGAGTTGGTAGAAGGCATCCTTCTCATCATGAGTCCATTTGAAAGTGGCTTTCTTCTTTGTAAACTCATTTAATGGCAAGGAAATCCTGGCAAAATGCCTTATGAACCTCCTATAATATGAGCATAATCCAAGGAAGCTACGGACCTCGTGCAGAGTCTGCAACTCTGGCCAATTCCAAATGGTTTCAACCTTAGCAGGATAAATTCTCACACCCTGTTTGGATACAATGTGCCCCAAATAGTGTATCTTTGAGAGAAAGAACTCAATTTTCTTGACATTTATGAAGAGTTTATGCTTTCACAACTCTTCAAATACTGTGGCCAAGTGAATCCTATGCTATTGCTTATTCTTGGTGAAAATAAAGACGTCATCAAAGAATACACCTATGAATTTACAGTGGGCTCAAAATATCTTATCCATCATACGGTTAAATGTTGCCAGGGTATTGGTAAGGCCAAAAGGCATCACCAAAAACTCATATAATCCAAATGTTGTCATAAATGCAATCTTATGGACACCTTGGGGTACCACACGAATCTGGTGGTAACCACTTTTCAAATCAATACAGCTAAAACAAGCTAAACCATCAAGTTTATCTCAGATATCATCTATGCATGGAATCCGAAATCGATTCTTGATGGTGAGCTTGTTTAGAGATCGATAATCCATGCACATACGGAATGATCCATCTTCTTTTGCAGGCACAAGAAGCATGGGAGAGAAAAAGGGAGAGTAGATTGGCTGAACAAAACCCTTCTCCAAAAGTTCATTAACCTGCTTCACAATTTCTTCTTCTTCTACGGAACTCACATGGTATGCAGGTTTGTTAGGTGGGAAACTACCTAGCACAAGATCTATGCAATGATCCTTGTGCCTCTCAAGTGGTAGCTCTTGTGGCAATGCATCGGCGAAACAATCTTCATATGCATTAAGAAAATTCAGCATATCTTGAGTCAATACATTTGTTCAATCTAATCACAAACAAAAACCAGCGGAAAGAATCTTTTTCATTGCCTTATTAATTTGGATGTGTGATACAACTAGGATGGAATCCCCTTCTTTGCGAGTATGCATGCGGCCTTTATGCATAAAAGTAATCCTATTTGTTTGTACTCTTTGTGGTGCTCAACCCTATGATACCAAGGCTTACCAAGAAGTACATCACATCCATTAAGAGGAGCAATTAAGAAGTTCTCATGATCCAAATAACCATGTATATGTATGCACAACTTTCCAATAAGAGGAGTGACCTGCAACTCCCCCAATCTCTATGCCCAAGGCAGCTGCCCTCTATGTAGAGATGAAGTTATCTGTCGCACAATCATCAAACATAAACAAGGTGGGTTGATCCTTGATTTTCCTTCAAGCTTTGCATACCACCATCTCTTTACCATCATGCTCAGTACTACCTTGTACATTGGGAATGGTATGCACATTGGTCTTAGGTTGATTATTCTCTTGCTTTTGCTTGCGGATAGGGCATTGCCTAAACATGTGCTCTTTACTACCACAAGAAAAGCATTTCCCCTCTTTTGCATATTGCTCCCTTTACTTGGGAGTTAAGCCAGAGTTATTCTTCTTTGGCCCATTATCCTTAGATGATGTATTTTTTGCTTTACCTCCCTTTTGGGCTTCCCACCAAAAGTTCTTTTTAGGTGGTTGTCCACCTTTTTGCAAGTTTGGGATAGCCCTCTCTTTGATCATAGAACCCCCATTATCTTGCTGAATTTTAAGCACCAATTGCTCTATAGCATGAGCAGGTGCTATGAGCTATTGAAGGGTGTGTTTTGGGTGCAATTTGATGCCTAAATAGTAGGCTGGTTACAACCTGGAGACTTCCTTTTCTTCTCATTTTTGGTGAGATGCATAAAAAGAGTAACCTCAAGAAAAATCTTCCAAAATTTGTTCACATACTATTGCACACTCTCATTGTCCTTTTTCTCAAGTCCATCCCATTTATGTGTGAGAGTTTGCTCCACATTTGGAGGTAAAAATAGGGCATAAAATCTATCCTTGAACTCTTTCCAAGTAGGTGGCCGTTTTGCATGGCAGACTTTAGACTTCTCAGTGAAGTCCTCATCCACACTAAAAGTAATTCAAATTGTGCAACAAATGCCATCATTTTAGATGCATCATATTCCCCATGAAAGACATTAAAATTGACATATTTATCACCTGCCTTAAACTCCTTGAGCTTTATGGCATATTTATCACCTGCCTTAAACTCCTTAAGCTTTTTGGCATGTGACTCATGTTCTTCCCTCTTTCTCTTCCCCTTATCCAATAGGATAACCCTCTATACATGGGCTTCAAGAGCAGCCAAAGGTGTTTCACGAGGCACAATGGCATGCTCTTTTATGAACCTGTGGCCCAGATGCATGTGACCTCCCTGCGTGATGCAATGTCTCACCACCACGAGACAACTCAATGGGCAAAGTTTTTTAGCTTGCATGTTGACCACTCTCTCCATGAAATACATAATTTGAATCCACAAGGCCATCATGCCATCCACTGGCTCCAACTTGCACATTTATGTTTCCTCATGTCCCATGTGGAGTAGATGCACGGTAATAAGACCTTAATTCATCAGGCTCATCGTCATGCATAGGCTCCTTTTGACCGGATAGCTATCCCATCAAAGCATTGTTCACAGACCTATCAAGGGGATTGTGCCTTTCCCAAAAAGACATCAAAATCTCGAGAGGCACTTGATTGACCCCTTAAATTTAGCATTTCAAAAGGATTGCCTTAGCCGTCCATTGACTCAAGTGTCTATGTTTGCTTGCGATTTCAAAACATTGTGTCTTCTCTTGAGAAAGAGGATGAATGGGCTCTGATACCAATGAAACTGCTCCTCAATGGAGACCAACCACAATCGAAAACCATATGCACAAATTTAGATCATTTAATCTTGATAATTAATGTACAACACAATCATCCACAAAATCTAAAAACTACAAGACACAACTTTACACCACCACTGGGACTTGAAAGGGCCAACTCCCCCTCAATACAACATATATTTCTTGGAGTATTTGATGATTACAAGTTTCAACAGCTTATAAGCCATACTCCTCCATACATGGAGTGAATACAAAGGAGTCAAGTAATGTAGATGTTATCGATTGAAATAAAAGAAAGATTCTATTTAACCCTATTTTGACCTAGAGAGAGAAAATGTCTAGAGAGAAAATGTCTAGAGAGAGGTAATCTAAAATTGAGATATTTTTGGATATAAAAATCCTCCTAGTGTCTAAAATGGTTTCCCCTAAAACAAAAATTCAAAAAGAACTTTCCAATGTGCATTTGGAATTAATTGAAAATAAGTATAAAGAACCTTAGCCTAAGGGTCTAGATTTTCAGAAATTTTTAGATTATGGTCCAATTAAGGTTCCTATGGGCCAATAGGATCAATCCAAGTGTGGGGAGGAGATAAATCCAATTTATAAAAGAAAAATACCCAAAAATGAGTAAATTCCCACTTAAGATGAAGAGTTGACTAAGTACAAGGTTTATTAGTAAAAAACTATGAATATTACTAAAACAAATGGGATATTTTGGATATATTGACTCAATTTTGACACCTTGGTAAGGAGAAGGGGGCTCTTCAAGGAGGCACCTATCTCAAATGTGTGGTGGAGTTTTAAACTCAAAAATATTGTGATAATTTTATCTCTCCTCTCTCCTGGATCTAACCAAATCAAAAGGGAGCCAAACTAGGTCCAAATCTTGTCCAAATTCAACCAAACTGAACCTAGAAAATTCTAAAAACTAGTTGGACTTGATTAGAGGCCTCCCTCACCTATAAATAGATCCTTAGCCCTTTGTAGAAAAATATGAGAACTATACCATGCCAGTATTATATTGAAATAATGATATTTTTTATTATCCTCCTACAAATTGGAGAGATTGGAGTTTCTCTCTCTCTTCAATCTTCCTTGGAGTCTTCATCAACATACCAAACCAATTGATTGGTTGGGGGCCTCTAATTTGATTAAAGAATCAAGCAATCTAGGAGGTAACGTGTGGTTTATGGTCTTTTTTTTAAATCTCCAAATGTTTCTCTCTTCTCAACCCCTCTCAATCTTGAGAAGCATTCAATTGAATGGCTTTTTAATACAATTGAAGTTCTTTAATGAATTGTAGTGATAAAACACATAAATTTCCATTTATGCTTAAATTAAATGTTTTTTTTAAAGCATGTCTCTCTCTCCTCCCCAAAGAATGGTCATTCCTATGACCTATTCTATCATTTCAAATGATGCTTCTCATGAAGCAATTCTCTAATCTAAAAGTAATTTCTATGTTTGACAAATTAGAGGCCAAAGAAGTGGCTTTTTAATGCTTTTATGCTATTTAATTTATGGAAAATTTAGGAATCAAGTCCATAATTGGATAGTGATCCAATTAATGGTTATTCTATCATATGATATTACTAAACTTTATGTTTTTAAAATTATTGAGAATTATCAGTAAAAACAGCGAAGCTATGGCAAAATTTTTGAAAAATGAACACATAAATCATTTTCATTCATAATATGAAAAGAGGACTTCCTACCATATTCTAGGATTAATCATCCTAGATTAATTGAATAATTCTCATTATAACCATGGATGAATTGATTTTTATGTTTATGTATAAATAGTTATTTAGCAAGAAATTTCTAGTAATTCAATTTTTAATGTTAAAAGAGGAATTCCTATGACATTTGGAATTCCATCATTTAGATGGAAAAAGAGAAATTCCTAGCATATTGAAATAATAGATATTTTATTTTAGATAAATTTATTTTATCTATGAGAATTATTTAAATATTAAAAGAGGAATTCCTATGACATTTGGAATTCCATCATTTAGATGGAATTCCATCATTTAGATGGGAAAAGAGAAAGTCCTAGCATATTGAAATAATGGATATTTTATTTTAGATAAATTTATTTTATCTATGAGAAATATTAAATGTTAAAAGAGAAATTCCTATGACATTTGGAATTCCATCATTTAGATGGGAAAAGAGCAATTCCTAGCATATTGAATTAATGGGTATTTTATTATGAGAAATATTGATGATAAAAGAGAAATTTCCATGACATTGGAATGCAAATAATTAAATGCAAAAAAGAAGAATTCCCATGGTATTTGAGATCCAAGAAATTAAATGGAAAGAAGAGGAATTTTTAGTATAATTCAATTTATGATTATTTATCAAAAGTGGAAATATGGGTAGAATTGATTTTTGTAAATCCCATGAATTATTTTATTCAAAAGAGGAATATTGAATATAATTCAATTGAGGAATTGAGAAGGAATATAGAAATAGTCGTTTGAAAAAAGGGACCTTTAATTAGGCCAAGCAATTGGTAGAAATTTAGAAAAAGTCCCATTATCGAAATCAATCTAGAAAAAGCTACTAAATGGGAATAGTATGTGGAAGAATGGATGTGGATGTGTATGTGAAAGAATGGATGTGGATGTGTGTGTGGAAGAATGGATGTGGATGTGTATGTGGAAGAATGGATGTGGATGTGTATATGAAAGAATGGATGTGGATGTGTATGTGGAAGAATGGATGCGGATGTGTATGTGAAAGAATGGATGCAGATGTGTATGTGAATGGATGTGGATGTGTATATGAAAGAATGGATGTGGATGTGTATATGAAAGAATGGATGTGGATGTGTATGTGGAAGAATGGATATGGATGTGTATGTGAAAGAATGGATGTGGATGTGTATATGAAAGAATAGATGTGGAAGAATGGATGCGGATGTGTATGTGAAAGAATGGATGTGGATGTGTATGTGGAAGAATGGATGTTGATGTGTATGTGAAAGAATGGATGTGTATGTGTAGGCGAAAGAATGGATGTGGATGTGTATGTGGAAGAATGGATGTGGATGTGTATGTGGAAGAATGTATGTGGATGTGTATGTGAAAGGATGTGATGTCGATGTGAGTGAATGGATGAGATGTAATGTGATGTGAATCAGGATGTGAATGAATGAGATGTGATGTCATGTGAATCGGATGTAAATGAATGATATGGGATGTGAATGGATGAGATGTGATGTGATGTGCATCAGGATAAGAATGAATGAGATGAGATGTGACATGAATGTGATGAGATGTGATGTAAATTGAGAAAGATGTGAATGAATGATATGTGAATCGGGATAAGGATGAATAGATGAGATGTGAAATGAATGTGATGAGATGTGATGTAAATTGAGATAGATGTGAATGAATGATATGTGATGTAAATAGATGTGAATGAATGATATGTGATGTAAATGAATGAGGTGTGATGGGATGTGAATATGGGTAGATGCGAGTGGATGAGATGTGATGAGGATAAATGAGGAAAGATGCGATGAGGATAAATGAGGAAAGATGTGATGAGATGAAAAATGATGTGATTGGATGAGAATAGGAATACATATGAATTGGACATGGATAAAGTAATGTGGACGATGTGGAACAATGTGAAAGACAAGAGTTCATTATAGAAACTGTATTTATGACCTGTTTTTAAGTGACTGTTTTATGTCAATAATGCTGGGAAGCATTTTGACCGTCTTGAGAATGAGGTCGTGGAGACCTAACTGATAAAGTTGCAGCATCTTATGGAGAGTCAATGGAGGATGTCTCGCGTAGCAAGGTCGGCCGAGGTCTTGACCAGCCTCGGTCGATTAAAATGGTGAGCTTCCGGTACGGTGGATGAGGGACTAAGGAAGCGGCCTATGAGTGAAGCGCTAGGTCACTTGCGAAGGATCCTAGAGGGTGCTGACCATACAGTGCTAGGGCTCTGGGTCCCCGAAGATACCCACACGTGTGTCGTTGAAGATATTGGAACAAGGAGTAAGAGTTGTTTTCTGAAACCGGGCATGGATTTGGTTGATTGACCTTGTTGGTCCTCCTCAACGGATGAGTCCATGGCTTTTTTATATGGATTTGTTGGTTGATCTCAACGGAGATTCCATCTTGATTTTTATAAGTGAATATATTGTTGGGTACTATGAGCTAGGAGGTATCGAAAAGGCCCCTAAGGGACATGTGGTTAGCGTTCTGGTTACCAATGATGCCATAGGTACACCGATGAAGGAATGATTGGAAATTAGGATTCAATCGGATATTTTGGAGGATTATAATGAGTAACACTATGGTTTCATTAAATGATTGTTTTAAAGATAGCTGAATCTGTGAAAAAGGCAATTTCATATTGTGTGTGTAAGTGGTGTGACTGGCGTTAAATTTGCATGAATATCTGGCTAGGGAGCTTGGGAATTCTTTTCCCTAGTACCCGGGACAAACCCTAACCAAATTCCTAATTGGATCCCATCACTACAGTGGTTAGGCGGTTGGCTAACCCATGGGACTAGATGGGGTTAGGCTGGACTAATGGATCCGTAAAATGAGACTCAATTCTATTATAGTACGATAGATGAAGTAGATCTAGATAGTTATTGTTCTATGGAAAAAGAATCACGGGCTGTGCCTCTCGATGGGGAAAAAAGCGTTGGTTTCTATGATCCAAGTGCAAGTTTCTTCCTTGATCTGACCAAGTGACTCACAGGTTTGGTCGGATTAGTTTGGTTTGTAATGACCCTCACTACGTTAGAGTACAAATATCCTGGAGGAATCGCCTATGCTTTCTGGTAGGGGGAAGTTTTTCTGGGTTCGGTTTTTGAAGAACCAAGGGATTAGTCTCATGTCCGGATATCCATGGGCAATGTTGAGATAATGAGCTCATCTAGTGAGGCGCTGGACATTGATAACCCACTTGGGGGATAGGCCCCACACTTACACCACTGGCATGGTTGGTGAGATCATGTGTGATATGCGGCCAGTGGGGTGAGAGGTTGTGTGACAGCCATTCTAGAGACTGGCATAGTTATAGTGCCAGCTCATTTAGTTGGGTTCACACTATAGAGAACCCTAGTATATATTTGGTTGAGTACCTTTTCATATTGTGTGTACTCTTATCTTTGTATATGAGTGTTGAGTGTTGTGTGAAGAAGAAGAAGATTTTCAGCCTCTCACCTTGTGTGTTCTCTTTTAGGGTTTTGGGAGTGTGTGTGTGCTTGCAAGAGCTTAAGCTCTCTTCTCCCCTGCATCTTTTCATGGTATCAGAGCCTGGTTCATGCTAAGGGCTGAGCTACAAGCAAGAGAAGCATAGGAAGCGGTACGAGGGTAAGAGCTTCAACTACTCTTTCCTATTTGTGTTAGTGACTACACCCTTGTCAGGAGCTCTACAGGAGGCACCGGCAAACGATCTCTGATTGAGGAGCTTTCTTCGTGGGAGTAAAGCTATAGGGAAATTGTGATGTCCTATCAGATGATTTTTTTTGAGTGAAAAAATGCGTTTTGGGCGCGTTAGGACCTCCGTTTTTTGGAAAGCAAGCGATTTCGAGCACTGCGAGTAAGTCATCGATTCTCCGCAGAACTCTGTTTTAAGAACTGCAGGAAGACATATTGGTTATGAAAACATTGTGTGTGTTGCAAGGAGGTCAACAATTGCCATTAGGTGTATGTATGCACATTGAGGTCACTGGTTGTGACATTTGAGTGTAATATAGTACCACTGTAGAAAATACAACAGTTTGTGCAAGACAAACCAGAGTGCTGTTTCTGGTAAATTTGTGTGTCTGGCAAGATGTGAAATGATGGCATAAACCTGATTGTTGCTGAGAAGCTTGATAAGAACAACTTCCATGCTTGGAGGTTCAGGTTGACAAATTTCCTGATGGGAAAGGGTTACTGGGGACTACATAGAAGGTGAGCATGAAGAGGCACCGGAGATCAATCCGACTACTACAGATGTGAAAGAGTTCAAGGATTGGAACCAAGGAGCTAGAAAAGTTATGTATTGGCCTTCTATCAGTATACAAGACACCATGATTGCCAACCTTAAAATCAGCAATATGACTCTCATTTGGTCCTGTGAGCAGCATGTCATCGACATAGAGAGCGATGATTAGATGTACATCATCCACACGTTTAATATATAAAGTGCTTTCTGTTAGACTATTCTGAAAACCATGTGTAGTCAAATATGCATGTATCCTGCACACTTTGTTTTCCTGCCCTCTTTGAACAAAACCACGAGGCTACGATACATACACCTCCTCATGCAAATCTCCATTCAAGAACGGAGTCTTTATGTCCAACTGATGTACATTCCAACATTATGAGCTGCCAATGCACAAATGCTATGAATGGTAGTCATACAACAAGTGGGAGCAAAGGTCTCGTCAAAATCAATGCCCTTTTCTTGAGCATAACCCTTTGGAACAAGTCTAGCCTTATAGCAATCAACACTGCCATCTGGCTTTCGTTTCAACTTAAAAACCCACTTACATCCAATGACCTTTTTACCAATAGGCAAATCACACAAAGACCATGTACCATTCTTCATTATAGCATCATATTCACTTTGCATTGTAGCCAACCAATTTTTTTATTTTTGTGCCTCATCAAATAAAAGAGGTTCTTCCTCTTCACAGATACTAGACATAGCCAAAGCATAACAATTTGATGCATAAGAGGCATGCTGAAAACCTGAACGAGTATGACTAGACATAGGTGCATCAATTTTACTATCATGCAAGATTTGCGCTAGCCATCTAGGCATACCTCTAGCCTGCTCATTTTCAGCCCTATCCTCATGAATTACATCCTGTAAATCTGCATCAGAAATAGGCTGATCTATGATGTCGTTTGAAATCTGCATAGGCTGAATATTTATCTCATTAGGACTTACATTTGAATTCCCACCTGTAAACAAAGGCAACAACGTATCAAATACATCCCGTGAGCTCACACTTGTCTCTTTGGTATATGATAACAAAGGTTGCACAGTATCTTCCACAAAAACAACATCTCGACTAATCAAGATATGCTTTGATTGCGGATGATACAATTTGTAACCCTTGCTCTTAGCACTATAACCAACAAAAATGCATTTGACAGCCTTATCATCCAATTTTCTACGTTGTTGCACAGGCACTAAAGCATAGGCCAAGCAACCAAAGACACGTAAGTGACCAATAGAAGGCTTCCTGCCATGCCAAGCTTTGTATGGAGTAACAGACTGCAAGGCCTTAGTGGCAAACCTGTTGAGTACATATGCAGCACAGATGACGGCCTCAAGCCAAAACGCATGTGGCAAAACTTGGCTCTTGACTATACACCGTGCCATCTCCATAAGTGACTTGTTTTTCCTCTCAGCAACACCATTTTGCTGAGGGGTATACGGCACTGTACATTGGTGTTTTATCCCACGACTAGCCAGAAATGCATCAAACTCTTTAGACATGTACTCCCCCCTTGATCAGAACAGAGGGTGCCCATAGTACAATTGGATACATTTTCAACCATAAGCAAAAACTGTTTGAAGCACAAAAATACTTCGAACTTTGCCTTCAGTGGATATACCCATGCATGCCTTGAGTAATCATCAATGAAAGTCACGAAGTACAAGTGTTTACCAAATGACGGAGCTTGCATAGGGCCACATACATCACTATGTACAAGTTGCAATTTGCGAGTGGCCCGCACAAAACCATCCTTTGGAAATGCAAAACGCTGCATTTTTCCCAAAATACAGCCTTCACAAACATGTTTCAATGGTGCCTCAAGAGGGGGCAATGAAGCAACCATATCAAATTTTTGCAAACGCAGCAAACTAGCAAAGTTCAGATGACCAAAACAAGCATGCCATAGTTTTACATCTAAAACTCCCTTTTTATTCAAAAACTGCATTTGCTGAATCTTCCACACACTTGTCATAAGAATTGAGCCTATACAGCCCACGAAACAAGGTGTCAGATGCAATAATTGTATCACTAGAAGTCAAATCATGAACAATACATCTGTCATCCACAAATTTGACTACAAGTCCAAGTCTAGCAAGCGCAGAGATAGACAATAGATTTTTCTTTATCCCTGGCACATACAAAGTATCTGAAAGTGTGATTTTACCAATGCCCTTCACTGGGTAAGAAGCATTATTGGCACATGTGATAGTATTTCCATTAGGGATAGCCTCAAGACAAGTGAACATATCACGATGCGAGGTAATGTGCTTTGTAGCACCATTGTCAAAATACCATACATCAGAGTCAACAGAAACTTCCAAACATACATCATGTACAGATGGGTCATATTGGCAATACTTGCTAAATGCCCATTCTGTATCCTACACAACATTTGCAGAATCTGCATTTGTAGAAGCATCCGCTATTGTGGCTGCATTTGACTCTTTCTTCTTTGCCTCTTTAGCCTTTAGCTTAAGGCAATTCTTAATGACATGATCAGTTGCCTTACAATAGTTGCATGTGATCTTTTTTTTGCCTTTATCAAGAGCCTTCTCAGACCTATTGTTGCTACCTGTGGAAGGAGAAGAAGTTGCAGACCTACTAATAGGAGAAGAAACAGTGGAAGGGGCTACCTTACCACTTCTTCTCAACAAATGCCTGATCAACTGCACACTGTCTAGCCCTGTTTTGCCTGGACTGCGCTTCTTGCAAGAGCTTGTTGACTAAAGTATCATACTTGACAACATCAGGTCTGTCCTCAGTAACAAGTCTCCATGTGGAAGCAAAAGTCTGATATGACTCTGGTAAAGCATCAAGAACAGTCTGCACAAGAGAATGATCATGAAGAATCTCACCTGCAAAAATCAATTGTTCCTTGAGATGTTTAATCTCAGTAAGAAAAACATTAAAGTCATCATCTTCCTGCATAATCTTTGATTCTAGCTCTTTATGCAGGTAAGAGATTTTTACCTCGTTATGACCTGCATACAAACCAGCTAGAATATCCCAAGCCTGTTTTGCTATTTTAGCTAAACGAATATGTGGAGTGATGTTACGTTTGACAAAAAGTGCAATCAAGGCATGAGCCTGCACATCTTTACCATCCCAAACGAGCTTGTTCAGCAGTCGGTAAAACAGTAACAACAGTAGAGCTGCTAGAACCTGCAACATCCTTAACAGATCTTACATCCACAGAACCTGGACATACATCCATACTCTACACAATGTTCCACACTCCTTTTGCAACCAAAACATGCTGCATCATGTATGCCCAAAGTGGGTAGTTACTGTCTCCATCCAGTTTGTCTCATCAGTAGAGACGTACATCCATACTCTGCACAATGTTCCACACTCCTTTTGCAACCAAAACATGCTGCATCATGTATGCCCAAAGTGGGTAGTTGCTGTCTCCATCCAGTTTGTCTCATCAACAGAGACAACATGCGAAATACATCATTGCTGTTATCAGCCATGGCCACTAACTGAAACTGATGCGAAATACATCATTGCTGTGATCACTCCCATGGCCACTGACTGAAATTGTTGCAATAGCTACCTGTAATGGAGCAAAGGCTGAACAAAAAACAACTCGTGCTATGTAGCAGGGTCCACAATAGAATACGTATGCCTGTTTTGCAGAAAACTGCACTGTCAATTTCTGCACAAAATGACAAAAACACCTGTACAGAACTTGTAATGCAAAAACGGAGCCCGAAACGACCTCAGATGCAATCTGCAAAGTATAGGGACCTGCAAGCGCTCGTGAAAGCTCATCTCAATCAGAGAACGTGAGTCGGAGGGTGCTAGCGGCGTAGCCCTGGGAGCTGATATCTGCTCTGATTACCAATTGTTGGAATTAGGATTACAAAAAAGCACACAAAGCTTGAAGAAAAAGAAGCAAGAATGCACACAACACACAGTGTATTAGATTATGTCAATGTACAAAGATTAGTTAGCCCTAGAATAATGGGCATATATACAAGCCGGGGAAAAAAACCTCCTAAAGAGGGAAAAAGTGCCCCGGTGGTCCTAAGTGTGTTCACACACATCACTGCCTATATATATGGCAACAATATCTCCTTAAATTTAAATTCAAAAAAATCTCCCCCAAACAAGGAAATTTGTATTTGCACTAGACTCCAAAAAAAAAAGTGAAAATTCGAAAAAAAAAAATAAAAAAATTGAAAAAAAAAACGTGAGACAAGCCTTTCACGGCCAAGAGTTTCACGACCAAGCATTTCACGGCTCCAAGCCATTTCACAGGATTACCTTTCACGGTTCCAAGCCATTTCATGGGATTACCCTTCACGGTTCCAAGCCATTTCATGGGATTACCCTTCACGGTTCCAAGCCATTTCACAGGATTACCCTTCACGAGATTACCTTTCACGGTTCCAAGCCATTTCATGAGATTACCCTTCAAGGCGGTTCCAATCCATTTCATGGGATTACCCTTCATGGTTCCAAGCCATTTCACGGGATTACCTTTCATAGGTTTAAACTATTTCATGAAATTACCTTTCATGAGTTCAAACTATTTCAAAGGATAACATTTCACAAAATTACCCTTCACGATTCCAAACCATTTCATGGGATTACCTTTCATGATTCCAATCCATTTCACAGGATTACTCTTCATGGTTCCAAGCCCTTTCACGGGTTTAAACCATTTTACAGAATTACCTTTCACAGGTTTAAACCATTTCACAGAATTACCTTTCATGGGTTAAACCATTTCTAGAATAACATTTCGTGGGATTACCCTTCACGCTTCCAAACCATTTCATGGGATTACCCTTCACGCTTCCAAACCATTTCATGAGATTACCTTTCACGGTTCCAAGACATTTCACGGGATTACCCTTCATGGTTCCAAGCCATTTCACGGGATTACCCCTCATGGTTCCAAACCATTTCATGGAATTACCTTTCACCTATTTAAACCATTTCATGAGCTAACCTTTCACGGCCAAGCGTTTCATGACCAAGCCTTTTATGGCCAAGCATTTCACGACCAAGCCTTTCATGGCCAAGCCTTTCACGGCGGCTGCAAGCCATTTCACAAGATTATCTTTCACGGTTCCAAGCCATTTCACGAGATTACCCTTCACAGTTCTAAGCCATTTCACAGGATTACCTTTCACAGGTTTAAACCATTTCACGGCATTACCTTTCACGGGTTTAAACCATTTCATGGAATTACCTTTCACACCCAAGTGTTACACGACCAAGCCTTTCACACGGATTAAGGGTCACGACTTAAGACTCTAGAAAACACCCCTATTTGGAGGTTTGTTCCTCCTAAACTATATATCCAATGAAGGTGCTCGAGGGCTCATCAAAAAGTTGATATCGAGCTCTTCAACCTTGGTCTTGGTCGTCCAAAGTCAAAATCGACAGTAAGTCATCGATTCTATGCAAAACTCTGTTTAAAATCTACAGGAAGACATATTGGTTGTACAGACATTGTGTGTGCTGCCAAGGAGGTCAAACAGTCGCCATTGGGTGTATGTATGCACATTGAGATCACTGGTTGTGACATTTGATTGTAGTACAGTACCGCTATAAAAAATACAACAGTTTATGCAGGACAAACCAGAGTGCTATTTTTGGTAAATTTTTGTGTCTGGCAAGATGTAAAATGATGGCATAAACCAGATTGTTGCTGAGAAGCTTGATAAGAAAAACTTCCATGCTTCGAGGTCCAGGTTGACAAATTTCCTGATGGGAAAGGTTTACTGGGACTACATAGAAGGTGAGCATGAAGAGGCACTGGAGATACTAGAGATCATTCCAACTGCTGTAGATGTGAAAGAGTTCAAGGATTGGAACCAAGGAGCCAAAAAAGTTATGTATTGGCTCTCTATCAGTATACAAGACACCATGATTAGGCACATACAGGATGCCAAGTCCCCCAAGGAGGCGTGGGACACCTTGGTAAAACTCTATGAAATGAATACCAAGGCACGAAAGATACATTCATACTGTGGAAAAAAAGAGTATATCTGTGAATGACTATGCATTAAAGATCAAGGGTATTGTGGAATCCCTTGCATCTATTGGTGTTTCAGTAGATGATGATGATAAGGTGGAAGTCTATCTATGTGTTCTCAAGCCACAATACAAGGTGTTCAAGATGTCTATTCAGACTCGAAAAAATATTTCCAATTTCACAGATTTAGTGTCTATGTTGATTATAGAAGAGAAGAGCTTGGGTGAAGACCAACAGTCTTCACAAAACAAAAACAGCTCAGAGCAACAGGCCTTCTACACAAGTTCAGGAAGAGGACGAGGTAGAGGAGGCCATGCACGCGGCCAAGGAGGTGGCCGAATAGGTAATCAAAAATATGGCCAGTAGCAGCATAACAACAGTCCCATAATTCACGAGGCCAATTTAGAGGCAAAAGGAGTCAGAGAGGTTGTGGAAATTGGCAAAGGCAGTATAATGATACACATGGATGCTTTTATTATGGTAAGCCTGGACATCTGCAGAGGCAGATTGTTATAAGAAGCAGGCTGACATGCAAAATGGGAAATTACAGCAAAATAACTATGCATCCTCGAGAGCAAAAACAATGAGAATAATGAAAGGTTGTTTGTTATGCCGCATGTCGTGAATGCCGTCTGAAAATGTTAAAGCAGTGCATAAAGATAATGTATGGTACATTGATTGAGGTGCTTTGAACCACATGACAAGTCATGGGGAGTGGTTCAAGGAGACGAAAAACCTTGAAAGACCAGGTTTTATGGAAACAGGGGATGACACTGCTCATCCAATTGCCCATGTGTTGGAGATGTGCCATTGTCTATGCAGGATGGCAAAGTGAAGTACCTTGTAGATGTACTTCATGTTTCGAACATAACAAAGAATCTGGTTTCAGTTGGCCAGATGATTGAGCAGGTTTTATAGGTTTGGTTTAATCCTGATGGTTGTTATGTTGAAGACTTTAAAGACAAGTGCAAGTTGGTTGCAAAAGGCAATAGAGTTTACATTGAATGTAAACATGCCTGAAGTGAGTGTTGCGATGTTTACAAATAGTTCAAGAATTGTTGCAGACACAAACATTTGACATAAAAGAATTGGAAATGTGAATGTGCAGAGAATGAAGTCTATGCAGACTAAAGGAATTGTGATAGGGCTGCCAAAGTTTAAAGTTGAAGGTATGCAGAAAATATGTGAAGCATGCCAATTTGGAAAGCAAACAAAGCATGTATTTCCACATGACAGAAATGTGAGCACAAATGCACTGGATGTTGTGCATTCAGATGTATGGGGTCCTACGAAGACCATTCATGTCTATGGGAGGCTGCAGGTATTATATGACATTTATTGATGACCACACAAGGAAAGTGTGGGTATACTTCATGAAGGAGAAGGGTGAGGTGTTCACTCATTTTCAGAGTTTCAGAGTTATGTGGTTAAAAAGCAAACAGGGAAATATGTAAAGTGCCTAAGGTCAGATGGAGGGGGAGAGTACTTCTCCAATGAGTTCTCTGAATTTTTGAAGAAGAATGGTATTTGGAGACAGTTTACATACACATACACTCCGCAGCAAAATGGAGTTGCTGAGCGGAAAAACAGGCACATTGTTGAGATTGCGCGAGCATTGATGGGAGAGAAGAATATGCCGCATAGCTATTGGGCGGCTGAGGCTATTTCTACAGTAGTTTACATCATGATGAATAGGACTCCAAGTGCAGCCATACATGATGTGACTCCAGAGGAGAGGTTTACTGGCAGAAAGCCTAATTTGTCTCATCTGAAAGTCTTTGGGGATGCGTTGCATATGTGCATGTGCCAAATGAGCTGAGAACGAAGCTAGATCCAAAAGCTGAAAAATGTGTGTTTATAGGGGTATTCCCTTGAGAAAAAGAGATACAGGTGTTATAACCCTGCTACATGTGAGTTGAGCAAGGATGTTGTTTTTGATGAGATGAGCAGCTGGTATGCTACTGAAAAAGAAGCTGTTGGGGCTGATGTGAGTGGAAATGTGGTTGCACAAAATACAAGTCAGGAATCATAGTCTTTGAGTGGACCAGGAGAGTCCTCATCTAGTGGTTCACTTGTTGATAGACCATGGAGTGGCAGGTTGCGTCATAATACCAGTCCTGCAAATGTGATTAGTACATCACATAAAAGCAAAGAGAAAGTGGTTGAGCCCCTTAGTATGCCCGACATTTCTGCAGGGCATTCTTATGTTGATGGAGAGTCTAGTGACTCATAGATGAGCCTTGATGAGGATCTTGGGATACCAGCTATGAGAACACCTGGTGTAAAGAAGACTATGGAAGCCATGAACGTAAAGCTACGAAGATCTGGGAGAGTGAAGAATCCTGTGCAGAGGTTTCCCTATGATGGTTATGTGGCACATCACTATGCATACATGGCAAAAGTTGTGCAAGTTATAGAGCCCACATGCATTGATGAGGCTATTGGAAATGCGTGTTGGGAGAAAGCTATGGATGAGGAGATGGATGCACTATATGAAAATGAGACTTGGGATTTAGTGCAATTGCCTGAAGGCAAGAAAGCCATTGGATGCAAGTGGGTGTACAAAGTAAAACATAACAGTGATGGAAGCATAAGCAGGTACAAGGCTAGATTGGTAGCCAAAGGATATGCACAGACATATGGCATTGATTATGAGGAAACTTTCAGCCCAGTTGCCAAGATGGCAACACTAAGGGTTGTGATAGTAGTGGCTACATCAAAGCAATGGTCTTTACATCAGATGGATGTAAAGAATGCATTCTTGCATGGGGATTTGCAGGAAGAGGTGTATATGTTGTAGCCACCTGGTTATGAGGATGTGAGTCACCCCGAGCATGTTTGCAAGTTGAAGAAAGCCTTTTATGGCTTAAAACAAGCACCATGAGCATGGTCTAATAAGATTTTTGAATATCTTGTCACTATTGGCTTTCATGTAGCCAATGCAGATTTCTCGTTGTATGTGAGACACAGTGATAGAGGGGTTGTGCTTGTTGTCATCTATGTAGATGACCTGATCATTACGGGGGACCATGATGTAGAGATCTTTGATGTAAATATCTTTCCTAGACAGAAGTTTGAGATGAAGGATCTGGGGGAGCTCAAATATTTCTTGGGCATTGAGGTAATTAGGTCACCACCTAGTATTGGATTACTGCAGAGACAGTATGGCTTGGACATGTTGTCCAAGTATAGTATGACAGGCTATAAGCCTATCTTAGTGCCATTGGATCACAATGGCAAGTTGAGTGCAGATTCAAGAGAGATTTTGGAGGATCCTACTATGTATAGGTGCATAGTAGGAAGCTTGATCTACATGACGATCACCAGGCTAGATTTGATCTATGCTGTTAGGTTGGTGAGTCAGCTTATGCAAGTTCCTCGGAAGCTGCATTTGGATGCATTGAGATGCATACTAAGGTATGTGAGGTCTACTTTACATTGTAGACTATTTTATGAAACTGGGATAGAGATATGTGTACATGGGTACACAGATGCTGATTGGGCTGGTAGTATCTCAGATAGAAGATCTACTAGTGGCTTCATGTTTTCTTTGGGGAGTGCTGCTGTGACTTGGAGCAGCAAGAAGTAGCCTACGGTTACTCTCATCTAGTACAGAGGACGAGTACAGAGGTGCTACTATGGCAGCATCATGTGAGGTAGCTTGGTTGAGAAAGCTACTTGTTGCAGATTTGGGTCTATCAGTGGATAGACAAGTTGTCATTTTCTATGACAACATTAGCAGTATACAATTGGCCAAGAACCCAATTTTTCATGCTCGCACAAAGCATATAGAGGTCCACTACCATTTTGTCAGAGAGAAGGTTTTGGCAGGAGACATTGACCTTGTTTATGTCAGTACACAGGATCAGGTCGCTGACATCTTCACCAAATCATTGGGTACATAGAAGCTCTGCAGATTCAAGGCTTCGCTTGGTGTACATGAGATGGAGTTGAGCTCGAGGAGGAGTGTTGAGATATCGAGCTCATCTATTGCGGCTGTGGACACTGATGACTCGCCTGGGGGATAGGCCCCACACTTACACCACTGGCATGGTTGGTGAGATCATGGGTGATATGCGGCCAGTGGGATGACAGGCTGTGTGACAGCCATTCTAGAGACTGGCATAGTTATAGTGCCAACTCATTTAGTTGGGTTCACATTATAGAGAACCCTAGTATGTATTTGGTTAAGTATCTTTTTATATTGTGTGTACTCTTATTTTTGTATATGGCGTGTTGAGTGTTGTGTGAAGAAGAAGACGATTTTCAACCTCTCACCTTGTGTGTTCTCTTTTAGGGTTTTGTGAGTGTGTGTGTGCTTGCAAGAGCTCAAGCTCTCTTCTCCCCTGCATCTTTTCAATCTTAAGTGTACAAAACGGGCAATTGTCCACGGTACCCTTGGATGTTCTTAAACGCTTACAAGCCAAGGCATAAGAAATGGTCAAAAAGAATGCAAAAGACAATACCTCAACATGGGTAGAAGAACATGATTTAAATCAGAACCCAAAAGCAAAAGCAAAACCTTCTAAACCTAAGAAAAACAAGGGAGAATAAACTATCAAAACCAATGTTGAATTAAAGGACAAGGGAAAGGAGCCTTTGGAGGACATAAACCCAAAAGGGGACATAAACCCAAAAGAGACCACACAAACCACAAAACCCATATGTGCGACACGGGATACAAAATCCCAAAAGAGAATTCGATCTTGTCGCATGGACAAACATAATGAAAAAATGAAACAAGTTCTAGTATGTCACGTTCTGACTCTTCACTCAGTGCACCTCATAGACCAATCAAGCAACTAGAGCCCACCCAATCACCCCAAATGTAAAATCATGATCATATGATATATATGAATTACAAAAAGAAAGCTCAAGAGAGCATGCCTAGCATGATTGAGTGTCTTACAAGATCACTAGTTGTGATTGAGCCTAATAATGCCAAACCTAAAAAAACAACCAAAATATAAAATCCCGAGGAGTACCGCTTCTTCCCCTTTCAAAAGGAAGACATATTCTACAAAAGAGTCATTCGAGATAGAGTGCACAAATTATGCAGTTGAGAAAGCGTTGAGAAAGCACGCGGGGAATTCAATAATTTCCTTACAAAATTAAAGCAGTCTCTCTCAAAACCTCATTTTTGGAGGAATTATCTTCTCTCATGGTGAAGCCAACATAACATCAGCACTTGCACCTTTAAGAGCTCAACATGAGTTAAACCAAGACATAAAGAACTCCATAGAATAGGACTATAAGGATTAACAAGTTTCCAAACATAACTATTTAGAATTGTCAAAGGACCAAGTGTGCCAGTGTACATGGATACTCTTGAAAAAGCGAGAGCCAAATAGAGGATGAAAGTGAATGGGAATATGAAATAGAAATGGATTTGAAAATGGAACAAAAACTCCAACATCCATGGTTCCTCTTGAATATTCTATCATGATATGGTTGGATTTCCCTACAGACAATGATGTTAAGTGCAAACGCACATTGATTAACCCTCAAGCTAGTCATAACATCATGACAATAGACACTTGGGCATCATTGGGACAACCTAAACCCATCCCTACAGACAATGGTCTTGCAAATGGAGCCAAATAGACAAAACATTGAAGTTCCAGGTTACTTTAGCTATGCTACTCAAAAAATCGATGGGAGATGTGGAATTTACATTCCATGTTACCCTAGATTCCCTTGAGTATGATGTTGTCCTTGGTGGAACTTGGATACGTGACTCATTGTATTCAATAGGTGAATCCATGCAAATAGTCACCTTGAACACTCCTGCAAGCATTGTACGATTGCTATTTTACGAGAGGAAGAGACCTTGGAGGAACTGGAACTTCTAACATATCTTACTGAAAAGATCCCTAGGATTCTGGTTAGATTGGAATTTTCCAATAAAATCACCACAGCTCAAGCACAACTTTATCCAACACATGAACACAATCTCATGACCCTCGAGTTATGAGATTTGTTAGGTCAACCAACACTCAAAGCTCATCCTCCTGAAAGAATTCCCTTTACAAAAGATTTGAACATGCCATGTTTGGGGCACTTTAAACATACAATGTATATTTAAACTAACCCCCTTACTTATAAGTTTTTTGTGGTTGAATATGTGTTGGAAGTAAATTTAATCTTGGGGCATAAATGGACTATTGTTGCCCAAGCACCCTGTGCTTTGCTAGCGATGAAGTCATCATGATGATCAACAACAAAAAAGTTGACAATACCATAGTGCAAGGAAAGGAAGAGGATCCAACTTTAATGGATGTCTATGATGCTGAATGCAAAAGGTTACAAGCCTCTTCTATAGAAGCCCCTCTACACAATGACCTACCATCTACGTCAACAAACTGACTCCGTTAGAGCATCTACTCCTTCAACCCCATCCTCACCAAGAAAGTTTGATGCCAAAACCTCACAAATCAACAACTATTCTTGAAGAAGTTCCACAACGCAACCATCTATCTCTAAATAAGGAACTCAAAGGAATAGCCCTGGAGCGTATGCTTCTTCATCAACAAACCTCACCAAAGGAGAAAACTGCATTCTTAAAAGCCTCATCATCAACAACCACTCCACAAGAGACTCGGGCCTCATCATCACATAAAAAATAACCGTGAGTCTCAAACCTATACCCTCGACGCCAACCAATGTGAAGAAGGGCCAAAAACCTTCCACTTTCACCAAAAAGAAAAATCCACGAAGACAACACAAATCAAGGTATCTTAATGGTATCAAAATGTGGGTAGAGAAGTAGCTACTTGCTACTCAAGGCTACTACAAAGGTGCCAATCAAATTTGGGTGCCTTGACAGTCAATGCCTCTTCCTCAATGTAGCACTCAAAGGCCAAGGAAAAATAAAAGTACTCCACAACCCCACCCACAAAAGCCTATGCGAGTTCCTCAAATAACTCCATACCCTCAATGCCAACCAATGTGAAGAAGGGCCAAAAACCTTTCACTTTCACCAAAAAGAAAAATCCACGAAGACAACACAAATCAAGGTATCTTAATGGCATCAAAATGTGGGTAGAGAAGTAGCTACTTGATGCTCAAGGCTACTACAAAGGTGCTAATCAAATTTGGGTGCCTTGACAGTCAATGCCTCTTCCTCAACGTAGCACTCAAAGGCCAAGGAAAAAGAAAAGTACTCCACAACCCCACCCACAAAAGCCTATGCGAGTTCCTCAAATAACTCCACCAAGTCAACAAGTGTGGGTACCAAAAAGATTACTGCAAGCACAAGATTACTACCAAGATAATACCAAAGCTTGGATTCCCAAGCACTTCACAAAGCCCCCTAAGCTTGCACATAGAAGGAAACCTCAGCACCAAATGCATCAGCCGATCTATAATGTTCATCAAACATGGGTGCCTATGCACGTGCTTCAACAACAAGGATACTATTATGGTAATCCCATCATATGGTTGTTGCCAAAATCAAACAACGTGAAGAAAACCTCACCCACCGACTTCAACCCCAACAGATTCATCTAAAGTTTGATAAGAATGGAGGCCCAAACAACACCAAGCAAGTCACTCAACCACTCGTGCATTCAGCACCTACACAAAAGCTTGTGTTCAAACAACCCTAATGGTGATCAACCAGTAGTATTATCTACCGCCTCGATAACATTTGAGCCAAAACTTCAAGGATCAATTCCCATGTCTACAACGGAGACTTATGAGCACGTTCATCAAGTTCAGAGAGTTTGGATGAGGAACTTGGTATACCCGTTTTACGCACACCTGGTGCAAGGCAGGATAGATATGTGCCACCACATGCTAGAGTGACAGGTGTTCAGAGTGATCCGCATGCATTGCGGAGATCCCAAAGGGTTAGATATCCAGTTGACAGGTTGACATATCATGATTTTGCTATGCATTATGCATATATGAATTCTTTGGTGAAGCATGTGGAACCTACATGCTATACAGAAGCTATTGGGAAGCATGTATGGGAAAAAGCAATGGATGTTGAGATGGACGCATTGGTTCATAATGAAACATGGGATTTGGTTGCATTACCACAGGACAAAAATGTCATTGGTTGTAAATAGGTTTACAAAGTGAAATGCAAGTCTGATGGTTCCATTGAGCGACATAAAGCAAGATTGGTAGCTAAGGGTTATGCACAAACCCAAGGCTTGGACTATGATGAAACATTTAGTCCAGTTGCAAAAGATGGGAACAGTGAGAGAAGTCATTGCTATGGCTGCAGCAAATGGTTGGGAAATGCATCAAATGGATGTGAAAAATGCATTTCTAAATGGTGATCTACAAGAAGAAGTGTATATGGCACAGCCAGAAGGATATGTACACCCAAAGTATCCCACTCATGTATGCAGATTTAAAAAGGCATTATATGGTTTGAAGCAAGCACCTCGTGCTTGGAGTGATAAGATGAGCAGATATCTTATCTCCCTTAGATTTCGGGTTTCTACAGCAGATTCTTCACTCTATTATGTGAAGAAAACGAATCATGGGATTGTTTTACTTGTCATCTATGTGGATGACTTGATTATCACAGGAGATCATGGTACAGATGTGATGCATGTCAAGAAAGCATTGAGTGGGCAATTTGACATGAAAGACTTGGGTGATTTGAGATACTTTCTTGGAATTGAAGTGATCAAAGACCATGTAGGTACATGGTTAGTCACACGCCAATATGCATTGGATATGTTGGCAAAATATGGGATGACAGGGTGTAAGCCAATGAGTACACCTTTGGAGCAAAATGTGAAGTTACGGTGGTGATGAGGAGTTGGATGATCCATCTATGTACAGAAAGATGGTTGGTAGTCTCATTTACATGACTATCACATGCCCGGATTTGAGTTATGCTATGGGGCTAGTAAGCCAATTTATGCAGAGCCCCAGAAAACCTCATTTGGATGCAGTGAGATGCATTATGCGATATGTAAAGACCACTGCACATTATGGTCTACTTTATGAGCATGGTAAAGGCTTGGATATACATGGCTACACAGATGCTGATTGGGCAGGTAGCTCATTTGACAGGAGGTCTACTAGTGGTTATGCCTTTACACTTGGAAGTGCCAAGGTGAGTTGGAGTAGCAAGAAGCAACCTACTGTTGCTTTATCCACCAGTACAGAGGCTGAATACAGGGGTGCAGCCATTGCTACTTGTGAAGGAATATGGTTAAAGAATCTCTTGGCTAATTTGGGTGAGCCTATTGATGGCAAGGTTGTCATTCATTGTGACAACATGAGCAGCAGCATACAGTTGGCCAAGAATCCAATTTTTCATGCGCGGACCAAACACATAGAGGTCCATTATCACTTTGTTAGAGAGAAGGTGCTGGATGGTACAGTGGATCTACAGTATGTGAAGACTGAAGAGAAGGTGGCTGATATCTTTACAAAGCCACTTAGCAGGGAGAAGTTTGAGTACTTCCGTACTATGTTGGGAGTACGTGGGATGAGCTTGAGGGGGAGTGTTGAGAGCCTTGATAGCCCAAGCTCATCCACATCTTCATCCATGGCAGTACATCATGATCTTGAGAGGGGCTATTGAGATTCAAGCTCGATGTCAATGTGTGCCAGCTATGCTATGTGTTGGCATGTTCGTCGATAGCAGCATGTGTGAGACATAAATGACCGCGTCCAACTGGTCATAGTGTGTGGACATTAGCTAGGGTAAGATGTGTGTGGACACAACTCATAGTGTGTCTTGTGTATTATGGAGACACTATGACCGCGTCCAACTGGTCATAGTGTGAGACACTATGACCGCGTCCAACTGGTCATAGTGTGTGGACATTAGCTAGGGTAAGATGTGTGTGGACACAACTCATAGTGTGTCTTGTGTAGTATGGATTATGGCTTTATGCATTGTGTGAGAAGGATGATGGCTTCCCTCTATGGTTAGGGTTTGCAATATACATTAGGGCTTGCTCCTGTCTGTGTGTCTCCTCTCCCTCTACCTGTTTTTTTAACACGTCTCACGTAGCAAGGTCGGTCGAGGTCTTGACTAGCCTCGATTCAATTTAAATGGTGAGCTTCTAGTACGGTGGATGAGGGACCAAGGAAGCGGCCTATGAGTAAAAGTGCTAGGTAACCTATGAAGGATCCTAGAGGGTGCTGACCATACGGTGCTCTGGCTCTCAGCCACATGACTATGCCTTAAAGATCAAGGGCATTGTTGAATCCCTTAGGTCTGTCAATGTATCAATGGAGGATGATGATTTGGTGAGTGTGTCTATCTGCATGGGCTCGGCAAAGAGTACAACCCATTCAAGACCTCCATTGCAGTTAGGGAGAATATTCCCAACTTTTGAGACTTGATATCTATGGTGATCATTAGGTGATCATCGAAGAAAAGACTTTAGGTGATCATCTATGGTGATCATTGAAGAAAAGACTTTAGGTGAGGATTCTTCTTCACAAAGCAAGAACACATAAAAACAGGCCTTCTACTCTAATTCAGGTAGAGGCAGAGGTAGAGGCCGTGGTCGAGGTCAAGATGGTGGACGATAAGGAAATCAGAATTCTGGACAACAACAGCAGCAATTATACATAGGTGGAAAAGTCAGGTCTAGAGGCAGGGGGAGCCAAAGAGGCCGAGATGGTTGGCAAAGAAATCAAAATGCAAATAGAATAGAGTGCTATTACTGTGGCAAACCAGGACACATGGCAAAGGACTGCTACAAAAAGAAGAACGACATTAAAAGTGGGAAGTTGTAGTAAGGCAACTATGCATCATTCTAGCAAACATGGAGGTGATGACAGAAGTGAGCAGCTGTTTGTGATGTAGTACATTCTTAGTTCCATAACAGGGGATGTGTTAGGATCTCAAGATATATGGTATGTCGATTATGGCGCCTCTAACCACATGACCAATCATATTGAGTGGTTTAGCAATATGTAAAAAATGAAAAAACTAGGTTATGTAGAAACAAGTGCCGATACTGCGCATCCCATTGCGCATGTTGGTAAATTGCCATTGTCTATGCAGGATGGCAAAATGAAGTACTTGGCTGATGTACTTCATGTTCCAAATATTACAATGTAGAAACAAGTGCCGATACTACGCATCCCATTGCACATGTTGGTAAATTGCCATTGTCTATGCAGGATGGCAAAATGAAGTACTTGGCTGATGTACTTCATGTTCCAAATATTACAAAGAACCTGGTTTCTATTGGACAGATGGTTGAGCAGGGTCTCCAAGTGAGGTTTAATCCTCAAGGATGTTGTGTGGAAGACTTCAAAAATAATGCAAAGGGTAACAAAAATAGCAGGATGTTTACTTTGGATGTGAACATGACTGAGATAAAGGCAGCCATGTTTGCACATGGAACAGGTGTCATTGCAAATATTGACATATGACACAAGCGCATTGGTCATGTGAATGTATAGCAACTAACATCTATGCAGGCCCAAAATATTGTTGCAGGTTTGCCAAAGTTTAAGGTTGATGATATACATAAGGTATGTGAAGCATGCTAACTTCGTAAGCAGGATAAACATGCTTTCCCACATGAAAATGATAAAATGTTGCATTGGCCTAATTACTTGATTAGCTTAATGGATTTGATAAATGACAAGATGCTCAACAATGCATGGAGGCAAGAAATTATACAAGTAAAACACTTGTTTATTATGCTGCTTAGGAATACAACATGGATGGGCTCTCACAAGCTAATGCACCAAGTGAAGTTCCCTCTCCCCTAATGGGCCTTTATATAGGACACCACAAGCCCTAAAGCTAGAGGCTTGTTTACACACACACACACCTTGTCCATGGCCCCTTTGTGTACACACCTATTTCTTAACACCCTCCCTCAATGCAAGCCATGTAAAGTGTGGACTTGAAATGGGTGGCATTGGACATAGGTTGAAAATCCCTCCCTTAATGACTAGTTGGGTAGGTGCCTTTATAACATAGGCATACAAAAGGTGGTTATGGTTGTGTGTTTCTATGATTGAGTCCCAAATTTGCTTATGGAGTAGGTCTTCCCTCTTGCTCATTGCAAGGGTAGTGTCTAAACTCCGTACAAGGGTATGGTTGTGGGTGGGAAAACATAACATAGAGCTCTTGTTGAGTAATTCCCCCAACTAAATGTGGTTGGGAATGAGTAAAGAGCTGAAAATGAGCTGAAAATTCAGCAAAGCACACACTTCTTGGTTTAATGGGGTGAGTGCATGGCTCATTGTGATGCCTATGCCTCTTACAAGAGTGATACCAAGAGGTGTTTAAAGTATTCATGAAATACAATGAATATGAGCACTTAATTGATGTATGCCCACATCTCAAATTCAGTTTGGGGTTGACAAAACTGAGGTACCATAGCCAAAAGCACCATACTTCACCTCCTTGCCTCATTGGTGGAGTGCAAGTGAAGAGAAGTTGAGCAAAAAAAGCTCACAAAAGATGAAAGTCAGTGTTGAGGCTTTAGGGTTTGCCGAGTTTCCCTTGTGCTTAATGTATGCACACAAAGGAATTAGAGAGAGCAAAATAGTGTTTAATAACACTTGAGTAATGGTTTAGTGTTGAAGGAACACTAAGAGAGTGGTTTAGGGTTAAATGACCGCCACTAGTGTTAAGCAACACTTTAATTAAAGTTTTAAAAGAGCTTTAAGCTTCCAAAATCGATGGAATGGAAGGTTTAGGGTTCTCCATTTTGCTTAGTGGCTGCAAAAATCAGAGAATTGAGGAAAAATAGTGTTTAAGAACACTTTAATCAAGGGATTAGTGTTTAGAGAACACTAGTTATGTTTAGCAACACAATTAAAGAGAGTTTTGGTGTTTAATGAACACCGTTGGCTTAAGAAATGGTTAGGTTGTCCATTTTTGTGCTTAATGGATGCACAAATCAGAGGGGGTTGGTGTTTAGAAACACTTGAGAAGATCAATTAGTGTTTAGAAACACTAATTAGTGTTTAATTAACACTTCAAGTGAGCTTGAGAGCTTTAAAACCACCATAGCCATGAGTGTGGCAGTTAGGGTTTGCATGATTGTGCTTAATCATGCACAAATCAGAGAAGCAATGAGTATGAGTGTTTAAAAACACTGGAGAGAGGAGATTAGTGTTTAAAAACACTAATTAAGTGTTAATTAACCACTTAATTAAACTTTGAAGAGCTTGAGCACCATTGCTTTTGACAGGCGACTGGTTTTGCAGCTCTCCCGCGCTCGTTGATGCATGAACCGGGCTGAAAACGTGTGGGAATGGTCGCCTATTTGTGAGCTTCAAAAGCCCTAAAGCAATGGTTAAGATCTTTGCCTCTCCCGCCCACGATGGCTCTACGGCCGGCGACTGCAGCGTTTTTGATAGAAATCCGCCTCTTCGAGCTTAGCGCCGCGAATTGGTGATAGATGGGCTAATTGAGCTAACAAGGCTCTTAGCCTTGACCTAAGGAACAACTCTCCAGAAGACACCTCCAAGAGATATGCCCTCCCTTGGCTGGTTGAGGTCCACCACCAAGAGCGGGTAGAAGACAAAAGGCTCAAAAAGTGAGAAAAGGGGGGGAAAATTCAAATTTGAGACTAATCAAGCTTAACTTTGGCTAATGCAACTCAATAATGAGTGAACCGGGCTCTGATACCATGATAAAATGTTGCATTGGCCTAATTACTTGATTAGCTTAATGGATTTGATAAATGACAAGATGCTCAACAATGCATGGAGGCAAGAAATTATACAAGTAAAACACTTGTTTATTATGCTGCTTAGGAATACAACATGGATGGGCTCTCACAAGCTAATGCACCAAGTGAAGTTCCCTCTCCCCTAATGGGCCTTTATATAGGACACCACAAGCCCTAAAGCTAGAGGCTTGTTTACACACACACACACCTTGTCCATGGCCCCTTTGTGTACACACCTATTTCTTAACAAAAAGCATGTCAATGCAAGGCCATTGGATGTCATACATTCAGATGTATGGGGAATGCTACCCTTTATTCTCTCCCATAGATACTTCTCACCTTTTCATAGCCTTCCACTCATTTACAGATTCTCTTTTATAGCCTCTTGCTAAGGGCTTGTTCCCGCACACACCCTATTCACTTGTATATTTCAACACCTCCCCTCAAGTGAATAATCCTAGCACACCTGGACCCTATACCAAGTTTCCCTCTTACTTGGTAGTCCGCGACCAGTGCCTCAAGTCCCTAAACTCATAGTCCTTGACACTCTCTCTCTATGTGTCCAAGGCTATTACAAGTGTCGTGACCTTGACTAAAGTGCTCACACATACATTTACCACATGGCCTACATCATCAGTGGCTCAGAGGTGGTTTTACTCTATTGGGGCAGGTTACATTGGGTTGTGGGGTTTCTCTCTCTCTCTCTCTCTCTCTCTCTCTCTCTCTCTCTCTCTCTCTCTCTCTCTCTCTCTCTCTCTCTCTCTCTCTCTCTCTTAGAAAAGATGATCTGACTCCACTTCCTTAGGAGCCTCCATGAAGTTTGCCGATGTCGTTCCTTCTCCACTGGGTTTGTTGTAGCAGTCTCTTGCCATGTGTCTTGGCTTTCCACAGTTGTGGCAAGTTAAGGTCCTTCCTCCTACTCTACCTCTTCCTCGTCCTCGTCCTCGAGAGAATCCTCCTCTCGGGTGAAGAATGCTTTTTCTTCTCTAGCTGTTGAGTCCACCCATTTCTTCTCTAACTATTGAGTCCAGCCATTTCTTCTCTTTGACCCTGGTCTCTTGCTCTAGTAGAGCTCCTTCTATCTCGTGCAGCTTTAATTCAGGTACATTCTTTAAGGTTGCTACAATGTTTTCATATTCACCTTTGTCCACACTCTTCAGAAGCACTGCTAGTACCTCATCATCTTCTACCTTCTTGCCAATGGCTGCCAATTTTTTCTTAATGCTTTTATATTTGTTCAAGTGTGTGATTAAAGGTTCACTTTCCTTCATATCTAGTTTGTAGAATTACATTAGCAGATTTATCTTTGAATTTTTTTGCTTGAGTGCCAAATAATTTATTGAGTTCATCCCATGCATTTTTTGCCCATTGTATCCTTGTGATGTGATGAATGATTTCATCATTTAAACGGAGTGCAATAAGTTCTAATGCTTTCTCATTCCTGCTCTTCCACTCATTTTCCCCACTCACCTCTAAGCATTCATCTCTTCCCACAACTAGCTCCCACAGATTTTCCTTCATGAGCAAATACATCGTTTTTGTTTGCCATGTATGAAGCTGCTCCCCATTAAATTTGGCTATCTCTTATGCCGTGCATTGATGTGAAGGGGATCTTACCTCTTGATCCAATTTCAAGATTCAAGGGTAGTGTCTACCCTTTTACAACTTAACCTGGTGTTTAGGTGATGACTAACAGATTTATCAGCATATAAATTCACCAGAAATTATATTGAACCAAGGGTAACAAATCTGTACTGAATGGTTGGAGTATCAAACCATCTCCGAATTGCAATCTGAAGTTATAGGGATCTATATAAGATACCCAATAGTTAATTTGAACCCTATAGTGATTAGTATTGATTAATCACTGATTAGCAAAATAATCCTATGTTTTGTGTGCAAAAAAGAGAGTATGCGGGGAGTCCAGATCTGGGGCCTTAGAGTTCAAATGAGCTCAACCCCTTTCAAGGCCATTAATATCAATTAGTCTAGTGGAGGATTAAGCCAAGAAACACAAGATTTGACCAAACATTGAATGCTTAATCTTTGTTTTACCAAAGTCACCTGCAGATTTGATGGAGAGCTTGTTTAATCCAAGAAACACAAGATTTGACCAAACATTGAATGCTTAATCTTTGTTTTACCAAAGTCACCTGCAGATTTGATCTCACTGTAGACTTGATAAAATCAAAAACTGTCTTCACTAGCTTGTGGATCATCCTTGAAAACCCCTAGGGCCAAGAGGAATTAGAGCAATGTCTTCTCTGTAAGTGTAGATCTCCAAATTGCTTCAGGAAGGTGGCGCTTACAAAATTGCAAAAAACAGCAGCTCGACACGACGGTTTGACGTTTTGTTTAGATGGGCTGAAGCACAAGGGGTATGGCTATGCTTGGCTAAAAGGGTTTGGGCCAATTTTATGTGTGAAGGGAGGGAGAGATCCTCCACCATCTGGGGGTATAGAAACTATTTGAAAAAAGAGGTAAAAAAACTTGATTATCTACTAATCCTAATTAACTAGGTGATTAGCAAGATAATGGCTCATAAATTTGATGGATTCTAAGCTAGGCTCTTAGCATGTTAAATTTGCAATAATGTGATGAGCTATGGTGGATTAAATGCTAGAATCAACATCATTAGAAAAGAGATTAGACGATAATTAAGATGTGATTAGTGAGTAATTAAGATGTGATTAGTGAGCAATTAACTGATAGCTTAATGTAGGCATGGATAATCAAAAACCAGCAAATTCTCATTAGGCAAATGCCTCAATTGATAGAGTTTACATCCAAGCATCTAATCCCAATGATCTCTCCTTGATTCACTCCACCTCTTTTGCTTGATTCTCTCCACCTCTTCCCAGAATATCTCCACACCTCCTAAATCTTCTCATGCTACCCTTTATTCTCTCCCAAATACTTCTCACCTTTTGCTTGATTCTCTCCACCTCTTCTGAGAATATCTTCACACCTCCTAAATCTTTCTCATGCTACCCAAATTATCTAGAGAGATCTTAGGGTTTTAACAGTGGTGTCAGAGCAATCTCTAGTTAATTGTTATTGTTTTTTCTTTCTTATTCCAATTTTTAGCATTTTTTTAAAAGTAAATTTTAATATTTACTAAATAAAAATGTTATTTTGTTGGTTTTCTCTAGTGATTACGCACGTGGAAATTTTTATAGCATTTTTATGGGAAAAAATATATTTTTAATGCATTTTGGTGAGTTTTTCTCGTCGCGGAGATTCTATCAAAATTTTGCCAAAATTTTTGATGAAATGCAGTATGGGAAAACCAATTGATCCATTGGGTTCTCTCCCATGCGCGTAAAATTATTTTCTTCCCTCAAAATCAGGAATTTCCTTCTATTTCTCTCTTTGCCGACGTGTGTGAACGCCTCTTAGAAGTCACAATTTGATTAAATATTAATCATAATAAATTTATAATTATGATTAAGATAGTAAATCATAATTAAGTTATAATTATGATTAAGATAGTTTAATTATGATTATAACTTAATCATAATTAAGTCAGTTTAATTATGATTATAACTTAATCATAATTAAGTCAATTTTAATGCTCCTTTTGGCATGATTAAAATGACCATTAGATGGCATGCATAGATTTTTATGATTAACTATGGTTTTCATGGATTCAAGGTGCTTCTATGCTTCTATCCATGGTTTTATGAGGATCTTTTGGATAATATTATGTGCTTTGAAAGGTAGCATTTGCCTTCGTTTTTGCACGTAATTTTAGAGTACTATGTTCCTTGTACTCTTGTACATATTCCAACTTAGATACCTAGTTGCTTATGTATCTAGGTGAATTGTTATTTTTCTACCCCAACTTTATTGTGCTTATTGGGTAGTTATCATTAGAAAGGCACCAATAATTCAAATTGTTTTCTAATGATGTACTCGAAAAGAGTTATTCCTTGATGTGGTCTCAGGTATATAGAGACATGTTTTAGTATGTGAAAGTCTAAGATAAGGCCATCTCATTCCTTTTATGTAGAATTTTATTCATATTTCTTAGACGGCATACTAGGGAGTTCCAAATTGGTAAGGAATGTATAATGGGTGGTATCATGGTGGTATAGGACACTAGCGATTCCTCGCTAGTGTCATCTTATCGGATAATTTGGGCTTAAGATTGTTGCCTTACTAACATTACTTGGCATGTTGACCCCAACATTCAAACATAATCTCATTTTTTGAATTCACTTGAAGTTGTAGTGTAGGCATTCTCTAGATAAACTTCTTTTATCTTTATCCTACATGTGATTTATACAGTCCACTTGATGGTTTACGGATGTACATATGTGACTCATCGAGACGTTGATGCCTTTCTATGTTGATATGGGTAACTCGAGATGCCGATAATTCCCTATGCAGATATGGGTACATCGGGCTACCGATGGATCCCTAATTCCTGCCATTATAATGCCATGTCTTCCTACTTTATTCCGAATGGTTTACAATGAGGAAACCACTTTGAGTATGAGTTCCTTTGATCATCCGCGTAGTAGTCTGATGGGAAAACACAGCTTGTGAATCAAATTATAGAGGATATGCTTTGTACATGTCTCTGGAAAACCATCAAATTGGAAAAAGTATCTTCCATGATAGAATTTGCCTATAGCAGTTCTAAACACACAGCTATGGTTTTAGTCCGTTCATGCTTATGTATGGGTATCAACCTAGGGCACCTATTGATGTCAATCTTAAGGACATTGAGCTTAATGCATCGAGGGATTTCTTGCATGATATGCACAAAATGCTGAACCAATCTAAAGATTCTATTAGGAGTGCTCAGGATAGAGCACGGTTTATGCTGATAGGGGATGCTCACCTTGGTCTTTTGATCCAAGAGCATTAATTTGGTTTATTTAAAAGTTCCTAAAGACTCTCAAACTTTATCAATAGGAAATTGCTCAATATTATCTCTTAGATATTGTGGTCCATTTTGAGCTGTACGTCGAATTGACACGTTGCGTATAAACTAAAACTACCTTCACATGTTAGAGTTCATCCAAACTACCAGTATTTCATGTAAGTAGATTGAAAGAGAAACTCTAGGAGGTGAGGATAACACAGTTACTCCTCAAGAACTTATTGAAGTCAAAGATTTATCCTATGCTCCACATGAACTTGATAGGGTACTTGAATTTAGGGAAAGGAAACTTCGTGGTCGACTGATCCCTGAGTTTAAAATTAAGTGGAAAGATAGAGAAATAGAGGATTTGACTTGGGAGTCGGTTGAGAATGTTCAGCGCAAATTTCCTTCTTTTCATTGTTGCAAGAGTGCAATGTTTTGAGAGAGGGGAAGTATGTTATATGCACATTATATGTGTATATACAAGGAGACTAACCCACATTTTCTTGTGAGCATGGGAGCATGGGAACAAGCTCTAGTGGAGCATGGATTAGGGCTAACCTTAAGGGTTGAGGTTAGGGTCAAGCATCCAAGGATCACACATGGGAAATGGAGAGTCAAGAGTCACTTGAGGGCCCTCCTACATAATAGGGACATGGGGCACACTCAAAGGATGTTCTCTTGTGAAGAGGATTTTATCTACTCTCATGCCATTTCATACTAGAGCTATGTCATACTATATAATAGGGACATGGGGCACACTCAAAGGATGTTCTCTTGTGAAGAGGATTTTATCTACTCTCATGCCATTTCATACTAGAGCTATGTGCTGCTGGAATGATGTCATATCTCTTGGTGGTATGGGACACCAAGGTAAGGTATGTGGTACTTCATTGTATTTATGTGTGCACCCTTGGGCTCGGGGGTGGTCAATATGCCTAGTTTATGTAGCATGAAAATTATCTAGAGAGATCTCATGGTTTTAACATGCAATGCTTGATGGTTGTCTCATCTTCCACTATGATAGCTGCCTAGCACTATAAAGAGGACTCCATATCTTTTCTTTGCATCCATATAAATCTTCCCAGCAACATCTAAGATGTATTCGTGCTCACCACAATTATATTTAATCACCTTCCTTCCTTGCCTTCTAGTGGTAGACAAAGATGGGCCTCCAAGGTTTACACTTAAAGAGTCATGTAAATGTGGACCACCCCATAGCGTAATAAATTCATATACAGTTTTTGTAGGCTCTCTAAACCTTTGTCCTTGCTTTGATTGGAATGTGTTTTGTGCCACCTCTTGCAATAAATCCCACAAGGTTGATTTGCCACCAAAATTTTCTTGTCCATGAGCTTCAATTATGGTGTTACAAAAATGTGGAACATCTTTCCTATTGAGACATTCTAAACTTGATTCTTTCAAAGCCCTAATTCTCACCTGACAACATTACTATTTTTTATCTTTCCCACCACAACTTTCTTTTTTCTTCATTCAAATTTTTCCTACACTCAAAAGTATCATTTTCAGCGCTTCGATTGTTGTGAGGTAATCTAACCGCCTTCCTTGACCTCTTTGCCTGGCTCCTCTCTTCTCAATTGTAAGACTTCTTTATACAATCTCATACAAAAATCACTGCAACTTAAAATGTTCACATGAGAATATGGAAATCCAATGCTTGATATAGGAAGATAATTTATGTGCCTAAAGAATCCTTCTACCTTGTATTCCATACTCCCATCATGTAAAGTAGCCTTTGTATACGATTTAAAAATCCATTTATATCCCATCTTTTGATCCATAAATTACGTGCCTAAAGTATCCTTCTCCATAGTCCCATCATGTAAATTATCCTTCTCCATAGTCCCAGCATGTAAAGTATCCCTTGTATATGGTTCTCGAATCCATTCATATCCCATCTTTTGATCCATCAAAAATGACTTAATATTAATTTCACAACCTTTGACTTGAATATGTTGAGATATTGAGCTCAACTAGTGTTGTGAACATTGATAACCCGCCTGGGTGATAGCTTCTACACGTGCCACTAGAATGGTTGGTGAGATTATGGTTGATATGCCACCAATGGATGATAGGCTATGTGACAACCACTTTAGAGTGCTAGAGTTGTGTCATAGTTATAGCGCCATCTCATATAGTCAAGGTCACCACACTATGGGCCCTGACCACACTGTATGTTATTGTAGGAGAGTACTTTCCCTCATAGTATGTACTCTTATCTTTTTGGTTATAAGGTTATAAAGAAGAGAAGAAGATAGAAGATAATCCAGCCATCCATCTATATCTTGTCTCTTTCTCTCTCTCTTGTGTGTGTGTGTGTGTGTGTGTGTGTGTGTGTTTTCTTGTAAGGAACTCAAGCTCCCTCTCCCCCGCATTTTCTTTATGGTATTAGAGTAGCTCAGATTTGTGTGAGGGATAAGGAGGCAATCAAGAGGCAAGAAAAAATTAAGCAAGGAAGGTGTACACAAGTAAGAGAATCATCATCTCTTTCCCTTCTTGTTTAGGTACAACACCCTCTAGGTAGCTCTGGAGCTACTCATCTCCAATTGAGGAGCTGTCATTGCATGCTTGGAGGTGCGTGTAAGATTCGCAATACTTCATACTAAAATTTTGGGCCAAAATCACGTTTTGACCTTTGTTCGATCATTTTGCAAGGTGATTTTGTGCAGTTCTGGTTAAGAACTGTCTCTACTCAAAATCTAGTTACTGCAATGTAGCAATGGATTTTGGGAGTGTTTCCATGTGTAGTATTACTAATATTGAGTGTATGTAAATGTACTCTAATCACATTTGGTGACATACAGGTTGTGCTGAAGTACACGTTGCATACAAAAATTATCTGTTTGTAGGTTTTAGGTTGTTGTAGGCAAACATGTCTAACGAAATCAATCAGATTATCATTAAGAAGATGAAAAAGAACAACTTCCATGCTTGGAAGTTTAGAATGACAAATTTTGAATGGGTAAAGGATTTTGGGACTATGTTGGAGAGAATGAGGAGCCTCCAGAGTTGCCTTAAGGGAATGTCACTCCACTAGATATAAAGGAATTCAAGGACTGGAACCAGGGTGCAAGAAAATTCATGTATTGGCTTTCAATTAGTGTCGCAAACATAATGATAGGACACATATAGGATCCCAACACTCCAACAATTACATGGCAAAACCTAGTGCAGATCCTCTAGACCAACACAAAGGCAAGGAAACTACAACTAAAACAAGAGTTGCATACTGTGGAGAAGAAAAGCATGTTTATCAATGAGTCTACTTTAAAGATCAAGGGCATTGTTGAATCCCACCTCCATTGTAATTAGAGAGAATGTTGCCAACTTTTGAGACTTGGTGTCTATGGTTGAAGAAAAGTCTCTAGGTGAGGACTGGTCTTCACAAAGCAAAAACATATGAGAACAGGACTTCTACTTCAATTTAGGTAGAGGTAGAGGTTGTGGTTGAGGCCAAGATGGTGGCTGACACACGAAAACCAAAATTATGGACAATAATAGTCCAATGATTTGTATCAGTAAACAATAATCATACACGAGTGAAAGAGGCCAGTCTAGAGGTAGGGGGAGCCAGAGATGGCAAGGTGGTTGCTAAAGAAATCAGAGTGAAAATAGCATACAGTGCTGTGGAAAATCAAGGCACATTGCAAAGGATTTCTTTAAAAAGTAGAATGACATTAAAACTAGAAAGTTGCAACAAGGTAATTATACATCATCTAGTAAACATGGTGGTGGATGACAGAAGTGAGCAGCTATTTGTGATGCATCACATGCTTAGATCCACAACAAGAGATGTGTCAGGATCTAAGATATATGGTACATGAATTCAGGCACCTCTAACCACATGACCAGTCATGGTGAGTGGTTTAGAGACATGTAGAAAATGAAAAAACCAATTTATGTAAAAACAGGTGATGATATTGTGCATCCCATTATGCATATTGGTAAAATTCCATTGTCTATGTGGCAGGATGGCAAAATGAAGTACTTGGCATATGTACTTCATGTTTCAAATATTACAAAGAACCTGGTTTCTATTGGACAGATGGTTAAGCAATGTCTACAAGTGAGGTTTAATCCTCAAGGACGTTTTGTGGAAGACTTTAAAAATTAATATCACTTGGTTGCAAAGGGTAATAAAAATTGCAAGATGTTTACTTTTGATGCAAACATGCCTAAGGTAAAGATAGCCATGTTTGTGCATGAAACAGGTGTCATCACCAATATTAACATATGGAACAAGAACGTTGGTCACGTGAATATACAGTTATGCAGCCCAAAATATTGTTGCCAAAGTTTAAGGTTGATGGTATGCATAAAGTATGTGAAGCATGCTAGCTTGGTAAGTAAGCCAAACATACTTTCCCACATGAAAAGTGTAAGATTCCTCCTCAGCCTAAATATCAAATAAGCCTCTACTTCAATCCCTTGTAATCATTCTATGTTTCTTCTGAATACAAGAAAATAACATTTTTCCTTGTTTTGCCTAGTGAGATCAAAAAATTCTAGAGAGTGGTAACTCAAAATTGGGATATTTTTGGATAAATAAATTCTTCAAATATCAAAAAAATATTTCCTTGAAACAAAAAATCAAAATAGATTTTCCAGGGTGCAATTGGAATTAATTAAAATTGATTTATAAGACCTTAGCCTAAGGGTCCAGATTTTTTAAAAAAATTTGATTATGGTCCAATTAAGGTTCCTATGGACCAATAAGATTAATCCAAGTGTTGGGACAAGATAAATCCAAAGAATAAAAGAAAATATCCAAAAATGAGTAAATGTCCACATAAGATGAAGAGTTGACCAAGTACTAGGTTTATTAGTAAAAAATTATGGTGTATTAATAAAAAATGAGATATTTTGGAGTAATCATTCATTTTTGACACATGTGTAAGGAAAAGGGAGACCTTCAAGGAGGCGCCTATTTCACATGCTTGGATGAGTTTAAAACTCTAAAATAATAGGATATTTTCATCTCGCCTCTCTTTTAAATCAAACCAAATCAAAAAGGGAGCCAAACTGGTCCAAAACCAACTAAACTGAAGCTAAAAAATTCTAGAACTCAGTTGGACTCAATTAGTGGCCTCCCTCTCCTATAAATAGACCCTCATTCCTTTGTATTATTATCTGTGAACTAAATTATGCCGGTATTACTCTAAACTAAGCTTAATTTCTATTATCCTCTAAAAACCTCTACAAAATTGAAGAGATTGGAGCTTCTTTCTCTCTTCAATCTTCCTTGGTGACTCCTACGACATACCAAACCAATTGATTGGTTGGGGGGCTCTACAGTGACTAAAGAATCAAGTATTTTAGGAGGTAAAGAGTGGATTATGTTCTTTTTTCTATAATTTCTAAATGTTTCTTTCTTCTCAACCCCTCTCAAGCTTGAGAAGCTTTAATTTGAATGGCTTTTGAATATTATTGAAATGCTTTCATGTATTGTAATAAAGAATTACATAAGTTTCCATTTATGCTTTTACTTTTAATGGTCTTTAAGCATTTCTCTCTCTCCCCCCAAAGAAAGGTCATTCTTATGACCTATTCTCAATCCAAATGAAGCTTCTTATCATGAAGCATTTCTCTAATTCAAAAGTAATTTTTATGCTTGTTTAATTGGAGGCCAAAAATAATAGCTTTTTAATGCTTTTATGATATTTATTTCATAGAGAAATTATGAATCAATCCATAATTGGATAATGATCCAATTGTGGTCATTCTAATCATACTAATAATATTAAACTTTATTCTATCAATTAAATTGAGAATTATCAGTAATAGTAGCGGAGCTATGGCAAAATTTCTATAAAATAAACACATAAAACATTTTCATTCAAAATATGAAAAGAGGACTTCCTACCATATTCTAGGAATTATCATCCTAGATTAATTGAATGATTCTCATTGTAATCATGAAGAAATTTATTTTTATGATTATGCATAATTAGTAAATTAGAAAAAAGATAAATTTTTGGTAATTATTTTTTATGTTAAAAGAGTAATGCCCAAGACATTGGAAATCCATGTATTCCAATGATTTAGAAAATAAAATTGGAATGCTAAAATAATGTATAATTTATGAAAGATTTTAGTTAAATTTATCTTTTTGTATAGATAAATTTTTATGATGAAAGAGAAATTCCCACTATATTGGAATCTAATTAATTAAATGAAGAAAGTGTAATTCCTAGTGTAAAGTAATTAATGGAGATTTTTATTTAAATTTAAAGAGAAAAATTTAATTGAATTTATATTTTTGCATAGATAAGTTTAAATGATAAAAAAGGAATTCCTACTATATTGGAATTCAAATGTTTAGATAAGAAAAGTGGAATTTTTAGCTTAAAGGAATTAATGGTTATTTTTATGTAATGATTTAATTTAGGAAAAAGAGGAATTCCCATGATAATTGGATTGCATTCATTGAAATGAGAAAAAGAAGTATTTCAAGTTTATTCAAAAAATAGGTATTGATATTTTAGTTAAAAGATGAATTTCCATGATAATTGAGAAAAGATGGGTTTGAATTAAATTCTAATGTCAAAAGATGAATTTCGATCATAATTCTACCTAATTAGTTAAGGTTGAGAATTTGTGGGAAAAAGAAAATCTTGGATAATTGAATTGGAAAAATCACTAAATGGATATTTACCCAAAAACTAGATGTTTAGTTGAAAGGAATCCTGGTAGAACTAAACTGAATGAATTTAGTTAGAATACATGAGGTCGGACAGTAAACCTAATTGTCCTTTTCTCAAACTAAATCAGACAAAAACTTCGTGAGACCAATGTTACTAAATCCAAAGAATAGACTACCGAAACTAATCTAGTTTTTCCCTCACCAATCTCACCAAGAATCTAGTTGGATAAATGGATAAAATGACGGGTAGAGTACCCTCATGAGAGATCAAGGATCCTCATTATGAAACTGGGAATTATTGGAAAAAGGGTCTTTGGAACCAATCTCGAACTAGAATCTCACTTGCATTGGGAACTCTGTTTTTCATTCAAAGGACTGTTTTACGCCAGAATGCTGGTGACTCAAATATTCACCACCTCTAGATGAAGAGCAACTCATGGCCAGGTTCATTCGGGGAATGAATGAACCCTTGGATACACTGGTCAAAAATGCCAAGCCAGTGTCCATGGTAAAAGTTGTCAGAATGGCGAAGGACTTTGCTAAAGCCTTCATCGTAAAAGTCCTTTGTGAGTGACAAAGGAACCATCTCTTTCCTAGAGCTTCACGGGAATAAAGTTCAAGGAATTGGAATTTTCGGATCCCCAGTGCTGCAATTAGTCAAGGCTTCCAAATTATTAAAAGGGCTCAGAAAAAGGCAAGCTATGTATGTTGTTAAAATGAATCCGGTAGACGTAAAATACAAGGCTAAAGAACCAGAGTGGTTAAGTGAGTATGCAGATGTATTTCTTGAAGAGCTGATTGAGATGCCTGAGTCTCGTGAAGTAGATCATGAGATCCAATTAACCCTCGGAGAGGTGAGCCATTAGCCCAGCGTGCATACAAAATGCCAGTCCCTGAAGCCATAGAATTTAAGGAGCAGTTAAGACAACTGTTAGAGCAGGGATTCATCAGACCCAGTGTCTCACCTTGGGGTGCACCCGTTCTCTTTCAAAAGAAGAAAGATGGAATGTTAAGACTCTGTATTAACTACAGAGGACTGAATCAATTAACAATTAAGAATAAGTATCCTATTCCTAAGATTGATGAACTTTTGGATCGGTTAAGTGGTACCCAAATGTTTACAAAGATAGATCTCAAATCCGGGTACTACCAGATCAGAATCAAGGAGAGCAAGACATCCCAAAGACAGCATTCATACTCGGAAAGCAAGACATCCCAAAGACAGCATTCATACTTGCTATGGGCATTATGAGTTCACAGTCATGCCGTTTGGATTTACTAATGCCCCGGCAACATTCAATCGTCTGATGCAAGATATTCTCAGAGAATACTTGGATGATTTTGTTCTTGTCTTCTTTGATGATATCTTAGTATACTCAAAGAATGCTGCAAACCATGAAGATCATGTGCGCAAAGTCTTGGAAATCCTAAGGAAACA
This sequence comes from Cibotium barometz, assembly GCF_041138505.1. Taxonomy (NCBI): domain Eukaryota; kingdom Viridiplantae; phylum Streptophyta; class Polypodiopsida; order Cyatheales; family Cibotiaceae; genus Cibotium; species Cibotium barometz. The sequence goes on from NC_141086.1 coordinate 4,412,290, forward strand.
CCAACTCTTTGCAAAGAAGAGCAAGTGTTCCTTCTCTGTTGACCACATGGAATACTTGGGATTCATAGTGTTAAAGGATGGGATTTCTCCTGACCCTGCAAAGATCCAAGCAGTAGTTGAATGGCCAGAACCCAAGTCAATAAAGGAAGTCAGAGGATTCCTAGGGTTAACCGGATGTTATAGGATCTTTATACCTAGGTATGCTCAGTACACTTTTTCATTGGACTGCAATGTGTCAGAGTGCCTTTGGCAAGCTGAAGACAGCCTTAGTAACCAACCCTCTCATTAAATTGCTAGATTTTACCAAACCCTTTGAGGTAGTTACCAGTGGATTTGCCTTAGGCGGTACGCAGGAAGGTCATGCAATGGCCTATGAATCCAGAAAACTCAGAACACATGAGAGGAATTATGCCGTCCATGACTTGGAGTTACTCTCAGTAGTGTATGCTCTAAAGTTGTGGAGACATTATCTTTTAGGAGGACAAAGATTCACCACCAGATCATCAAAGTCAGAAGTGGATCTTCACCCAAAGGGATCTCAACATGCGTCAAAGGAGATGGATGCAGACCCTGCAAGAATTTGATTTTGAAATAAAGTATCCTCTGGGTAAAGAAAATTTGGTTGCAGATGCACTCAGTAGAAAAGCCTTCTTGCTTGCAATTACAGTGGTGTCAAATCCAGTGATCAATGAAGCAAAGGAGAAAATCATGCAGGACAAACTCTTTGCCCCTATTGCTACCCTTCTGATGCTTAGGAAATGAGTCGAGTTCTTGGATACAAACTGGATGAAGGATGCATGTATTATAATAATCGGCTATGTATCCCCAATGATGCGGGAATAAAGGGAAGAATTTTGAAAGAAGCCCACGAAAGAAGTCCACGATAGCTTGATAGCTGGACATCTAGGGTTTATAAAAACCTATATGTCTGTGAAGAAAAGCTTCTTCTGGCCAGGACTCAAAAAGGATGTACTTGATCATGTAAGGAAATGCTTAATGTGCCAAAGAGTCAAGGCAGAGAGAGTCAAGATTCCAGGGAAACTGCAGCCTCTAGACATTCCACAGATGAAGTGGGAATGCATTAGTATGGACTTTGTCACTGGATTACCTTCAGTGCAATCAGGTTACAACTCCATTTTTGTGGTAGTTAACAGGGTAACCAAAGTTTCCCATTTGATTCCAGTGAAAGAAACATACTCTGGAGTGGATGTTGCCAGAGTTTTCCTTAAGGAGATCTTCAGATTGCATGGTTTACCCAGGAGGATAGTAAGTGCCTGAGATCCCAAATTCACATCGAAATTTTGGACTGCATTCTTAGAAGCAGTAGGAACTTTCTTGGATCTCAGCACAGTCTACCACCCCGAAATAGATGGCGAGACGGAAAGAGTGAATCAAGTAATTGAAGATATCCTTCGGTCATGCTGCAGACAGCAGCAGGGAACCCAAGAAGAGGTTAAGTCATTTGCATCTGGTCGAATTTGCTTACAATGCTTCTTATCAGAGCATTGGGATGAGTCCTTTCAAAGCTTTGTATGGACAAGATTGCCTTACACCGTTGACTTGGTCTGACCCATTGATTAGAGTCGAAATGTCCAGACAAATGCTTGATGACATGGACCAGCAGATGCAATCAATCCGTAAAGATATAAAGGCAAAAAGTAGTATGCAGATAAAAAGAGATCCGAGAGGAGAGAGTTTGAAGAATCAGATATGGTCTTCATTCGAGTACGACCAAAAGAAGTTTCTTATCCCTAGGGAAGTACAAGAAGCTCTCTCCCAGATACTGTGGACCGTATACTGTCATAAAGAAAGTGGGCGATCTAGCCTACAAACTTCTTCTGCCTCCCCATCTCAAGGTACATGATGTATTCCATGTCAATTTGCTTAAGAAGTATGTATCTAGACCAAATCACGTGCTTGATGATGAGCAATTGATCTCTTCGACTCAAGGCCAGATGGTACTCCAACCTGAGGAAATCCTTGACATTCGGGAGAAGATTCTCAGGAGCAGAGTCCTCACAGAATTCTTAGTAAAGTGGAAGTTCTTCCCTCTAGAAGACGCCACCTGGGAGAAAGAAGAAGAGTTGGCGAAGGATTACCCTCACTTTGCGAGATGAGGATATCTCGCGTTAGCCTGAATATCAAATAAGCCTCTACTTCGATCCCTTGTAAATCAATCCTTGGAACAAGCACATTGGTCACATGAATATACAGTTATGCAAGCCCAAAATATTGTTGCAGGTTTGCCTTGCAGGTTTGCCAAAGTTTAAGGTTGATGGTATGCATAAAGTATGTGATGCATGCTAGCTTGGTAAGTAAGCCAAACATACTTTCCCACATGAAAAGTGTAAGATTCCTCCTCAGCTTGAATATCAAATAAGCCTCTACTTCAATCCCTTGTAATCATTCTATGTTTCTTCTGAATACAAGAAAATATCATTTTTCCTTGTTTTACCTAGTGAGATAAAAAAGTTCTAGATAGTGGTAAATCAAAATTCTAGAGAGTGGTAAATCAAAATTGGAATATTTTTGGATAAATAAATTCTTCAAATATCAAAAAAATGTTTCCTTGGAACAAAAAATCAAAATAGATTTTCCAAGGTGCAATTGGAATTAATTAAGACCTTAGCCTAAAAATTAATTAATTAAAATTGATTTTTAAGACCTTAGCCTAAGGATCCAGATTTTTAATTTTTTTTTTATTATGGTCCAATTAAGGTTCCTATGGACCAATAAGATTAATCCAAGTATTGGGACAAGATAAATCCAAAGAATAAAAGAAAATACCGAAAAATTAGTAAATGCCCACATAAGATGAAGAGTTGACCAAGTGCTAGGTTTCTTAGTAAAAAATTATGGTGTATTAATTAAAAAATGAGATATTTTGGAGTAATCATTCATTTTTGACACATGTATAAGAAAAAGGGAGACCTTCAAGGAGGCGCCTATTTCACATGCTTGAATGAGTTTAAAACTCCAAAATAATAGGATATTTTTATCTCGCCTCTCTCCTAAATCAAACCAAATCAAAAAGGGAGCCAAACTGGTCCAAAACTTGTCCAAATTCAGCCAACAAACTGAAGCCAAAAAATTCTAGAACTCAGTTGGACTCAGTTAGTGGCCTCCCTCTCCTATAAAAAGACCCTCATTCCTTTGTATTATTATCTATGAACTAAACTATGCTGGTATTACTCTAACCTAAGCCTAATTTCTATTATCCTCTAAAAACCTCTACAAAATTGAAGAGATTGGAGCTTCTCTCTCTCTTCAATCTTCCTTGGTGACTCCTATGACATACCAAACCAATTGATTGGTTGGGGGGCTCTACAGTGACTAAAGAATCAAGCATTCTAGGAGGTAAAGAGTGGATTATGGTCTTTTTTCTATAATTTCTAAATGTTTCTTTCTTCTCAACCCCTCTCAAGCTTGAGAAGCTTTAATTTGAATGGCTTTTGAATATTATTGAAATGTTTTAATGTATTGTAATAAAAAAACACATAAATTTTCATTTATGCTTAATTTTAATGGTTTTTAAGCATTTCTCTATCTCCCCCCAAAGAAAGGTCATTCCTATGACCTATTCTCAATCCAAATGAAGCTTCTCATGAAGCATTTCTCTAATCCAAAAGTAATTTTTATGCTTGTTTAATTGGAGGCCAAAAATAAGACATTGGAAATCCATGTATTTCAATGATTTAGAGAATAAAATTGGAATGCTAAAATAATGTATAATTTATGAAAGATTTTAGTTAAATTTATCTTTTTGTATAGATAAATTTTTATGATGAAAGGGGAATTCCCACCATATTGGAATCCAATTAGTTAAATGAAGAAAGTAAAATTCCTAGTGCAAAGTAATTAATGGAGATTTTTATTTAAATTTAAAGAGAAAATTTTAATTAAATTTATCTTTTTGCATAGATAAGTTTAAATTATAAAAGAGGAATTCCTACTATATTGGAATTCTAATGTTTAGATGAGAAAAGTGAAAATTTTAGCTTAAAGGAATTAATGGTTATTTTTATGTAATGATTTAATTTAGGGAAAAGAGAAATTCCCATGATAATTGGATTGCACTCATTGAAATGAGAAAAATAAGGATTTCAAATTTATTCAAAAAATAGGTATTGATATTTTAGCTAAAAGATGAATTTCCATGATAATTAAGAAAAGATGGGTTTGAATTAAATTCTAATGTCAAAAGATGAATTTCCATCATAATTCTACCTAATGAATTAAGGTTGAGAATTTATGTGGGAAAAAGAAAATCTTGGATAATTGAATTGGAAAAATCACTAAATGGATATTTACCCAAAAACTAGATGTTTAGTTGAAAGGATTCCTGGTAGAACTAAACTGAATGAATTTAGTTAGAATACATGAGGTCGGACAGTAAACCTAATTGTCCTTCTCTCGAACTAAATCAGACAAAAACTTCGTGACCAATTCCAGTTTACTAAATCCAAAGAATAGACTACCGGAACTAATCTAGTTTTTCCCTCACCAATCTCACCAAGAATCTAGTTGGATAAATGGATAAAATGACGGGTAGATTACCCTCATGAGAGATTATGAAACTGGGAATTATTGGAAAAAGGGTCTTTGGAACCAATCTCAAACTGGAATCTAGTTTTACTAAATCCAAAGAATAGACTACCGGAACTAATCTAGTTTTTCCCTCACCAATCTCACTAAGAATCTAGTTTTTCCCTCACCAATCTCACCAAGAATCTAGTTGGATAAATGGATAAAATGACGAGTAGATTACCCTCATGAGAGATTATGAAACTGGGAATTATTGGAAAAAGGGTCTTTGGAACCAATCTCAAACTGGAATCTCACTTGCATTGGAAACTCTGTTTTTCATTCAAAGGACTGTATGCCAGAATGCTGGAGGAAGCATTTGGCAGCCATAGTGTTTGAAATGGGGTGCGGTTAGACATAGCTGTGGGAGTCGAGATTGGTAGCCATAGTGTTTGAAGTGGGATGTGGTTAGAGACAAGGAGGGAGTTGAGATTGGAAGCCATAACCATGGAGTGTGGTTAGAGACTCGAGGGGGTGCACTACTAAGAAACCCTATGTATCACGTGCGTTCAAGAGGTATTTAAAAAACCCCTTACCTATGAAATTTTCATGAATAAAATGACCCCCTTTTCTTTATTCTGAATCGCCGGCTAGGGGGCCTGGGAACTCTTTTTCTCGGTACCCGGGCAAAAACCCAATCAAATCTTTATAAATTAATCCCACCAATTCAGTGGTCGGGTGGTTGGCTAACCCATGGGACGGATGGGGTAGGCTGGATCAAAGGATTCCTGAGAAACAACTAGATACGATTAGTTACGTTAATTAGTTTAAATCCTGAGAAGACCTTGTTCTGTGGGAAGGGATCATCGGCTGTGCCTCGAAAATGAGGAAAAAAGTGGTGATTCCATGGACCAAGTGCAAGTCTCTTCTTGATCTGACCATGTGACTTCAGGCTTGGTCAGATCAGTTTAATTTAATCAAGACTTGACTTGTTAGAGTAATCTCCTAGTTATAAGATTTTTCACCTTCTTGGTGGAATTGCCCGTGCCTTCCGGGCGAGGGGTCTTCCGGGCCCAGTCTCGGAGGGACTACCCCCCGGGCTAGCCTCTCGTCCCGGAAATGCGCAGGCAAGGCCCCGAGTGTGCAGGACCCCTGCCCTGCGTGGGAGGCCGACGCCGCTTCCGCCGTTGGCAGGAGCCTCGGAGTGGGCAGGCGGGGACCTCACAAAAATCATGTCAATAAAAGGCCATTAGATGCTATATATTTAGATGTATGGGAACCAACCAAGACTATGATAATTGCAGGTTGTAGATATTATGTTACATTCATTAATGATCATACTAGGAAAGTGTGGGTTAATTTCATGAAGGAGAAAAGTGAGGTTTTGCTCATTTTAAGAGATTTAAAGTCTTGGTTGAGAAGGAAAAAGTCATACAAATAAAATGTCTGAGTTTAACAGTGAGAGAGAGTATTTCTCCAATAAGTTCAATGATTTCTTGAGAAAGTTGGGAATCAAGAGAGTTTACATGTAGGTACACTCCATAACCGAATGATGTTGTAAAAAAAAGGACACTGAAGCAAGCACCTCGTGCTTGGAGTGATAAGATGAGCAGATATCTTATCTCTCTTGGTTTTCAGATTTTTACAGCAGATTCTTCACTCTATGTGAAGAAGACAGATCATGGGATTGTTTTACTCGTCATCTATGTGGATGACTTGATTATCACAGGTGATCATGGTGCAGATGTGATGCATGTCAAGAAAGCATTGAGTGGACAATTTGACATGAAAGACCTTGGTGAGTTGAGATACTTTCTTGGAATTGAAGTGATCAAAGACCATGCAGGTACATGGTTAGTACAGTGCCAATATGCATTGGATATGTTGGCAAAATATGGCATGACAGGGTGTAAGCCTATGAGTACACCTTTGGAGCAGAATGTGAAGTTGCGGGCTGATTATGGTGAGGAGTTGGATGATCCATCTATGTACAGAAAGATGGTTGTGGTAGTCTCATCTACATGACTATCACATGCCCGGATTTGAGTTATGCTGTGGGGCTAGTAAGCCAGTTTATGTAGAGCCCTAGGAAACCTCATTTGGATGCAGTGAGAAGCATTATGAGATATATAAAGACCACTGCACATTATGGTCTACTATATGAGAGTGGTAAAAGCTTGGATATACATGGCTACACGGATGCTGATTGGGCAGGTAGCTCATATGACAGGAGGTCTACTAGTGGGATATGCTTTTACACTTGGAAGTGCCGTGGTGAGTTGGAGTAGCAAGAAGCAACCTACAGTTGCTTTATCCAGTACAGAGGCTGAATACAGGGGTGTAGCCACTTGTGAAGCTATATGGTTAAAGAGTCTCTTGGCAGACTTGGGAGAGCCTATTGATGGCAAAGTTGTCATTCATTGTGACAACATGAGCAGTATACAGTTGGCCAAGAATCCAGTATTTCATGCGAGGACCAAACACATAGAGGTCCATTATCACTTTGTCAGAGAGAAGGTGCTGTGGATGGTACAGTTGATCTACAATATGTGAAGATTGATGAGCAGGTGGCAGACATCTTTACAAAGCCACTTAGCAGGGAGAAGTTTGAGTACTTCCGTACTATGTTGGGAGTACATGGGATGAGCTTGAGGGGGAGTGTTGAGAGCCTTGATATCCCAAGCTCACCTACATCTTCATCGGCAGTACATCATGAGCATGAGAGGGGCTGTTGAGATTCAAGCTCGATGTCAGTGTGAGCCAGCTGTGCTATGTGCTGGCATGTTAGGTAGGAACATGTGTGAGACATAAATGACCGCGTGTCCAGCTGGTCATAGTGTGTGGACATTAGCTAGGGTTAGATGTGTGTGGACACAACTCATAGTGTGTTGTGTTGTGTATTATGGATTATGGCTTTATGCATTGTGTGAGAAGGGAGATGGCTTCCCTCTATGGTTAGGGTTTGCAACATACATTTGGGTTTGCTCCTGTGTGTATGTCTCCTCCCCCTCTATCGATCTTTCAACAATACAGGAGTTGGAGTCCACTTGTTTTGAGTAGGCACCTGGAAATAAAAAATGGGAAGATGCCGTGAATGAGGAGATGGTAGCATTGTGGATGCAAATGTAGCATGGGAGTTAGTGCCTTTATCTATAAGGAAACGAAGGCAATTAGATGTAAGTGGGTGTATAAGGTCAAGCATAATGTAGATGGTTCAATAAGCAGGTATAATGTCAGGCATAATGTAAATGGTTCAGTGAGTAGGTATCAGGTGAGATTGGCTACCAAGGGCTATGCACAGACCTATGTCATTGACTATGAGGAGACATTTGAGAGACATTCAGCCCAGTTGTGAGAATGGCCGCCATGATGAGAGCTATCATTGCTATGGCTACAATAGCAAAGGGTTGGTCTTTACATCAGATAGACGTAAAGAATACCTTCTTGCATGATGTAGCCACACGGTTATGAGAGTGATGCACACCCAGATTTTAAGTGCAAGTTATGCAAAGCCTTGTATGGTTTGAATCAGGCTCCAAAACATGGTTACACAAGATTAGGGAGTATCTTGTTACCATTAAATTTAAAATATCCAATGCAAATTTTTCTCTTTATGTGAAAAATATAGATAAAGGAATCATGCTATTAGTCATTTATGTGGATGACTTTATTATTATCATCGGTGATAGAGATGCTGACATACATGATGTCAAGAGGCTTTTGAAGTAGAAGTTTGAGATGAAGGATTTGGGTGAGCTACAGTATTTCTTGGGCATAGGGGTGGTGAGATCACCTCATGGCATTTTATTATTATAGAGGTAGTATATCTTGGACATGTTGTCCAAGTATGGTATGATAGTCCGTAAGCCTATTTTAGTGCAATCGCAAGAAAACACAAAGCTTTCCATAAATATAAGTGAGCTTTTGGAGAAGCCCACTACATATAGGCACATAGTGGGTAGCTTGATCTATATGACCATTACTAGGCGAGACTTGAGCTATGTAGTTAAACTTGTGAGTCAGTTTATGCAGGCCCCTAAGAAGCCACTTTTGGGATGTAGCTAGACGGATTCTCACGTACTTAAAGTCCACAATTGATTATGGACTTTTGTACGAGGGTTGTATAGAGATACAGCTAGATGGGTACAAATATGTTGATTGGGTTGGTAGTGTTGAAAGATAGGAGGTCTACTAATGGATTTATGATTTTCTTTGGGAGTGATGCTATGAGTTGGAGCACTAAAAAATAGCCAACAATTTCTTTGTCAAGTACGGATGTAGAGTACAGGGGTTCTACTATGATAGCTTGTGAGGTAGCTTTGTTTTATAAGCTACTTGATGATATGGGTGAGGTTGTGGATAGGGCATTTGTTATTTATTGTGAAAACATGAGTAGCATCTAGTAACTCAGTATAACATGCTAGAATGAAGCACTTTAAGGTGCATTCATTATCACTTTGTGAGGGAGAAGGTTCTAGCAGGTGATATAGATGTAGTATATGTCAGCACAGAGGATCAATTGGCTAACATCTTCACAAAGGCATTGGGCAGCAGAGAATCTCCATAGGTTTAGGACCTTACTTGGAGTGTAGTGTGTGGAGTTGAGCTTGAGGGGGAGTGTTGAGATATCAAGCTCAACTAGTGTTGTAGACATTGATAACCCGCTTGGGTGATAGCTTCTGCACTTATACCACTAGCATGGTTGGCGAGGTTATGGTTGATATGCTGCTAGTGGATGACAAGATGTGTGACAACCAATTTGGAGTACTAGACTTATGGCATAGTTATAGTGCTAACTCATATAGTTGAGTTCACACACTATGGACCGACCATTGTATGTTATTGTAGGAGACTAATTTCCCTTATAGTATATACTCTTAACTTTTCAGTTATATGGTTGTAGAGAAAAAAATAAGATAGAATAAAATTCATCCATCCATCTGTCTTGTGTCTTGCTCTCTCTTGTGCGTGTGTGTGTTTGCATGCAAGAAACTCAAGCTTTTCCTCTTCCCCGCATTCTCTTTAGAACATTAGCTTGCCACAACCCCCAACACAACAAATTCAAATTTGATGAAGATAAGAATGAATTAGCTAAAGGAGTAGAAAGAGCTGTTGTCTCATTCAAACTTGCTTCAACAATCTCAAACTTTTCTCTTGAAATACCTTATATATATGAAAGATTTTAGAAAAGCTTTTGCTAGACCTATTTATGAAAACTTAAAATATAATCAAGATTCTTTCCAAAAGCTAAACCGATTCTTTCCACAAGCTAGAGCTATTTATAAAAACTTAAAACATAAGCAAGATTATTTCCAAAAGCTACACCTATTTATGCAAACTTAAAATGTAAGCAAGATTGTTTCTATAGTGGAGATCACCTTCATGTGAGAATTATTAAAAGTGTTCATTTCCTCAATAGCAACAAGGATCATTACCACATCATCAACATCATCTTGAGCATCCTTTATGCCACTTTTGTGAAGAGATGCTTCTTTGATCTTTAATCCTTGATTGGAAACATACCTTTTGTGATGTAGTTTTCTAAAATATGGGTTCTCAAGAAATTGGACAAGAAAGTGTAAGCTAATTGCTTACCTTTAATGGATCCCAATCCATATGGAATTCCACATTCATCACACCATACTCGAACTTTTGGCGGCTTACCATTGAGATCCTCCGTGAGGAGCTAGAACTTATCATCTCTAGGTGTCTTCTATGGACTCAGCTTTTCATGGATTTTCTCTCACTAACTCTCCCTATCTTCAAGAACAGACTTTGCTACCTGTGCATGTTTCTACCAAGCGGAAATTTAAGATTGCAAGTAGGATGCTCACCTTCTTCATCAATATTCACATTAACTTCTTCATGAATGTTCTCCAATGTTCTGCAAACACATTTTGATGGTGTGCTTTCATCAACAATTATACTCAGAGCCCTCTTGACACCAACACACATGTCCTCTTCAACATTTCAACACTCTTTTGTGTTGCATTTAGTATGCATTATTCATCATCATTATCAATAACAAAATGGAAAGGATTATCAATGATTCTATCCTACATAATCTCCTTACATATCATGCTATAGGTAGAATCACCAAGCACTCTGACATATCCCAAAAGCTTCTTCTCAAAAGATCTATAGTCAAACACCTTTATGCGAGTATTCAAAGCCATGAAATGATCAATAGTGTATGGAAACAAAGAAAATAAATAAACTCGTAATTTTCAAATTCTCAATGGTATGCAAGCGTCTAAACCTATTGTTGGTGCATCCCTTCTCAGACGCACACACACACACACATAGAGATATGAAGGGAAGTATGGACTCACATAACTGATCTTGATTTATAGAATGAAATGATTACATGGTTTTATTTGTGATGTCATGCCCTTTCATATCTTGGGCAGCATATCTTTGGGAGATACAAGCATTTACTCATGACACTCCCCCTACATATTTTATTATTATTAATGTCATGCCCTTTCATATATCTTGGGTGGCATATCTTGGGCAAACGCAAGAATTAACTGATGACACTCCCCCATAATGCGAGTGACTGCATAAGGGAGATGTGATGGGAGTGTGAGATAAAACTAAAAGATTAAAAATGAAAGAGATGCATCCCATTGTCCTTTGAAGGTTTATGATGCTTCATCCGGTCCTAAGGAACTACGAGGGAAATACACATACTTTAGATATTACAATCATGCAATGCATTCAAGTTTAGCTTGAATAGCAACATGATTATATTTATCTTCATCTTTGATCTGGCATGGACAATAATCTACACATACACTCGAACATGTGGAATTCACTTTTCACAGACTCGTCTACCCTTCACTCCCCATGATGAGTGAAAAGTGAACGTTGCTCTACTCTTGAAGAAGCTTGAACATTCTTGTGCTAGAGAGTTAGACTGAAAGATCCCTGCCCCCTCCGCGCAACAAATTTGGGGTGGCTAGTAGCAGAAGTAGCACTTCTTGTGTAGGGCAGAGCCTCTTAATCATGGCCTCGCCCATGGATATCCGGTCAAGAGACTAATCCCTCGGTTCTTCCAAAACCGAGCTCGAAAAAACTTCCCTCACCCAGAAAGCATGGGCGATTCCTCCAGGATATTTTTACTCTAAAGTAGTCAAGGTCATCACTAACCAAACTGATCCGACCAATCCTGTAAAGACACTCTATCAGATCAAGGAGGAAACTTGTACTTGGATCATAGAGACCAACGCTTTTTTCCTCATTGAGAGGCACAGCTGTTGATTCTTTTCCATAGAACAAATTTTATCCGAGATTTACTTCATCTATCATACCATAATAGAATTGAGTCTCATTTTAGGGATCCATCAATCCAGCCTAACCCCATCCAGTCCCGTGGGGGGTTAGCCAACCACCCAACCACTGTAGTGATGGGATCCATTTAAGAATTTGGTTAGGTTTTGTCCTGGGTACCAGGGAAAAGAGTTCTCAGGCCCCCTAGCCGTATATTCATGACTTAAAACTAGTCACACCACTTACACACCCAATATGAAATTGCCTTTTTCACAGATTCAACTGCCTTTAAAACAATCTTTTAATGAAACTATAGTATCACTGATCATAGTCCTCCAAAATATCCGGTTTAAACTTAATTTCCAATTTTTCCTTCATCAATGTACATATGGCATCATTGGCAACCAGAACGCTCACCACCTATCCACTCAGGGGCCTTTTCGATAGTTCCTAGCTCATAGTACCCGGTAATATATTCACTTATTAAAAAAAATGAAATGGAATCTCCATTGAAGATCGGCAAGATCAACGAGCAAATCCATATAAAAGAGCCATGGACTCATCCGTTGAGGACCAGCAAGGTCAATCAACCAGATCCATGCCCAAATTCAGAAGATAACTCTTACTCCTTGTTCCAATATCTTCCCCGATGCACGTGTGGGTATCTTTAGCGACCCAGAGCTTGAGCACCGTATGGTTAGCACCCTCTAGGATCCTTTGCAGGTCACCTAGCACTTCACTCATAGGCCGCTTCCTTGGTCCCTCATCCATCGTACCAGAAGCTCACCATTTAAATCAAACCGAGGCTGGTCAAGACCTCGATCGACCTTACTACGCGAGACGTCCTCCGTTGACTCTCCGTCAGCTATTGCAACTTTATCAAATAGGTCTCCATGACCTCATTCACAAGACGGTCAAAATGCTTCCCCAACATTTTTGACATAAAACAGTCATTTAAAAACATGTCATAAATATAATTTCTATAATGAATTCTCATTTTTTCACATTGTTCCACATCGATCCTCATTTATTTTATATTATCTTTTCTCAATTATCCGCATCAGTTCTCATCACTCGCATCTACCCATATCCACATCTCATCACATCATATTTATTCACATCACATATCACATCTATCCCAATTTACATCACATCTCATTCATTCACATCTCGATTCTCATTCATTCACATCTCGATTCACATGACATCACATCTATTCACGTCCATCACATTCATTTACATCACATCCATTTACATCCATCACATCACATTCATTCATATCCATCACATTCATTCATTCATATCCATCACATCACATTCATTCATATCCATCACATTCATTCATTCCATATCCACCACATTCATTCTCATAGCCATCCCACCCATCACATGTATTCTATCCACATTATATCACATTCATTCATTCTTATCCACCACATTTATTCTCATAACCATCCCATCACATGCATTCTATCCACATTATATCACATCACTTCTATCCACATCATATCTCATTCATACACATCTCATCTCATTTATCCACATCCATCCAATCGTTCACATGCACGACTACTCACATCTATCCATACATTCATATCTATCACTTCACATCCACATATATTCATGTCACATCACATTCTTTCACATACACATACATATCCATTCTTTCACATACATCCACATCCATTCTTTACATACACATTCACATCCATTCTTCACATACACATCCATATCCATTCTTCACATATACATTCACATCCATTCTTCATATACACATTCACATCCATTCTTCATATATACATTCACATCCATTCTTCACATACACATTCACATCCATTTTCATCACATATCATCCACTCACAACCCATATCATTCATTTACATCCTGATTCACATGACATCTCATTACATCTATTCACATCACATCCTTCTATCCATTCATTCACATTTATCTGATTCACATCACATCTCATCACATCTCATCACCTCAATTCACATCACATCCATTCTAGTGTAAGACGACGGTCCTTTAAGAAAACAAGGTTTCTAAAAGCAAGTTTTCAATTTGATTTTCTTTTAGATACAAGGAGTATTTCTTGAATCAGTATCCCCAAAACTCCTTGATCGGAATTCTGAATTTCATACCAAAATTCCTCAAATTCTATAACCTTGATCCACAGATCAATTTGAAAGGGTCTCAGACTTAGTTTCAGATTTGGCAAAGTTTTGAGTGTATTTTTCTAAACTGGTCACACCTTCTTTCCTCAAAACTGACGAAAGACTTTGGTCTTGGTCATAGTCTGATTCAAGGTTCGAGTCGGATAAGATTTTTCCTGAACTATCTTTCTCGAAAAGGTTTGTAATTCAGTTACTATTTTACTGATTTTTTTTCTTTGAATATTCACTTGGCTGATTTCTAAATTAATTACGAATTCCAATGAGGAATAAATTAATCATTTATCTGAACATTTTGATCTCGATAGATCTCCTGAATTTTCTTTTTACAATCCGGGTGAATATAAAACAATAGAAATTTCTCTCTTAGAGTATTTAATTATTCATTTATCGAATACTCATAGAATTTAAACATAGAATTTAAGAGAATTCTAATTTTGATATAAAAATTCTTTATGCATCTATTTATGCATAAAAATCAACTTTAATGAAAATAACACTTTTATTAAAAAATCCTTTTATGCATCTATTTATGCATAAAATCAAATTTAATAGGAATAACACTTTTAAAATAAAAAGAATTTCTTTATGCATTTTGAGAATAACACTTTTGAAATAAAAACAAATCCTTTATGCATCTTTCTATGCATAAAAATCAATTTTAATGAGAATAACACTTTTGAAATAAAAATAAATCCTTTATGCATCTTGGTATGCATAAAAATCAATTTTAATGAGAATAACACTTTTGAAATAAAAATAATTCCTTTATGCATCTTTCTATGCTAAAAATCAAATTTAATGAGAATAACACTTTTGAAATAAAAATAAATCCTTTATGCATCTTTCCATGCATAAAAATCAAATTTAATGATAATAACACTTTTGAAATAAAAATAATTCCTTTATGCATCTTTCCATGCATAAAAATCAACTTTAATGAGAATAACACTTTTGAAATAAAAATAATTCCTTTATGCATCTTTCTATGCATAAAAATCAATTTTAATGAGAATAACACTTTTGAAATAGAAATAATTCCTTTATGCATCTTTCTATGCATAAAAATCAAATTTACTGAGAATAACACTTTTGAAAAAAAAATCCTTTATGCATCTTTCTATGCATAAAAATTAATTTCAATGAGAATAACACTTTTGAAATAAAAATAATTCCTTTATGCATCTTTCTATGCATAAAAATTAAATTTAATAAATAATATCAGTGATATCCATGCATATTCATAGGTGAATATGTACATGGAGTAATTAAAATATTTCTTTTAGATGCAAAAATGGTGGGATTTACTCTTTTGGAATAACATAAAAACATTCTTTTCCACAAAATTTTGGAAAATTTTACCATAACCTACTTTGTATGGCTGACCATTTCTCATTTTTATCATTCTACTTTAACTTAAATTAATCCAAATTAGATTCATAGAACTCTTATCTACACAATTTTCTAAAATTCAAGAGAGTAAATAATAAGAAGAGTTTAATTAATCCCTTAGTTAATCTTTCTAGGATTAAGAAAGGCTGGAATGTAAAGAAGAGAAGGGGGTGGCCTTTTCATCAAGGCATAGCATTTGAATTTAATTCAATTAACTGTAAAACATAAAAATTAAGAAAATCATAGATTCTTCATTAAACAAGTAAGAAAATTAGCTTACATGGAGCTTGTAAGCTCTCCTTTGCTTGAGGGATTGAGGGTTCTACTCTTGTTTGAAGCAAGAGTGGCCACCAATTCACTTTGGAGAGGATTAGGCCAAAAATAATTGAACTATTATTTCAATGTAGACAATGCATAAACACCATTAAGCTTTTACAAAGAGAGAGGCTTCTATTTATAGGAAAAAGTGAGCCTCTAACCAAGCAAACTAATCTTAGAATTTTCCACATCAGTTTGGTCAATTTTTTACCATTTTTGGATCAGTTCAGCTTACTTTTTGGATCTAGTTTTGAAATAGGAGAGAGGAGAGATGAAAATATCTCATTTTATTGATTAAAAATTGGGGATAATGATGAGAAAAAGGCACCTACTTCATGACAGGAGATCCCCACACTGAGGTGTCAAGATTCAGTTTTTTAATTCTTTTCTTTGGTCTCTTAAGTCCACTCTTCATCTTAGGTGAGCATTTACTCATTTTTTGGGGGGTTTTTCTTTTATTCTTCAATTTATCTCCTCCCTACATTTGGATTAATCTTACTGGTCCATAGGAACCTTAATCCAAAATTTTTAGAAAATTTAGACCCTTAGGCTAAGGTCTTTTGTACACATTATAATTTATTTCTAATGCACCTTAGGAATTTCTTTTTGAACTTCTGTTTCGGGGGAATTTATTTTGATAAGAAGGGATATTTTTCCATCCAAAGATATCTAAAAACTGAATTACCTCTCTCTAGAATATTTTCTTTCTCTCTCTAAGAGGCCAAAACAGATAGAAACAAGATCTGTTATTATTCTGAAAAGGGGATCGATTACAGGGGGAGAAACTGGACATCTTGAGGGGCTAGGGAGGAATCTTACATCTTGAGGGGCTAGGGAGGAATCTTACATCCTACCCCACTTAAAAAAACGCGAGATGTCCTCATCTCGCAAACTAGAGGACAACTCTTTCCCTTAAGATCCAAGTGATTCTGAGGTTCCTTATAGTCTAGTCAACCCAATAGAATCCTGGGATAAAGATCCCTTATATAGAACTCATCAGATAACAATTCATTCAGATCATATCATTCATATCTTTAACATGATAATGGTCTATTAGACCAAAATTTTCGTCTGAATAGTCCTCCCTTTGGGAATTTCAATTATACAGGTTTTTAATTTGTCATCCCTTAACTTGATCCACTGGGTCAAATGTTAACAGTAGCAATCAATCAGCACAATCCACTAATCTCATAGTGATTTGCTGAAGTCATTATCGTCATACCAGTTACAAACATCGTCACCACAGGGACTCATCCCATTCATCCTCATTGTGGTTTTGCTCAGCTTATCATTTTTCAATCCAAAATTCAGGAATCATCATTTTTCAATCAGAATCCAAATCAATTCATCAGTTGTTGTCAACCAAAATTTTAAAATCATATCAATCACATTCAAATTTATCATCAGGATAGCATTTTTGCTTATAGTTTCAAGGTCTTAGATTTACTCATATATACTGCCAGTAAAGAGTTACAGTTATACCCTCGGTATATACAGGTAGTCACGGTCCTTGGAATTATAAGGTAAATACCATCATGTCTAGGCCTCAAGCAAGTGAGGGATTCCATGCAATTGCGGTACTTCCATCTGAAGACCCAATTACTAATTTATGAATTTCAGTCTGAATATCAATTTGTATGAATTTCATCACACAATTACAACCTTTTACCGCTACTTCATAAATTTTTGACATTTTTGGCTTCTCGGTTGATTCACTTTAGCGAATTTTCTCTAATACTAGTTGAAAGATCCCTGCCCCCTCCGCGCAATGAATTCGGGGGTGCTAGCAATGGAAGTAGCACTTTTTAGCGCAGGGCAGAGCCTCTCACTTGGGGCCCCTCCCACGGATATCCAGACAAGAGACTAATCCCTCGGTTCTTCCAAAACCAAGCCCAGAAAAACTTCCCTCGCCCAGAAAGCACGAGCGATTCCTCCAAAATATTTTTACTCTAATGTAGTCAAGGTCATCACTAACCAAACTGATCCAACCGAGCCTATAAAGACACTCGATCAGATCAAGGAAGAAACTTGCACTTGGATCATAGAGACCAATGCTTTTTTCCTCATTGAGAGGCACAGTCTTTGATTCTTTTCCATAGAACAATTTTTATCCGAGATTTACTTCATCTATCGTACCATAACAGAATTGAGTCTCATTTTAGGGATCCATCAATCCAGCCTAATCCCATCCAAGTCCCGTGGGTTAGCCAACCACCCAACCACTGTAGTGATGGGATCTCATCGGTGTACTTATGGCATCATTGGCAACTAGAACGCTCACCACCTATCCACTCAGGGGCCTTTTCGATAGTTCCTAGCTCATAGTACCCAGCAATATATTCACTTATATAAAAAAACTAAAATGGAATCTCCGTTGAAGATCAGCAAGATCAACTAACGGATCCATATAAAAGAGCCATGGACTCATCCGTTGAGGACCAGCAAGGTCAATCAGCCAGATCCATGCCCGAATTCAGAAAACAACTCTTACTCCTTGTTCCAATATCTTCCCCTACGCACGTGTGGGTATCCTCGGCGACCCAGAGCCCGAGCACCGTATGGTCAGCACCCTCAAGGATCCTTCACAGGTCACCTAGTGCTTCACTGATAGGCTGTTTCCTTGGTCCCTCATCCACCATACCGGAAGCTCAGGTCTAGACCTCGGCCGACCTTGCTATGCGAGACATCCTCCGTTGACTCTCCGTCCAGCTATTGCAACTTTATCAGATAGGTCTCCACAACCTCATTCACAAGATGGTCAAAATGCTTCCCCGCATTTTTGACATAAAACAATCATTTAAAAACAGGTCATAAATATAATTTCTATAACGAATTCTCATCTTTCCACATTGTTCCACGTCAATCCTCATTTATTGTATATGGATTCCCATTCACATCACATCTTTTTCCATCTCATCATATCTTTTCTCAATTATCCACATCAATTCTTATCACTCGCATCTACCTATATCCACATCTCATCACATCATATTCATTCACATCACATATCACATCTATCCCAATTTACATCACATCTCATTCATTAACATCCCGATTCACATGACATCACATCTCATTCATTTGCATCTCGATTCACATGACATCACATCTATTCACGTCCATCACATTCATTTACATCACATCCGTTTACATCCATCACATCACATTCATTCATATATAAAAATATTACTTTCATCAAAAATGGATTTTTATGCATAGGTAGATGCATAAAAGAATATTTTTTTATTATAAAAGTGTTACTTTCATCAAAATGGATTTTATGCATAAATAGATGCATAAAAGAATATTTTTTTAAATATAAAAGTGTTACTTTCATCAAAATTGATTTTATGCATAGATAGATGCATAAAAGAAAATTTCTTTAATTATAAAAGTGTTACTTTCATCAAAATGGATTTTATGCATAGATAGATGCATAAAAGAATATATTTTTTATTATAAAAGTGTTACTTTCATCAAAATGGATTTTATGCATAAATAGATGCATAAAAGAATATTTTTTTATTATAAAAGTGTTACTTTCATCAAAATGGATTTTATGCATAAATAGATGTATAAAAGAATTTTTTTAATAAAAGTGTTACTTTCATCAAAATGGATTTTATGCATAAATAGATGCATAAAAGAATATTTTTTTATTATAAAAGTGTTACTTTCATCAAAATGGAGTTTTATGCATAGATAGATGCATAAAAGAATAGTTTTTATTATAAAAGTGTTACTTTCATTAAAATGTGTTTTTATCCATAAAATGATGCATAAAAGAATTTTTTTTGTAAAAGTGTTACTTTCACTAATATTGATTTTTATGCATAAAATGATGCATAAAAGAATCTTTTTTATTACAAAAGTGTTGCTTTCACCAATATTGATTTTTATGCATAAAATGATGCAAAAAAGAAATTTTTTTATCAAAATAAGAGTTCACTTTAATCCTATGTTTAAATCCCATGAATATTGGAAAAATGAATAAGTAAATACTCAGTGAAGAAAAATTATACCGTTTTATATTCTCTAGGATGGTAACGAGAAAATTCAGAAAAACTATTGAAGTCAGAATTTAGATAAATGACTAATTTATTCCTCATAGGAATTCGTGTTTAGTTTTGAATTTAGTAAAGTAGTAATTTAAATATTACCTTCGCGAAAGATAGTTCAGGGAGAACCTTTCCAGACTCAAACCTTGAATCAGACTATGATCAAGACGTAACTCCTTCGTCAGTTTCAAGAAATGACGATGTGACCAGTTCAGTCATCTACACTCAAATCACCCACCGAATCTGAAACTAAGTTGAGACCTTTGATTTTGATCTGAGGATCAAGAATTCAGAATTCGAGGAATTCTGCTTGGGAATCTAGACTTGTGATCTGCGGAATTAAGATATACTCATTGTATTCAAAAGAAATGACGATGTGACCAGTTCAGTAATCTACACTCAAATCACCCACCGAATCTGAAACTAAGTTGAGACCTTTGATTTTGATCTGAGGATCAAGAATTCAGAATTCGAGGACTTTTGCTTGGGAATCCAGACCTGTGATCTAGAAGTCTTGGGATACGGAATTAATATATACTCATTGTATTCAAAAGAAAATCAAAACTGAAAACTTGCATAGAAACCCTATTTTCTTAAAGGACTGTCTTACGCCAGAATGCTGGAGGGAGCATTTGGTATATGTGTGTTCTAAGGGAAGTTTGGTTGCAACAGCTGGCGCGGGGAGTGTTCAAAGGACAGCTCAGCCTCGGTATGGTTAAAATGGTGCGCTTTTGGTACGATGGACGAGGGCCAACGAAGCGGTCCCTCAGTGAAGTGCCAGGACACCTAAGGAGGATCCTGGAGGGTTCTGACCAGGCGATGCACGGGCTCGTGGTGCCGAGGATACCCATTCATATGTCGTGGAAGATATATATGTATGATGACGAGAAACTTATTGTAATTTGCTACTAGATCTTGTTGTTGACTTGCTGGTCTCAACGGAGAGTCCAGAGTATGAGGTCCCCGCCCGCCCACTCTGGAGCTCCTGCCGGCGCAGCGGAAGCGACGTCGGCCTCCTGTGCGGGATGGGGGTCTTGCACACTCGGGGCCTCGCCCGCAGATGTCCGGGACGAGAGGCGAGCCCAGGGGGCGGTCCCTCTGAGACCGGGCCCGGAAAACTCCCCTCGTCTGGAAGGCACGGGCGATTCCGCCACAGGAAGGTGAAAATTATTTTAACTAGGAGATTACTCTAACAAGTCAAGTCTTGACTAAATTAAACTGATCTGACCAAGCGTGAAGTCACATGGTCAGATCAAGAAGAGACTTGCACTTGGTCCATGGAATCACCACTTTTTTCCTCATTTTCGAGGCAGAGCCGATGATCCCTTCCCACAGAACAAGGTCTTCTCAGGATTTAAACTGATTAACTAATCGTATCTAGTTGTGTCGCAGGAATCCTCCAATCCAGCCTAACCCCATCCGGTTAGCCAACCACCCGACCACTGAATTGGTGGGATTCCTTTATAAAGATTTGATTGGGTTTTTGCCCAGGTACCGAGGAAAAGAGTTCCCAGGCCCCCTAGCCGGTGATTCATACAAAAATCAAATAGGCACACCACATACACACCCAATATGAAATTGCCATTTATAAAACAGATTCGAGTGGCTTTAAGACAATCCTTGAATAAAATCATAATATTTTCGATCATCAATTTTCAAAATTCCAAGTCCATTGTATTACAAAAATGCATCATCTGAACTCTCCGTTGAAGACTAGCTGGCTAACCAACGAGATCTAGTATCAAGTTTTTGTTTCCAAAAGCCTTTCCTTTTTGTCCATCAGATATCTTCCTCGATGTACTCAGAACCCTCTAGGATCCTCCTTAGGTGTCCTAGCACTTCACTCAGGGACCGCTTCATCGGCCCTCGCCCATCGTACCGGAAGCGCACCATTTTATCTGTACCGAGGCTGGTCAAGACCTCGGCAGACTTTGCCACGGGCGACGTCCCTTGACGACTCCCCACCAACAACGAACCTCCTTTAGAAAAACATTAGCCAAATGCTTCCTCCAGCATTCTGGCGTAAAATAGTCCTTTGAATGAAAAACAAAGTTTCCAATGCAAGTGAGATTCCAGTTTGAGATTGGTTCCAAAGACCCTTTTTCCAATAATTTCCAATTTCATAATGAGGATCCTTGATCTCTCATGAGGGTAATCTACCCGTCATTTTATCCATTTATCCAACTAGATTCTTGGTGAGATTAGTCAGGGAAAAACTAGATTAGTTCCGGTAGTCTATTCTTTGGATTCTTGGTGAGATTGGTCAGGGAAAAACTAGATTAGTTCCGGTAGTCTATTCTTTGGATTTAGTAACTGGAATTAGTCACGAAGTTTTTGTCTGATGATTCAGATCGAGAGAAGGACAATTAGGTTTACTATCTAACCTCATGTAGTCTAACTAAATTCATTTAGTTTAGTTCTACCAGGATTACTTTCAACTAAACAATTTTTGGGTAAATATCCATTTAGTGATTTTACCAATTCAATTATCCAAGATTTTATTTTTCCCACATAAATTCTCAACCTTAACTCATTAGGTAAAATTATGATGGAAATTCATCTTTTCACATTAGAATTTAATTCAAATCCATCTTTTCTCAATTATCATGGAAATTTATCTTTTAACTAAAATATCAATACCTATTTTTTGAATAAACTTGAAATCCTTCTTTTTCTCATTTCAATGAGTGCAATCCAATTATCATGGGAATTCCTCTTTTCCCTAAATTAAATCTATTAAAATTCTTCTTAAAAATTACTTAAAAATAACCATTAATTCCTTTAAGCTAAAAATTCCACTTTTCTCATCTAAACATTTGAACTCCAATATAGTAGGGATTCCTCTTTTATCGTTTAAACAAGTTACCTATGCAAACAAATAAATTTAATTTAATTTTTCTCTTAAATTTTAAATAAAAATCTCCATTAATTACTTTGCACTAGGAATTACACTTTCTTCATTTAATTAATTGAATTCTAATATGGTGGGAATTTCTCTTTCATCATAAAAAATTATCTATATAAAAAGATAAATTTAATTATATTTTCTCTTAAAAATTAAATAAAAATCTTCATTAATTACTTTGCACTAGGAATTACACTTTCTTCATTTAATTAATTGGATTCCAATATGGTGGGAATTCCTCTTTCATCATAAAAGTTTATCTATACAAAAAGATAAAAGTTAAACATCTATACAAAAAGATAAATTTAACTAAAATCTTTCATAAATTATACATTATTTTAGCATTCCAATTTTTATTCTCTAAATCATTGGAATACATGGATTTCCAGTGTCTTGGGATTACTCTTTTAACATAAAAATAAATTACCAAAAATTTCTCTTTTTCCTAGAATGACCACTAATTGGATCATTATCTAATTATGGATTGATTCATAATTTCTCTATGAAATAAATATCATAAAAGCATTAAAAAGCCATTATTTTGGCCTCCAATTAGACAAGCATAAAAATTATTTTTGGATTAGAGAAATGCTTCATGATGAGAAGCTTCATTTGGATTGAGAATAGGTCATAGGAATGACCTTTCTTTGGGGGGAGAGAGAGAAATGCTTAAAAACCATTAAAATTAAGCATAAATGAAAATTTATGTGTTTCTTTATTACAATACATTAAAACATTTCAATAATATTCAAAAGCCATTTAAATTAAAGCTTCTCAAGCTTGAGAGGGGTTGAGAAGAAAGAAACATTTAGAAATTATAGAAAAAAGACCATAATCCACTCTTTACCTCCTAAAATGCTTGATTCTTTAGTCACTGTAGAGGCCCCCAACCAATCAATTGGTTTGGTATGTGGTAGGAATCACCAAGGAAGATTGAAGAGAGAGAGAAGCTCCAATCTCTTCAATTTTGTAGAGGTTTTTAGAGGATAATAGAAATTAAGCTTAGTTTAGAGTAATATCGGCATAATTTAGTTCACAGATAATAATACAAAGGAATGAGAGTTTATTTATAGGAGAGGGAGGCCACTAACTGAGTCCAACTGAGTTCTAGAATTTTTCAGCTTCAGTTTGGCTGAATTTGGACAAGTTTTGAACCAGTTTGGCTTTGTGAGTCCCTCGGTCTTAAAACTTTGTGAGGAACTGTCTTTATCTTTGGCTTGAGCCATGGTTGAAGTGGTGCAAAAGGATCTGTTCTGGAACCATCACTTCATCTTCATCAACTGTGTCTAGTTTCGCCTTGTCTTTAACTTCTGCAGGGATTGGACCTGCATATGGTTATGTGACATGTCTATATTTCATGTAATGATAATATAAGTCACCTCTAGCCACCGATGATATAGGATATATGTTTACCATATATCTGATGGTTCATTAGCCATGTATGTTATCTTATGTATGTTTTCATACATGTTCATGATGCCATGTGTGTCATGTATATTTTGTTATGGGATAGGTCTATATGTCATGTAATGATGATGTAAATCACCTCTAGCCACACTGATGATGTAGGCTATGTGTTTCATGTATGTGGGTCTCCATTAAGGGGGACAAATGTCATGTTATGTTATGTATATCATGCCATGTTATTATGTCTATGTCATTTCATGTCACACAACCTCCTTAGGATGAGACTTGTTTGGGCACCAAGGGGGGTGTTGAAATGTGTGGTGTCCAATGTGATATGGGTGCCTATGTTCAATGTCAATGTCATGCGATGTTCATGTTGATGCCATATATGATAGTATAAGTGATATCGGTTGTAATGCCAATGTATGTGTATGTCTAGTCACATTAAATTTATGTTATTTTATGTGTATGTTGATGTTGGGTAGAAACCCTACGATTTGGGATGTTATTTATGGTCATATGTATGTGAGAATAATGTGTATAGGTCAACGAATGTGGAGCAAAGGTTGTGTGTAGCATTCTCGTAGCATTTATATGGATGTAGGCAAATTACATCTGGACAAGCATGTGGACCAAAACCGAATCTTACTTTTGGTGTATGTATGTAAGAACCCATGTGGGTGTAAAATGAAGCATCGTGTGTCATTCTCACTAATGCAAGTTTTAATTATGTGCTTAGCACTCTCTAGCACACGAATACCATAATTTTCAACAACACCCATATAAACCTACATGAAGCTACCCAAGTGTGGTGCAAATATATGGTCCGTCAACCTTTGAAAGGTAGCAAGTGCATTAGTAAAGCCAAAAGGAATAACTTTAAAAGCAAAAGTACCCCAAGGAGTGGTGAAAGTGGTTTTGTCTATGTCGTCTCAAATGAGCTACTTGCACCTTGTAGTATATTGAATATCCATCACAAAAGGTGTACATTTGTTTGCTATTATATCCAAGATCACATCCTGAAAAGGAATTCTTTGTTACCTTTTTTAACTTCTTATGCAAACCCTCCATTTACCATTCTTCTTTGGTAGGAGAGATACCCATTGAGAACTTTCTATAGGAATAATTAACCCTACATTGAGAAGTTTTGTCACCTCCTCCTGTAACACTTGGGTTTGAAGAGGCCCCAATTGTCTTCTGAACCACTACTTTTTGTAACTCTTCTAATTCTATCTTATGTTATACACCATAAATTTGCCTCACTTCTTCATCAGAAGTGGCAAACAATTATACTCATGGCAACCCTAGTAGCATATACTAATACTCACATAATTCTTCCTTGGTTAAATTTTTGTCAAGCATGCAACTTCTTGGTGAAGGAGGGTGGACTTTCCTTTTCATCACTAGATCCTCTATACTAAATTGTGTATAGCTCTACATCTGTAACAGTGATATCACTCTTGAGAATCTTCCTCATCACCCAAAGAAGTCATGGCTTCCTCACTAGTTTCTCTAGATCTGCACTTGAATTTTTACTAGGGAATCACCTAGGGCCATATGCCTAATTCCCCATATGCCTAGTAACTTACTGTATTGATCTTATGTAGCCCACAGTCTTCCCAAGATCAATGGATGATTAATCCTCTATAGCCTCTTCCTAATAACTTACTGTATTGATATTTCGTAGCCACAATCTTCCCAAGATCAATGGATAATCCTCTATGGCTTCTCCTAGATCAACAACATGAGAATCCATGAGTGTATTTACACCAAACCTACTATGAATTCTTCAACCACACCCCTTGGAGGCATCCTCTGGCCATCAACCACTCTAATTAGTGGATATTTATTGGCTATAATAAAGCATGGAAGCTGCAATTTCCTCTCTCAAGTGCATCTTCACCCTCTTTTATAAACTAGTTAGCATGCAATTCGTTTGCTTTGAAATTCTCGACCTCTTTTAAGTGTTGGCCAAGAGGGATTCATGTGCCATGGTTTTTGCCGCTTTGTTGCTTCCAGTTCTTGGTATTGTAGCCTAAGGGTGTCCATGTCCTACTTGTGAGAATTGGTGAGCATTCCTACTTGTGAGATTTGGTGAGCTCCTCTTTGTTGCTTCTAATTCTTGGTATTGTAGCCTAAGAGCATCCATGTCCTACTTGTGAGAGTTGATAAGCGTTCCTACCTGTAAGAGTTTGTGGGCTCCTCTTGTGTGGACTTAGTAGCAACAGTGAGCTCATTTTCTCAAGCTTGTGGACTTCCTCTTTTCTCTTTTTTGATCTTGTATTATTCTAGTCTGGCAACCTTCTCATTTGCCTCATGAGAATGGTTGAGCTTTTGGTACTCATCTCCCCCCTAGCACATGAGCTCTGTTGTTATCAAAATAGTTACATCTTAGATTATTCTTGAGCCACATGGTCGATAATCTTAACCTATCATCAACATCCTATGGGATAAGATGGTGAAATAGAGACTATTGATTCCTTGAGAGTTTGTGCAAGGGATGGTTTGGATGGTGGGAGGTCTAGATATATGGATGTTGTGGAAGTTATTATGATGTGGGATTGGGTGAGGGATTTGCAGAGAGGGAGCCTACTCATGTGTCACTTGTCTTAGTGGGAAGCTTTGACTTGGGCTTTCATGCAACTCTCCCTACTAGAGAGCTTCCTGTGAAGTCTCATGGTTCAACTCTCAAAATCGAGAGGGTCTTCTTCCTAAATGGATTAGGGAATTGGGATTTATAGTTTCTCTTGTTGGGCAACAGGCTCAATCAAATTATTCTCCATGGGTGCCTTGGGTGAGGATATACGGAGGGGTTATGGCTTGTTTCCATCTTTATTTCTCAGGGGGAAGATGAGGCTTAGGATTTTCAAAGATACATTACTTCATAAGGTGGGCAGGTACAAGAAATGGGAGTTCTTTGCCAGTGGCATGACATAGAGCTTCTGTGAGCATGTGGGCATAGTGTACCTTTCCTAGTGGATTCTTACAAAAGCCTTGGAGTTTGTTGTTAAAGGCCTTGTCCCAATTCTCTAGTTGTTGGATTTTAAGTAGCTTGGCTAGAATGAGCATTGTGCCTAGTTGGGTTGGTCCCTAGCCTTTTGGTGAGTGGGAAAAGTGAGCACCCTAGCCGGGGCACCAATTCTAGGACAATGATGTCCTTAAAAATTGGGCCCATTAGAGTTGAAGCCTTTTTTGGTGACAAGATGCCAAACTTCATCCATGGTTCCTTTCCCAATTTGGAATTTAGTTAAGATAAGAAGTGTAGGGTTCTTCTAACTAGATAGCTAAGGAGTGTAGGGCTCTTCTGACTAGAAGTGTAGGGCTCTTCTAACTAGAAGTGTAGGCACTTCGTCCATGGGTCCTTTCCCACTTTGGAATGAAAAGATGTAGGGGAGGAGAGAGCTTGAGCTCTTGCAAGCACACACACACTCACACAAACCCTAGAAGAGAACACACAAGGTGAGAGGCTGAAAATTCTTCTTCTTATTCACACAACAAAAGAGGTCTACAAAGAAAAAGTGACTAACACACATAATAGAGTATATACAAGCGGTCCATATAATATGAATACGCTAAGAGGAGTGGGAATGTGGAGTTCAGCTGTCGAATCTCTGGCGAAGATATGTTGGTGCTGCCAGCTACCAAACCTGCCACAGTGATGTAAATGTCAAACGGTCATGCAGACGCCTCGTGAGTGTCAACTCATGTTGAGCTTGACATCTCAACATGGAAGTGTAAGGCTCTTAACTACATCCTCGTTGAGATGATCCTGCTTTGTGACCCATTTGACATCTCTACCTCCACTCAGTTTATCAGTATCGTGGTAGCCTCAATGAAGTGCTGGGTGAGGTAAAAATCTAGGTCCCATGATGGATGGTTGAAAGGTAGAGGCCAACCTTGTCAAGGTAGGGAGATACTTTAGAGGTAGTTGAAAGATGGTGTAACACTCTACCAATGGATACTCTACTCTATAGTGATTTTTGAGGGTGGTCTTTACCTATGTCTGAATGAGGGCTCTCCTCAAAACTATGCATGAATGAGGGCTTCTCAGACCTTGTAAAGCTTTTTTTGTTCTAGGGAGCATGAATCTTCTTTAATGTGACTCCTATTTTGGAAAATGGATTATCTTCTTAGTTTAGGTATATGTGGAGGTTGTTTATGTGAAGTACAATAATGCAGAGAAGAGGGTTGGTCATAGCATAAACAAGATCTAGGACATGCAACTTTAAATGAATCTATAGTTCTAAGCTTTGTCTTACTATGGATGAGTGTTAGGGGTTAACCTAGTGAGCACCATGTTTCATGGGACATAAAGTTATGGCTAGCTCCCATATCTGTTGAAATATACAAGTGAATAGGGTGTGTGCAGGAACAAGCCCTTAGCACAGCAAGAGGCTGTAAAGGAGAATCTGTAAATGTGAGAGAAGCTGTGAAAAGGTGAGAAGTATCTACTGGGAGAGAATAAAGGGTAGCATGAGGAGATTTGCGAGGTGTGGAGATATTCTGGGAAGAGGTGGAGTGAATAAAGGGTAGCATGAGGAGATTTGGGAGGTGTGGAGATATTCTGGGAAGAGGTGGAGAGAATCAAGCAAAAGAGGTGGAGTGAATCAAGGAGAGATCAGTGGGATTAGGTGCTTGGATGTAAACTCTATAAATTGAGGCATTAGCCTAATGAGAATTTGCTAGTTTTTTATTATCCATGTCTACATTAAGCTATCAGTTAATTGCTCACTAATAATCACATCTTAATTATCGTCTAATCTCTTTAGTAATGATGTTGATTCTAACATTTGATCCAC
This sequence comes from Cibotium barometz, assembly GCF_041138505.1. Lineage (NCBI taxonomy): Eukaryota > Viridiplantae > Streptophyta > Polypodiopsida > Cyatheales > Cibotiaceae > Cibotium > Cibotium barometz. The sequence continues at coordinate 4,441,139 of NC_141086.1, forward strand.
CATAGCTCATCACATTGCTGCAAATTTAACATGGTATCAGAGCCTAGCCTAGAATCCATCAAATTTATGAGCCCATTATCTTGCTAATCACCTAGCTAATCAAGATTAGTAGATAATCAAATTTTACCTCTTCTTTTCAAAGAGCTTCTATACCCCCAGCTGGTGGAGGAGCTTGATCTCTCTCCAAGCTTAACAATAGCCTCCAAGCTCTTGGCCATACAGTCATACTCCCAAGGCTTCAACCCATTCAAACAAATCGCCAAATCGCCGCCCGCCAACAACTGCAAAAATCGCCAAATCGTCGCCCGCCAACAACTGCAAAAATTTGCTAATTCGCTGGCGCCTGTTTTCTGAGGGAAAATGAGATCTTATCTGCTCCAAATGAAATGGCTCCAATTCCTCTTGGCCCTAGGGGTTTTCAAGCGTGCTCTACAAGCTGGTGAAGATAATTTTTTATTTGATCAAGTCTACAGTGAGATCCAAGCTCTTCATCTCAAATCTACAAGTGACTTTGGTAAAACAGAGATTAAGCATTCAATGTTTAGTCAAATCTTGTGTTTCTTTGCTTAATCCTCTACTAGACTAATTGCTATTGATGACCTTGAAGTATTTAAGCTCATTTGAACTCTAAGGCCTTAGATCTGGACTCCCCGCATACTCTGTTTTCTACACACAAAATAGAGGATTAATTTGCTTAATCAGTAAATTAATCAATACTAATCACTGTATTTTGGTAAAATTAAGGGTTCAAATTAACCATTAGGTATCTGATACAGATCTCTATCACTTCAAATTAAAATTCAGAGATGGTTTGATACTCCAACCATTCAGTACAGATCAGCTACACTTGGTTTTATGTAATTTTTATAGTGAATTTATTCTGATAAATCTGTTTTGTAATCATCACCTTGCATTTGACCCCTGCTTAGTGCCTACAAATCACACTCAAATTCAAGTTATTCACAGCCAATGTTACATTTGGGAATGTGCATAAGAATGAATGCTATATGCATTATGTATTGGGCACACATGGGTGATTACATCATTGTAAAAATGGGACCAAACACTATCCTTGTCCAGAATAAGGCAAGAGGTAAGACCTCCCGCATAGATTTGGGTTTGCATTGCATAATTAAAAAAATGACACAAGAAAAAAAGCCCAAAAGAACTGTCAACAATACATTAAAACATGCTCACATGGAGCAAGAATTGAAGGACAAGCTCGTGGCCCCAGCCATGAAAGAAGAAGAACATCTCTTTTCAAGAGGAGGATCAACACAGAGAAGAAGAACTAGAGGAAGCATTGAAGGAAGACATGGACGCGTGAAGAGAAGCTGCTCCACAACAACAAGAAGACTGAAGACAAGAGAAGATGTGAGGCTCCAAGAAGTGAGGAGCCATGTGAAAATCTGTAAGGAAGAGAGAGAGAAACCCTGCAACCCAATGTAACCTGCCCCAATAGAGTAAAACCACCTCTTAGCCACCGATGATGTAGGCCATGTGGTAGATGTATGTGTGAGCACTTTAGTCAAGGTCACGGGCACTTGTAGTAGCCTTGGACACATAGAGAGAGAGAGAGTGTCAAGGACTATGAGTTTAGGGACTTGAGACACTAGGCGCGAACTATCAAGTAAGAGAGAAACGGTATAGGATCCAGGTGTGCTAGGAGTATTCATTTAAGGGGAGGTGTTGAAATATACAAGTGAATAGGGTGTGTGCGGGAACAAGCCCTTAGCAAGAGACTGTAAAAGAGAATCTGTAAATGTGAGAGAAGCTGTGAAAAGGTGAGAAGTATCTACTAGGAGAGAATAAAGGGTAGCATGAGGAGATTTAGGAGATGTGGAGAGAATCAAGCAAAAGAGGTGGAGTGAATCAAGGAGAGATCAGTGGGATTAGATGCTTGGATGTAAACTCTATAAATTGAGGCATTGGCCTAATGAGAACTTGCTGGTTTTTTATTATCCATGCCTACATTAAGCTATCAGCCAGTTAATTGCTCTCACTAATAATCACATATCATCTAATCTCTTTTCTAATGATGTTGATTCTAGCATTTGATCCACCATAGCTCATCACATTGCTGCAAATTTAACAATATCTACTAAGGCTAGTTTTTTATTGAATCTAGTCTCTATGGTCATGCCAATCCAAACTAGGGTCGACTTCACCTCCCATTCTTCTTCCTCCAAGTAAATGGCTTGGGCCATGTGAATGGAGAAGAAACTCCTATGCAGCTTCTCATCCCTTGCTTTGGCTTCTTTACTAAGCTTTCCTTTTCATCTCATCTTCTCTTTTCTTATCTTCCTTATTTTTGTGGATGATCTTAAGGGCATTTTTTATCAAAGGCCCCCAAAGTAGCATTGTTAAGGTTTTCAACCATTGAAAAATCCCTTTATCCCTATGCCATCAAGTATTTCAACATGCGCTAAACCTTGCTGGCTCATGACATCAAGTGTCTTGACGTGTGCTAAACCTGTTTGGCTCATGACATTAAGTGTTTTGACGTGTGCTAAACCTTGTTGGGTCATCTCACATACAAGGAATTGTCCATTCCTCTATACTTAAGGTTACATTTTTTGTTTTTCATAGTGTCCATGTTGTTGACTTTGATATCCTCCTCTTTGAGCTTGTACATTAGAACCAGTCGACTTTGATATCTTCCTCTTTGACCTTGTCACATCAAACAATTTCTTACACCATAATTTATCAATAATCATACATATTCTAGCCTCTTTTATACCTAGTGTCAAGTCTCAAGATTGTTGTAGCAGAAAGACCGACTCCGAAAGAATTTGAGAAGCCTGGGATTAAATGTCTCCTAAAGTTGGATGAAAGGAGGTTGTCTAGTGCATTGATAACAAAAGTGGTTCAAAAGAGAAGGAAGCTTCAAGTGGAGAGAAACTCTTAAGTTCACAATCTTTGAAGAAGGTGATGTGGTGCTACTTTGCCTTTTCCAAGAGGGGTTCCAGCCACTCACACAAGTGATACAAAATGAGGATCACAAATGCATGGGCATGTACTTGATGAAGCTTAGATAACACAAGGATGTAGTGCTGAGGCAATACACTGAGAGACAAGCCCAACCCTAACAAGAGATCTCCTAGAGAACCATCACAAATTTCTTTATGGTACACACATCCAAATTAGAGTCCATCACGCATACTAGTGCCTTTGCTCCAACATAATCTTGGGCTTATGCATTATTATTTGGAAATTTAGACTTGGAAGAAGCCCAATAATATTTTCATCTCTAAGCAAAAAAAAAAAATGCACACCACCTATACCCATGCTCTGGCTTTGCACCCTAAAGGAGTTCTTAGCAAGAGACCTCAATCCATTACATGCGCCAAAGATGCCCATGACCCAAAGCATCAAGAACCTCCACCCCACAAAGAGAGATCCAACAAGTTCTCCGCCAACATGACATGCTGCCATCACAAAAAGTAACTCTCTTTCTATTGAGATTAGTACTAGTTGAGAAGGAATTATAGGTTAATCATCTACTATCTGGATGTACACACATTGTTATTTTCTCTTTTTTTTAAAAATTTGGCTCAATATATCATTTGGTATTGTTATATTACTTATGGTCTCAACACCCTTAGGTCTCCCATATACGTAAATATTTCTCTCCTTGCAAAGAGATCCATCGTCGCTACGACATGAGGTTTACCACTAGGCTACACAACCACTTTGTTTACCTTTCCATATTACCAAAAAAGTGATTGGACTTTCACTTGGTATCTTTTAATAGCACATGCTTTGTTTTTTGGTTTTTTTTAAATTCTGCAATGCTTCTGCTTTGTGTTGCTTTTTTTCATGTTATTAGTAATACAAAAAAACCAAAAAAAAAACTTTATATACTAAACTTATTAGCTCACCCATAAACATAAACCAGGTTTTAGATTGTTTTGTACTTAAGTAATTCACCCCAATGTTGTCCATACCAATGAATCACTAGAATCACTATATAGTAACATATTCTAAAGATAAAATCAGATTTTTCATCCATCACCTAAATTGTATGTTTACCTGCAATGTCATGAGAGCCCTTTGAAGTAGGAAGAAACAACTTATGGTTTAGACGAAGCACTATGGTGTTGTGTGCACTTATCTTTAAACAAAAAAAACCTCTCTGCAAAGCTTCTTTCACACTTATCAAAGATCTTTTCAGTATGCATTGGCAGTAGTCCATATCAATGTGCAATGTGCTAGTCCAATGTGCTCTAAAGTTGTTAAGCTTTTTAATTCTTTCAAAATAACATTGTAAATTTTAAAGCATTGTTGTACCTCGTAGCATGCATGCATATTTTGAACTCCTTTAGTATTGACTGCTAGGACCTGCATGATTGCATAGACATGATCATTTGCAGTAAGTGCGGTTGGCAACAACATTGCAAAGGACATGGCAATAATAAGACCAAAGTATTTACTTCTTAAAGCCTGAAGCTAAGTTATTGTGTCACCTATGAGTCGAGTCAACTCCACGTGCATATGGTTTATATCCCCCATACCACCAGCTTGTTGTCCAGGTCAGTAAGTGCAACATGGGATGCATGGAAGCACAATATCTTCATGTCTACATATCCTTGGCCACATATCAACATGTTTCCAGAAGGATATGCATTCCGTGTTCAGGTTGCAAAGTTAGCACAGCAATTGGGGAGTGCTTGTACCCAGGGGAAATACTGAACCGAAATCGTTGTAAGACCATGCAAAGGACAATCTTCGACTCCATCATAGCAAAGTTTTGGCCCACACAGTTCCGAGGGCCCGTTGAAAAAGGTAGATAAGCCATTGGATGTTTGCATGCCTTCAAAACACCATCTGCAAAGCGCTGAGGATTGAAATCATGGGCGTCTGGGCCCCAAAATGTGGGATCAACATGCAATGGCAGAATGGGAACCAAAAAGGTCATACCCCCTGGTATTAAAGTATCACCAAGTTTCATATCCTTTGATGCCTTTCTTATAATCGCTATGGCTGGAGGGTACAATCGCAATGATTCGTACAAAATCATCCCAACCTAGCATAGTTGTTTCAGGTGTTAGCATACACACACACACACACACACACACCTGCATTCCCCCCACCCCCCCCCCAAAAAAAAAAAAGCACATGCACATATACCCACTCCCACCCACCCACGCATACACGTACACATGCGCACACAATCTCTCTCTCGGGCAGGCACACAAATAACAGTAAGGCTTGTTGAAACTCACAATTTTCAACTGGTTCAAAGCTTCTGCATCTGGATGGGAAGTGCCAAAAAGGTTGAGGACTTCTTCTCGAGCCCGGTCTTGCCATTCCGGATGAACGGCAAGAAGCATAACTGTCCACGTCAGCAATGAGGATGTCGTCTCATGACCAGCAAAGAAGAACGTTTTGCACTCATCAATGATTTCTTGCAAACTCATTTTGAGATTCTTCTGACTTCCTTGCAATTCCTCCCTGTAGGCAGACATCATCAGTCCCAATAAATCATTTCCATGCAGGTCATTGCTGCCCACTTTGGAAGAATCCAAACGCTTGCAGATTATCTCTTCTAGTGTTGTTTTGATCTGCTTAGTCAATCTCCAACGATGCCGATTGGTTGCCGTGGGTATAAACCTGCAAGAAATCCTTCTTTGTGAAGCAAGCTTAACAATACTATAGCCCAACTTGCCAACAACACTGTTTAAAACAAGCCTGCAAAGCATGGGTTGGTCAGTCAGGAAAGGCCACATCACATTTAACTTGGCCTTCGGAAAGTAATACCCCTGTTACAAATCATGTACCTTGGCATTTCCTATTTAGTAATAAAATGAGATTGTCTTGTTCACCTTTTTCCATTTAAAATTTGCACATGAGTACTTTAATGTGGTTATGTAGGAGATTACAAACTTTGGGTAGTGAAAAAGTGTATAGGCGTTACGGGAATAAAATGCTTAGGGACATTAGAGTTTTAACATTTTATGTAGGCCTTCCTCGGGATCTGGCGTCACAATCCCTTTCTTTAAGATAGAGATGGCGAGCCCACTTGGCACTATAGAACACCTGTGTGGTTATTTCTCCCTCCCCCCATTGTATGAGATAGCCTTCTTCTCCTAGAGCAGCCAGCTAGAGGAGAAGTGCATCCTCCTCTTTTGTCCATCTTGACTCTCGTTTCCCATTTGGGAACAGATTTGTACTTGGAACATGCTCTAGTGGAGCAAGGGTTAGGTCTAACCTTGGGTTGAGGTTAGGGTCACACAACCAAGGGTCACACATGAAAATGGAGAGTCAAGAGTCACTTGAAAGCCCTCCTATATAATAAGGGCATGGGACACTCTCAAAGAGATGTTCTCTTATGTAGAGCATTGTGTCTACTCTCTTGCCATTTCAAGCTAGAGCTAAGTGCCGTTAGAGTGAAGTTATATCTCTTGGTGGTATGGGACACTAAGGTAAGATATGTAATACTTCATTTTATTTATGTCTACACCCTTGGGCAGGGGTGGTTGGGCTCAGGGGTGGTTGGGTGGATGAATATCTGCCTGGTTCATGCATGTTTATACATGGTTATTAGCTAGAGAGATCTTTAGGGTTTTAACACTTATGGAGAAGGACAAAAGGATCAAGGGAGAGTCTTCTTCATCGCCTTCAGAGATGGCATATTTCCACAAGAACATGCAAAAGACAAAAGGAAAGTGTTGTCACTACTATGGAGAAGTGGGGACACTTTGTTAGAGATTGGTTGGAAAAAGAAAAATGAAACCAATCATGATGTCAATATAATTCAAGCAAGCATGGAAAAGACGTCTGTCTATGATGGAGAATCTGAGCATATGTTTAAGATGTGCATGAGTATGGATCCTCACTCGTACTTCTACCTATGGTGGAACGTTGTCTTGAGCCGATGAAAGTGATCAAGGTCGTGGACCCGAGACATAAGGGTGGTCCGTTCAAGCCATGAGTTCCGGACATAGGCCCTAGCATGCACCGACAAAAGGAAAACTCATCACCAATGAGAAGTGTTGAAAAAGTGATGATGGTGGGTGGGGGACAATTCTTTGGTGTTTTGCTCTTGTATGGTTCAATTGTGTCTAAGGTTATAACTTGTGAAAGTGGATGGGGGAGAGGTGAAGAACTCTCTATAAGAGTTGATGTGGACTCATTTGGGGCCACTTACATGGTGTCACACAAGCTATAGATCTTGTACTTGGGAGCTCACTGTCAAATCCCCACGGATCTTCCCTCGTGATCGATCTTGGTTCGAACTCGAATCCTGCAAACAAACGAACAACAAACAACAAAGGGGGTGCAGGCCTGACTCACCTCCCAACCATGACACCCGTGGGCGAGCCCACAGTCTTGGGTGTCCCCACCGAGCCACGAGCTGAGCTAACTAGGTTGACGTACCGACCAATCTCCTCTTCGCGACGTCCCATACCGCCACGAAGCTGCCCTCGCGGGCCTCGAGACTGCTGCCGGCCTTGGCTGCATAAAGCAGGTGCACGTCTGCACTAGATCCAGGCTCCAAGACCATAGAGCTCTCACAAAAACTCGCGAGACTCTCTATATTCAATAACTAACCTTGGCCACCCTTTTATAGGCTCTTGGCCGGTCATCGGGCGTCCACACTTGGCCGCCCGCCCGTCCATACTTGGGTGCCCGCCCGTTAGTATATCCCTAACTCAGCTCGTCAATCAGCCTGCCTAGTTCCAAGCTTCCCCAAGCCTCGAAAGTAGTCTTGCATGCGTATAGCACACGGTAGATACCCACTGTGCACATGACATACTCCCCTTCCTCTAAGAGCTCACTCCTGAGCTCACTAAAAAGCTAGGGTAATTTCTCTGAAGAGAAGTCAATGTCTCCCATGTAGCGTCCTCCTCAACACGATCCTTCCACTTGATCTTGTATTCCGTGATAAGCGTATGACGCAATCTTCGTTCACGAAAGCCAAGAATCTTTTCAGGTTCGTGCGGAACAAATATCATGTCCTGGACATCTATAATTTCTTGAGGAGTAACTAACTGATCTGCTCCACCCAGTACTTCCTTAAGTCTACTGACATGAAATACAGGATGAACTTTCACATGAGATGGCAAATCCAATTCATATGCAACTGAACCAATCCGTCGTGTAACACGAAATGGTCCACAGTATCTAGGGGATAATTTCGGAGATCTACCTGTCCGTAAAGTCTCGGAATCTTTCGGAACTCGCAAATACACCATCGTTCCTTCAGAGAACTCTCTAGGTGAACGATGTCTATTAGAATAAAACCTGTCTCGGTCTTGAGCACTTCTAATAGATTCCTTCGCAACTCGTAACATTTCCTGCATATCTTGCAAAAAATTACGTGCTGCATCATGCTGAAGTCCTGAGAATCGTACTGTAACAGGTGATCTTGGTTGAAAACCGTACATAAGCATGAAAGGACTAAACCCTGTACTCGTATGCTTAGTACTGTTGTATGCAAATTCTAACATAGGAAGATAATCCTCCCATGAACTTTGTCTTTTGGATACATATGCTCGAAGCATATCCTCCAAAATCTGATTCACTCTTTCAGTCTGGCCATCGGATTGAGGATGATCTGAGGAACTCAAATTCAAAGTTGTTTCCAACTTCTCGAAAACAAGTTTCCAAAAGTCACTCGTAAACTTAGAGTCCCTATCACTGACTATGTCCTGCGGTAACCCGTACAGTCTAAACAATTGCTCGATAAACTGCCGAGCTAATTGCGTAGCTGTAATAGTCTTCCGGGTCGGTAAAAATCTAGCCATCTTTGTCAAGCGATCTACCACAACCCAAATAGAATCGTGGCCTTGATGTGTTCTTGGCAATCCGGTAATAAAATCCATGGAAATACTTTCCCACTTATTACCTGGGATTTGCAAAGGATGCAACAACCCAGCCTGTCTAAAGCGTTCAGCTTTATTTGCCTGACAAATCTGACACTTGAGAACATAATCTTCTACATACCCTTTCATCTTCGGCCAATAAAAAGTGTGTTTCACTAATGATAGTGTCCTGTGTACCCCAGGGTATCCAGCAGAAGGGGCGTCATGACACTCCCTCAGAATCTTGGACCTAATGTCCGAGATCTGTGGTACACAAATTTTGTCATTACGGAATAGTAAACCATTCCGAATCATCCACTGACCTCCTGCAGCCTGAATAGTAGACTGCTCAGTCACCGAGTCTTGGTCAATCAATGAGCTCCCGTCCTGGATCCTCTGCCAAAATGGACCAAAATAACTATCAGTCCTGCAAAGCCCTCTCAATGACTGAAATAAGTCAGTAGAAATCTCGGTGAACGACAAAGTATTCACCTCTCTAATCCGACTAAGCGCATCTGCAATATTATTCATGGACCCTTTCCGATAACGGATCTCAAAATCAAAATCTTGCATTAACTCTGCCCAACGAGCTTTCCTTCCTCTCAAATCATCCGCATCACACACATACTTGATTGACTGATGATCAGTCAATACCACAAACTTGGAGCCATATAAATAATGTCTCCAAACCTTGAGAGCATGAATCACAGCATAAAGCTCCTTCTCAAGGGTTGGCCAACGAGATTGAGTGTCGTCTAGCTTTTTACTTTCAAAAGCAACCGGTCTACCATCTTGAAATAAAGCAGCCCCAATAGCATAGTCACTGGCATCAGTTTCAAGAACATAAGGCCGACTAGGATCAGGCAATGCTAAGATAGGTGCTTCCTTGACTTTATCTTTCAAAAGTCTGAAGGCCATATCCAAATCGTTATTCCAAGTGATAGGCTGATTGGACTTACGTCCACGACCTTTCAATAAGTCGGTCATCGGTAGTGTGAGCTGAGAGTACTCCCGTACAGATTTCCTAAGAAAAACTACAAAACCGAGAAAAGAACGAAGTTGTTTCACTGTTCGCGGTATAGGCCAGTCCAAAACCTTCTGAACTCGGTCATAGTCAATGCTCAATCCATCTCTAGTGATCTTGTGTCCCAAGTAAATGATGTCGGTCATAAAGAACTCACATTTACTGAATTTAGCATATAGTCGATTCTGTCTTAAAATAGATAAGACAATCGTGAGGTGTCTGACATGATCCTCAAGAGTACGACTATATATCAAAATATCATCCAGGAACACCACCACAAATTTTCCCAAATGTTCACGAAAAAGATCGTTCATCATTTGCTGAAAAGTGGCTGGAGCATTGGTTAACCCAAAAGGTAATACGAGAAACTCGTAATGGCCATACCTAGTCCGAAAGGCGGTTCTTTCGACATGCCTTTCATGAATACGTATCTGGTGATAGCCAGTACGCAAATCTATCTTCGTGAAATATTTCGCTCCTGCTAACCGGTCAATTAGGTCATCTGATCTAGGGAGAGGATAACGGTTCTTAATAGTCAACTTGTTCAATCTTTTGTAATCTATACACATTCTCCAAGTATTGTCCTTCTTTCTCCTAAGCAACACAGGTGCACCCCAAGGTGATTTACTTGGACGGATCTGGCCCATCCTTAAATAATCTTCGAGTTGTTTAGCCAACTCATCTTCCTCAGCTTGGCTCATCCTATAAGGTGGAATACTCACAGGATGAGCACCAGGGATCAAGTCAATACGATGATCTACTGCCCGTTCAGGTGGTAAACCCGATGGCAATTCCTTAGGAAATACATCTTGAAACGAATCAAGTATCTTCTGTAATTCTTTGCTTTCAAACACACTTAATTCATTCACATCCATGGAAGGGATGAGAAAAGAAGAAAGTGGAATCAAAACACAATGGAAAGCAGTGTACAAAGAAGAATTCATTATATTTCCAAAATCAATTGTATTTACAAGAGGTCCCTGAGAGGGATGGATACAATCACCTAAAATACTATACTTGGTGTCCCTATGCTGAAAAGAAAAAATATGACTAGACCAATCTATCTGGACATCAAGAGTCTTAAACCACTCAATCCCTAATAACAAGTCTACATTTTCCAGATGCATGACATAGCATTCCAGAGTATCTTTGTAGTCCTGAATCTGGATTGGAAGCATCTCCACCTTGCGATCCCAAACTTGTCTGCCCGCAGGTAGACGTACCTCATAGGTATGGTCGCTGAGTGTCGTATCAAGACTCAATTTCTGCACAAGTTTGTAGTTAACAAAGTTATGCGAACTGCCAGGGTCTAACAGAATGTGAATTTTATGGCCATTCACTTCTCCATAAACTCGGAGAAGATCATGTATGCCAAATACCTTAGAATTGAACAGACAATCAGAACAAGTACTAGGGCGAGAAAGTACAGTAATTGACGTACCTGTCAAAGACAACTGGTTAGCTGCCTTTGGCTTGGGTCCTGCGTTTGACTTGGTACCCTTTTGCTTCGGGCACTCATTACGCATGTGTCCTTTTTCTTCGCAGATAAAACAACGTCCTTCCTTCTTGAGCTTCAAAGCCCTAAGGAGTCGTTTCTTCCTCGCTGGTGTCGAACTTGTATTCTTCGAAGGTTGGTCCGAAGACTTGCCTTCAGGCGTGTTAGCCATAGGTGCAGAGAACTTTCTTTTATGCTTGTTCCCCTGCTCGGTAACGGGTTTCGATTTGGAAGAGACCATCGTATCATCATAGATACGAGCTGAATGAATGGCCTCGTCCAAAGTTTTACATTTATTATTTTTAACCTGTAATCGGTACGAGTCTGGTAAACCAGCTACGAAAAACCCCAACAGAGTAGTGGGATCCATCTTTGTAGCCTTCATCTGCAAGTCACGAAACTTCTGGAGATAGACCTCATAAGTGAGGTGCTGCGAGGTCATGGTCAAAGCTGAAAACCGGGCAACAACATCGTAGTCATCCTCTTTCTTGAGGAATTCTTTCTTGAAAATATCTTCAAATTGCGCCCAAGTCATTGGCTTTGGATTCAGTTCCTTCCACCAAAGCAAAGCTTTGCCGGACAGGAAACCTGCTGCTAACTGTATCTTCTTTCCATCATCATATGGATGAAACTGAAAGTGAACTTGCCACTTATGTAGCCAAGTGTCCACGATCTCCTTGGTTCGCTGCTTTTGCTTGCCCCCGAACGGTTCCGGAGTAATATTGGGACCTAAAGCAGAAGCCAAGGTATCCATTCCCGAGAAAGTAGAGAGGGTAGTGGTCAATAGAGCGATGGAGTTCTGCAAAGCCTGCATCTGGGCTGCGATTTGTGCCTGACGTTCCGCCGAAGAAGCTTCAAGAGTTACTTTGAACTCTTGGAAATCTGATTTTGACACAAACTCGTCAAAAAGATCGGCATCAGTGCCTTCCGTAGCCGGCAAGCCTTCGCGTTCCACGAGGGGCTCCAACTCTGATTCTTGGGTCGACATCGTGAAGAGGGTACGCGGAGAGAAAATTTGGTCTTTGCACAACAAAAGTGCGAGCGAAACTCGAGAGCTTGAGAGCTTGAAAACTTGAGAACTCGAGAACTTGAGAACTCGAGAGATGTGTGGCAAGAAGCCCACTTGAGGGGGTTAATAAAGGTTTCCCAAAAGCCAAAAAAAAACTCGAAAAGCTAGGCTTAGCTTTTGCTTTAGCTTTTGTGTTGTTTTTTTTTTTTGTTTTTTTTTTCTTGAATAAATATATATATATATATATATATATATATATATATTTTAATATATATATATATATGGATATATATATTCTCTAGTCTTTTTTTTAAAAAAAATTAAAACCTTGGAAACCTTAAAGATGGGAAGACTTTTAAACCTTTTTTTAAAAAAATTTAAACTCCCCTTTAAAAAAAACGAAAGCATTAAAAAAACGTAATGCTTTACTTGCGTTTGTTTTTTTTCGCTTCCCTCCTGGCGCCTGGATTAGCCGGCGCCTGCTGCTGCTGACGTGGAGTGCTGCCGTTTCTTGGTGAGCTGCCCACGGCGTTCTGGCCAGCGCTTGTGTGCGCACAGGTAGGCTGTGCCTACGCCTGGCCACAGGATCACGTGGCCTGGGCATCAGCCTTGCGCGGCCTGGCTTGGCTGCGCAGGCCTGGGTTGGCTGCGCAGGCCTGGGTTGGCTGCGCAGGCCTGGCCTGGCCTGGATTGCCCGCCTCGCCTAGGCGCCTACATGGGCCTTGGCCACGTAGGCACATGCGCCCGTCTGCATACGCACCTGCTCGCCTGCCACGTCAACAAAACTCGCCTGCAAACCCACTCGCCAGTTCTATCTCGCTCTCTCTCTCATACGCAAAAAACAACAAAAAGCAAATATGCGTTTTTTTCTGTTTTTCTCCCTGCAGGTTATGCGACTGCACAACAAAACTTCTCTTCCTTGCAAAAGCAATCAACCCTATTACACTACCATCTCCCATCAACATGGGGTACTTTGATGAAGAAAAAACACATACAAAACTGAAAACTGCAGTATGCACAAAAAAAACAGCAAGTTTTTTTTTAATACATACCGATCTTCGACCTCTTCTTCTCTACCTACCGACTTGCTCGTTCACGAGGTATGCTCTGATACCACTGTCAAATCCCCACGGATCTTCCCTCGTGATCGATCTTGGTTCGAACTCGAATCCTGCAAACAAACGAACAACAAACAACAAAGGGGGTGCAGGCCTGACTCACCTCCCAACCATGACAGCCGTGGGCAAGCCCACAGTCTTGGCTGTCCCCACCGAGCCACGAGCTGAGCTAACTAGGTTGACGTACCGACCAATCTCCTCCTCGTGACGTCCCATACCGCCACGAAGCTACCCTCGCGGGCCTCGAGATCGCTGCCGGCCTCGGCTGCATAAAGCAGGTGCACGTCTGCACTAGATCCAGGCTCCAAGACCATAGAGCTCTCACAAACTCGCGAGACTCTCTATCATACAATAACTAACCTTGGCCACCCTTTTATAGGCTCTTGGCCGATCAGAGCCAGGTTCGAACTCGAATCCTGCAAACAAACGAACAACAAACAACAAGGGGGGTGCAGGCCTGACTCACCTCCCAACCATGACACCCGTGGGCGAGCCCACAGTCTTGGGTGTCCCCACCGAGCCACGAGCTGAGCTAACTAGGTTGACGTACCGACCAATCTCCTCTTCGCGACGTCCCATACCGCCACGAAGCTGCCCTCGCGGGCCTCGAGACTGCTGCCGGCCTTGGCTGCATAAAGCAGGTGCACGTCTGCACTAGATCCAGGCTCCAAGACCATAGAGCTCTCACAAAAACTCGCGAGACTCTCTATATTCAATAACTAACCTTGGCCACCCTTTTATAGGCTCTTGGCCGGTCATCGGGCGTCCACACTTGGCCGCCCGCCCGTCCATACTTGGGTGCCCGCCCGTTAGTATATCCCTAACTCAGCTCGTCAATCAGCCTGCCTAGTTCCAAGCTTCCCCAAGCCTCGAAAGTAGTCTTGCATGCGTATAGCACACGGTAGATACCCACTGTGCACATGACACTCACACAAGCTATAAATCTTGTGAGAGATTGATCAATGGATTGAGCTTATGCTTGGGTAACTTCCTTTGTTATCTTTAATATTGTGTCTTGATTATGGTTTTAATCTTAGCATATGGTCCACCAAGATTTACTTGAAGCAAACGCATACACACTATTATTTAATTGAAGCAAACTCATATATGCTATGGTATACTTAATCATGGCAAAGTTATACACAGAAAAACAGCAGAATAAAAAGGTCATCAGAAATGAAACAAACATGACCATATTCTTGGCAGGAATGTTGAGAAGAACCTGCTTCCTGGAATGTAAACCGAGCCCAAAAGCTTCTCAAACAGGATTTGTTGCTCGTATTGCAGCTCAAAAACTCGCTTCCCTTCCGCATAGCTGCTACCAAATGCAGTATGGGCAATGATGTCAGCTGTCAAGGTTTTAAACTCTTCATGTGCATTAAGCTCCTTGTAACCATCTGCCTCTTGAACCTGTAATTGCCATGTATCCAGCATGCCTCTTGCCAAGTTCACAATTGTTGGAGTCATTGCCTGCCAATTAGTATTCTCATGTCAACCCTCTTGAGAGTATAAAATCAATAAATGTGTCTTCCTGTAGAATGAATAAAATATCATAACATCATTCTGAGCCTAAAAGTAAGGGCACAAAAGCTCTGCATCACGACACCGGGTGATGTACCTTCAGCTTTTCCGAGAAAAAAGCAGGACTGACTATCCTCCGGTGTTGGGCCCACTTTTCGCCCTCCAAGGTCACAAGCCCGTTTGCAAACAAATCCTGCAAGTCAGGCCTGCCTTCAGGTTTTGGGTAGTGCCCAAACTTGTTAGATAGCACCTCTTTGCAATGCTCGGGGTCCAGGAGAGTGAGCCGGGGTTGATAACCCATCCAATACAGGAAGGGGCTGCCTGTTTACCAAATGCAGCAATGTTTCCATCTAAATATAAGAAAAGAAAAAACCCACTTGGAAAAGAAAAAAAAATTGACTGTAAACAGAGGCAGTGATTTTTTCATCTAGGTATGAGTAGAAAAACTCCAAAATTACTGGGAATTTTTTAAAATTTACCCAAAAACAATACTGCTTGTGGTACAAGCAGGAAGGAAGGAAGGAAATGCACATAATTTCCAAAAAAAAAAAAAAGTTAAAAATATAATTGATTGGGGCTACACTTACCATACTGTGCAGACCATGTGGTGTAGTAGGGCAGAACCCGGGGCAAGATGTAGTGGGTGATGTGCGGCATGGGGGAGGCCCGGGCAGCCTTGATGAGGGCTGAGAACTCCGGCATGTTTCCCACTAGGACACTGTAAGGGGGCCCTCGGATGCCTTGGGCTCTCAGGGCTCTCTGAATACGCAGAGGCCTCCATAGAAGAACAGAGAGCACCTTGTGTAGCACCACCACAATCGCCAAGAGGGCTGCCCACAAACAAAAGAAAGCTTGCAAAGATGTGGTTACTGATGCCATCGCCATGGCCACAGCACAGAAAAAAACTTCTCCTTCGTCTCCTACTAGCTTCTTTCTTCTTCTTCTTCTTCTTCTTCTTCTTCTTGTTGATGCTGTGAGGCAGGCTCGTTGTGGTGCTCATGGTTGTATTCAACGAGGCCGTGCTTCACATGAGGTTGACAGGACCTAGCAAGTCTTCCAGGCACTGGCAAAGGTGGCCTTTCACTTGCTCTCACATCGATGTGAACCCGTGATCCCACATTCAATGGCTGACATCGTCTCTACATTTCTTACTAGTGCGCACCCCTCGACTTCCAAATTCAAATCCTACCCTAAACTTTCTTGAACCACCTCCATACATATTATATAACTAGAATATTTGGGTACCCTTATCCTCTTGATTGCTTGCATTTGTGCGTTGTCAATTTGATGATGTGTGTGTGTAAGAGAGAGAGAGAGAGACAAACAGATAGACAGAGACACACAGAGAGTACCTGCTTGCGTTCATGCACCAAGACATCTTGTGCATGAGGTAGTTGCGTTTATTAGAGATGCTAAGATAATCAATCATCAGGGATGCTACGAGTGTATACTAAGCAGCTAACGCATGGCCAGTACGTTTGGTGTATGCTGGCCATGCGTTAGCTGCTTAGTATACGCTCGTATTGCTCATCATCACTGTGCTTCGACGTGACCACAACCTTCTCGGCCACAAGATAAGCAAAGTAAAAGCCTACACCGAATTGCCCTATCATGCTCACATCGGCTCTGGCAGCTAGGGCTTCCATGAACTTCTTCGTCCTCGAGTGTGCAATCATTATGAGGTTATTAACCAGATCTAAAGAAGAGCTCACATTACACCTTGCCACCAACACAAAGCCAAGAGAGGGTCCAGCACCTCTGCCTCCTATCTGATCTAGGCGTCATGCTCAATGAACGCCCTCTTCTTCTTCTTATTCCCATCCAATTTCCTCTTCTTGTCTTTCTTGTGAACCAATAGGTGACCAGCCTCCTACTCACGATGCCTTGCCCTCACCACTAAGGAAAAAATTGAATTCTCCCAAATGATTCTCCTATTCGGAGCTCCCAAATGACTCCACTAATGAGAGATTCGCTACTCCGGCTATGTGCCCAATGCTTGCTCGTTTTTGCTCTCATCGAGGTTGCATTCGGTGGCGAAGCAGGAAGTCGCCTCCCTCGCAATGTCGTAAGTAGGTGGATGCAACCGTCCTCACCCTCCAATGCCTTCTCTAGTGGAACGATACCCAGCTGACCTCTCAACCTATCCAGCACCTCCGCCTCCCATCTGATCTAGGCGTCATGCTCAATGAATGCCCTCTTCTTCTTCTTCCCATCCAGTTTCCTCTTCTTGTCTTTCTTGTGAACCAACACAGTTTTATAGGTGACCAGCCTCCTACCAGCCCACTCCTCCCAACACAGCATCACGATGCCTTGCCCTCACCACTAAGGAAAAAACTGAATTCTCCTAAATGATTCTCCTATTCAGAGCTCCCAACAAGTGACTCCACTAATGAGTTATTCTTTTCCGGCTATGGTGCCCAATGCTTGCTCGTTTTTGCTCTCAGCAGAGAGCCATAGCCCATGGTGTGGAGGAGGGCTCCATTCTCTAGCATGTCAGCGAGAGTTTCGACCGAAGGTACTAGGACTGTCGATGGTTCACCACCTGGTTGAGGAAGCGGATGGATTGCATGTGGCACACAAACGACACTATGAAGCACACCAGCACGGCCACGCACTTGATGGTGCTGCATCACCTCGACACCACATATGTTAAGCTGGTGGACTTGAGGTGGCCGCCGCCGTCAGCGGTATCATGACCTACACTAGGCAGCTTGAAGCTGCCCCGCTGGTGGCGAGCGAAAGTGAAGTAAGTGGCCAGTTGCAGCCGTGAAGAGAACGGTCGTGGTGGTGACCATGAGGCTGGACTCCATGATGCTGTTCCAGAGCATCTGTACCACCAGCACGTTCTTCTTGTGGTTCTCCTGTGTGAGCCTGAGCCACATGTTCCTAGTCTCCTCCAATGCAGTGCAGGCAACAATCCGAGCCCCTTCGTTTCTTCTCCATCCCTCCCCCCCTCTTCTAATTGGCTTCTTGGTGCGCTTGACAGCTGACCTT
This sequence comes from Cibotium barometz, assembly GCF_041138505.1. Classification (NCBI taxonomy): domain Eukaryota; kingdom Viridiplantae; phylum Streptophyta; class Polypodiopsida; order Cyatheales; family Cibotiaceae; genus Cibotium; species Cibotium barometz. The sequence continues at coordinate 4,459,107 of NC_141086.1, forward strand.
ATTGTGCGCTCCCCCCAGTACTTCAACACTGTGTGGGAGAGAGAAATCAACCTTCAAGGTAAGCTTCTGCTTCAGAAATTAGTGTTAGGGTGCCGAAAACTGGTGGTGTCTTCCTCTCTCTCACCTTCCCCAATGAAACTCGAACCGATCTAAAAAAAGAACGTCCAATTTTTTTAGCATCCACATGGCCATACATCCAGTGTTTTTAGAGTCCACATGGCCTAACACACTTGCTTGCTTTTATGCAAGGGTGTTAGGCTACCCAAGGTAAAGAAAGAGTTCCATAAAGCTGCCATTTGGCAAGAATTTGGAGATTTGGGAAGAGGAGGAAGAGGTTCGAGGAGGTTGGGGTAGAATTTGAATTTGGAGGTTTGAGGAGACATGCGAAGCACGTGTCAATACACTAGAATATATAAAAGACGAGTTTCATGGGCTGCTACGTGACAGCATGGTAAGAATTTGGAGGTTCGAGGAGGGGGTAGGCTCCTACTCGTCACAAAGACGGATAAGGTTACTCATCTTAATAAATTTATAAGTGGTGCGATTTTAATCCATTAATTTACCAGCGAGAATATTCCCTCAAATACTATATTAGCTTGGCGTAGCATACTCCAAAAATAGATTATGGCCTTTTTTTATTTAAAAAAACTAGCTTCAAAAATAGTATCGCCACTAATGTTAACTCACATTTGTTCTTAGGCTAGCATAGTGATAGTGAGAGCAAAAAAGCTTATATCTCCATCTCCACCGCTCCTGTCGTGCACATGACCCATGGAGTGAAAGTGTACCTGCCTCTCTCTCTCTCTCTCTCTCTCTCTCTCTCTCTCTCTCTCTCTCTCTCTCTCTCTCTCTCTCTCTCTCTCTCTCGCTCGTACTAGTAACAAAAAATTAGCTCCAATTAATTTTTTATTATTTTTTAACAAGCTATTACAAGTTATTTGTTTACACCAGATAGGTTCTCTAAGTATTATGATTTTTTTAATAGTAAAAGGATCTATTATTAATTATAAATCCCATTAAAAATATATTTTTTACTAGTAACAAAAAAAATCCCTCGTTATTAATGGATTAAAACATTAGACTCATTGTACCACCCATAAACCACCAAACTATCTTTATTAAATGAATTAAAGCATTAGACACCTATAAACCACCAAACTATCTTTATAATGCATTAATTAATTGCAGATGCTAAGTTCAACCTGGGGTTTTCCAAAGATGAACCTCCAATCTTTTCTCAGCACATGCCCCCCCAATGCTCACACACACCAAACACTCTCGCTCCTACTATCCCCCACCCTATTTGGTCCTGCTAGGCGGCAAATCCCCCTTGGAAAAGCCTACGGAATCTTCCCCGTATCTCATAGTAAGCCAAACAACTAAACATATAATGGACCTCATCCTCTACATCTCCCATGTTGCATACACTATGCATATCCTCTTCTCCTATGGGATATTCTTTGCTTTGCCATGCTCTAGTCTGATACTCTGAGGTAATGGATACCTGAGCAATCCCGATATGCATAACATGTGAAATGTGTATTATTAGCCTCGAGGGAACCATTGGAAGGCAAGGATGTAAGTGTTGAAATACAACCCATAGTGACCCTTTCTTATATAGAGGATGAAGGCATCTTGCTTTGCTTCATGTGAAGCAGTTTTGTTGAGGATAAATTTGGGGGACATGTGGGAGCTACACAAGAGCAGACAACATAGTTGTTATTATGTAACATTCAGAGGTACATGGCAATCACAAAGAACCCAATATTCCATGCTCGTAGAAAGGAAATTAAGACACAACATCATTTGTGCATGATAGGATCATGCACAATTGATGGATGGAGAAGTTATGATATGATCATGGATGGAGAAGTTATGACATGATCATGGATGGAGAAGTTAAGCTATGAACAAACAAAGAATTGTGTGGACCTTATCTTCTCGTAGATTAGTACACTAAGTGGCTGGAAGCTCGTGCTCCTAGAAATAATAAATCTTGTTGCCAAATTTCTTAATGAAATGATAATGAGTAGATTTGGGTGTCCCATTAAATTATTCAGGGACAAGGAGGTCATCTCCTTAATGAAGTGATGATCCATCATTTGGTTCATATGCTGGAGTAGAGATCAAGGTAGCAACAAACACATAGATGTAGCAGCAAGGAGAGAGAAATAGAATCAAAGTGGATTGATAAGAATGAGTAAAGTACAAATGAAGTGTATTGATGAGAACAAGTAAAGTACAAGTGAAGTGACATGATAAGGTCACTTACACACACTCGTAGTGTACTGTGTACATACACTGAGGGGAAAAAACCTCCTAAAGAGGAAAAAAGTCCCCTGACCCACTATGTCCACATATCACTACCATAGAAATGGCTATAAATCCTCCCTGTAGTTGATGATGTAAACATGTAAATATACAAGGATCATGTGGCTGATCAATTCTCAACTAATAAGCCTAAAGCTTTGCGACAAAAGGCTTTGAACTTCTCTCGTGAGAGAGCCTTCATGAACACATTGTCGTGTGTAGAGACATAAGCTAGGCTAATCTCTCCTACAATTTGCCTCTCCTTGGCACTTAATATGCTTTGTGCGAGCATGAAACATTAGGTTTCTCGTAACAATAGCATGCCCCCAAAGGCGTTTGAGCCATACACACTCCATAGTCACTCTAAAACCTACCTTATACTCAGCTTCACAGCTCAAAGTGGCCATTGTCGTTGCTTCTTGCTAAGCCATAATATATATAAATCAAAGTAAAAGCCACACTAGTGGCCACTCGCATGTCATAATATCGAAAGCATGTAGCTCAATATCACCGCCCTTCTTAACATAGAATAAGTCAAAGGAATAAGTGCCCTGTAAGTATATAAATACTCGCTTGGCAACCTGCCAATTCTTACTTCTGGGACTGTGCATAAAGTGTTGGAATTAGGGTTGCAGGAATGCACATACAACTTCAAGAAGATGAGGAAGCTTGAGCACAACACAGTAGTGTATTATGAGTGCCAAAAATGAAAGATAACCAGCCCTAGAAGATAATGGGCGTATATACAATGCACGGGGGAAAAAACCTCCTAGTGAGGGAAAAAGTGCCCCGGCGGTCCTAAGTGTGTTCACACACATCACTACTATAATATGGTAACAAATCCCCCCTGGAGTGATGCGGTGAACAAGAGCTAGCACTCATGTATAGGGAAGTGTCTAGCTATGTGGACGAATCCACAAAAGGGAGTAAGCCCAAAGCTTTGCGAAAAGCTTCGAACTTCTCACGAGGCAGAGCCTTTGTGAAAAGGTCTGCAAGGTTATCCTGTGTTGGCACATAAGCCAAACTGATCTCTCCTGCAGAGAGTCTCTCCCTGACATAATGGTAGTGCACCTCAATGTGCTTCGTACGAGCATGGAACACTGGGTTCCGCGCAACTGCCAATGCGCTCTGACTGTCAGTGAAGATGGTGGTGGCAGATGGCTGCCCAACACCCAAATCAGCCATAAGGCGTCTGAGCCACACACACTCAACCGTAGCTGTGAAAGCTGCCCTGTACTCAGCTTCACAACTAGAAGTGGCCACAGTAGGCTGCTTCTTGCTCAACCATGATATGCATGAGCTTCCAAGCATGAAGCAAAAACCACTCGTGGACACGCGTGTGTCATAACAACCAGCCCAGTCAGAATCTGAAAAAACATGTAAATCTGGCGGCAATGATCCCCCCTTGGGATAAAACAACCCAAGATGCCGAGTACCACTTAAATAGCGAAAGATACGCTTCACTGCCTGCCAATGCTTAATGCCTGGGCTATGCATAAATCTGCTCACCTGTGAGACTGCAAACTGAATGTCTGGCCTCGTAATGCATACATAAATGAGGCAACCAACAGCTGTCTGATAGAGTGTGACATCAAAGTGATCTCCAGCATCATGAAGACTCAACTTCAAACCTGTCTCCATTGGAGTAGCAATAGGCTTGCAGTCTTCAAGGCCAAATCTCCGCAACAATGTTTCAATATACTTTGTCTGACACAAAGCAATACCTCCATCACACTGCTTAAATTGTATCCCCAAATAATGATGCAAATGCCCCAAATCTGACATCTCAAAAGAGGCATTCAAATCAGCCTTAAAATCAGCAATATGACTCTCATTTGGTCCTGTGAGCAGCATGTCATCGACATAGAGAGCAATGATTAGATGTACACCATCCACACGTTTAACATACAAAGTGCTTTCTGTTGGACTATTCTGAAACCCATGTGCAGTCAAATATGCATGTATTTTTTCATACCAAGCTCGTGGAGCTTGCTTTAAACCATATAAAGCCTTTTTTAACCTGCACACTTTGTTTTCCTGCCCTCTTTGAACAAAACCACGAGGCTGCGATACATACACCTCCTCATGCAAATCTCCATTTAAGAACGCAGTCTTTATGTCCAGCTGATGTACATTCCAACCATTATGAGCTGCTAATGCACAGATGCTACGAACAGTGGTCATACGACATGTGGGAGCAAAAGTCTCATCAAAATCAATGCCCTTCTCTTGAGCATAACCTTTTGCAACAAGCCTAGCCTTATGGCGATCCACTGTGCCATCAGGCTTACGCTTCAATTTGTATACCCACTTAGTGCCAATGGCCTTCTTGCCAGGGGGCAAGTCACATAAAGACCATGTACCATTCTTCATAATAGCATCGTATTCTGCTTGCATAGCAGCCATCCAATTTTCTGAACTTTGTGCCTCATCAAATGAAACAGGCTCACTTTCATCGCACATACTAGAAACAGCCAATGCATAACAATCTGACGCATAAGAGGCACCATGAGAGCCAGAACGAGTGCGACTAGACAAAGGGGCATCCAACTTGCTGTCACGCAAAGTCTGCACCAGCCATCTAGGCATATTCCTAGAGCCCTCAATCTCTTGTCTCTCATCCTCAAGTGCATCATGCACATCTGCATCAGATATAGGCTGATCTGTGCCATCATTTAAAACCTGCATAGGCTGAAAAACTGCCTCATGAGGTATTGCACTTGACTGTGCACCACTGAAAAGAGGCAACAATGTATCATAGACATCACGTGAGCTGATATCTGTCTCCTTAGTACATGAAACCAAGGGCTGAACTGCATCTTCCACAAATACAACATCACGGCTAACCAAAATGCGCTTTGTCTGTGGATGATACAAACGATAGCCTTTGCTCTCAGCACTATATCCAACAAAAATACATTTGACAGCTTTGTCATCCAATTTTCTGCGATGTTGCACAGGCACTAATGCATATGCCAGGCAACCAAAAACACGTAAATGGCCAACAGATGGCTTGCGGCCATGCCAAGCCTCATATGGAGTGACAACCTGTAATGCTTTGGTGGGACACCTGTTTAGTACATAAGTGGCACACATGACAGCCTCAAGCCAAAAACCATGTGGTAGACTTTGACTCTTAACCATACATCTTGCCATTTCCATGAGAGACCTGTTTTTTCTCTCAGCCACACCATTTTGCTGTGGTGTATACGGCACTGTACATTGGTGTTTTATCCCACGCTCAGCCAGAAATGCATTAAATTCTGAAGACATATACTCCCCCCCTCGATCTGAACGGAGGGTGCCCATCTTACTTTCTGACACATTTTTAGCCATAACCAAAAACTGTTTGAAGCACAAAAACACTTCGGACTTTGCCTTCAAAGGATATACCCATGCATGCCTGGTAAAATCATCAATGAAAGTCACGAAGTAAAGGTAGTTTCCAAATGATGGAGTTTGCATGGGACCACAAACATCACTGTGAACAAGCTACAATCTGCGTTCAGCTCTCACTGATCCATCTTTGGGAAAGGAAGCACGCTGCATTTTACCCAATATGCAGCCCTCACAAACATGCTTGACAGGTGCCTCAAGCTTAGGCAAAGAAGACACCATTTCAGATTTCTGCAGGCGCAGCAAACTTGCAAAATTCAGATGACCAAAACGTGCATGCCACAGTTTTGCATCTGAAATAGCCTGCGTATCCATAATAGCACATGCTGAATCCTCTACACATTTGCCATCCATATTGAGCTTATACAGCCCTCGACATAGTGAACCAGATGCTACAATGATGTCACCACAAGAGAGATCATGAACAGTACATCTGTCATCCACAAATTTTACAACCAAACCTGTTTTGGCAAATGCGGAGACTGACAGCAGATTCTTTTTGATCCCTGGCACATACAATGCATCAAAAAGTGTAAAGGTGTTGCCATTTGCAACATTCAGCACAATCTGTCCAACTCCTTTAACGGGATAAGAGGAGTTATTGGCACAAGTGACAGTATTCCCTGTGGGAGCAGACTCAAGGAAAGTGAATAAACTGCGCTGCGAGGTGATATGCTTAGTGGCACCACTGTCAAAGTACCATACATCTGAATCTACTGCAGACATACATGTGTCATGTAAAGATGGGTCATAACTGCACTGCGCATTGAATGCCCATTCTGTATCTAGCACAACATTAGCAGATTCATTGTTAGAAGGAGAGGCATCTGCAACAGCCATACCAGCCTCTTTCTTCTTAGCCTCTTTCGCAGCCAGCTTAGGACACGCTTTGATGACATGATCATTTCCCTTACAGTACTTGCAAAATGTCTTCTGTTTGTCACCCTTCTTCTCATCTTTGTCTTCCTTCTTTGGTTGCGCAGCATTTGCAGATTTCTGCTTACTAGAAGAAAAGCCAGCTTTACCTTTCCCGCTTCTCTGACTAGCAACGAAAGCTTGATCTGCGACACGCATAATATTCCTGTTTTGCCTTGACTGGTCTTCTTGCAGCAAAACAGAAACTAACTCCTCAAATGATAAGGCATTGGGATTGCCTTTCATCATCAAGCGAAGAGTGGAAGCAAAACCCTGATAAGAATCTGGTAGACCATTCAAAACAGTCTGCACAAGTGAACTGTCTGACAGGATTTCATCTGCAGAAATGAGCTGCTCTTTGAAATCCTTGATCTTTGTCAAAAAGCTATCCATAGAATCACCTTCGTTCATATGCTCATTCTCCAACTGTTTTCGGAGATAAGCAACACGAGCCTCATTTCTTGCCTGATACAATGTGGCAAGTACATCCCAAGCATCCTTAGAAGTCCTGCAGGAGCGAATATGTGGGATAATGGTACGTTTGACAGACAGCGCAATCAAGGCATGAGCCTGCGCATCTCTACCTGTTACCATATTATAGTAGTGATGTGTGTGAACACACTTAGGACCGCCGGGGCACTTTTTCCCTCGTTAGGAGGTTTTTTCCCCCGTGCATTGTATATACGCCCATTATCTTCTAGGGCTTGTTATCTTTCCTTTTTGGCACTCATAATACACTACTGTGTTGTGCTCAAGCTTCCTCATCTTCTTGAAGTTGTGTGTGCATTCCTGCAACCCTAATTCCAACAATTGGTATCAGAGCAGGCTTCCTCCTCCCGGGCAGCATCACCGGCACCTGCCGCTTCATCTCCTCCGATTGCGACGAGGTTTTACGAGCATCTGCAGGTTAGTATATGCCGTGGGAGAGCCCGTAGGGCATGGTCGCTTCAGAATTTTGATCTGAAGTCATTTCGCCCTCCGTTTTTGCATTCCAAGTACTGCGCAGGCAAAATCGTCCTACTGTGCAGATTTTCTGTCAAGATTAAAATCTGCAGGACAGGTGCCCATTCGTCTGTTTTGGGCTGTGCTGCATAGCACAGGTCGATTATATACAGGTTTACCTCTTACAGACAGCATTTACATCTAGTAGTACAGTCATTGGCCATGGCTGACAACAATGATGTGTTCCGCATGTTGGCTGCTGAGGATAAGTTGGATGGCACCAACTATCCATTGTGGGCATATATGATGCGACATGTATTGGTAGCAAAGGGGTTATGGAACATTGTGCAGGGTATTGATGCACGTCCTATTGTGGCTGGGAATGCTGCAAACACATCAGAAACAGGTGCTGTTGATGATGGTGCAGGCACAAGTGCTGTAGCAGCTGTTCGAGAACCACCACTTTCAGCAGAGCAGATTCGTTGGGATGGTAGAGATGCGCAGGCTCATGCCTTGATTGCGCTGTCTGTCAAACGTACCATTATCCCACATATTCGCTCCTGCAGGACTTCTAAGGATGCTTGGGATGTACTTGCCACATTGTATCAGGCAAGAAATGAGGCTCGTGTTGCTTATCTCCGAAAACAGTTGGAGAGTGAGCATATGAACGAAGGTGATTCTATGGATAGCTTTTTGACAAAGATCAAGGATTTCAAAGAGCAGCTCATTTCTGCAGATGAAATCCTGTCAGACAGTTCACTTGTGCAGACTGTTTTGAATGGTCTACCAGATTCTTATCAGGGTTTTGCTTCCACTCTTCGCTTGATGATGAAAGGCAATCCCAATGCCTTATCATTTGAGGAGTTAGTTTCTGTTTTGCTGCAAGAAGACCAGTCAAGGCAAAACAGGAATATTATGCGTGTCGCAGATCAAGCTTTCGTTGCTAGTCAGAGAAGCGGGAAAGGTAAAGCTGGCTTTTCTTCTAGTAAGCAGAAATCTGCAAATGCTGCGCAACCAAAGAAGGAAGACAAAGATGAGAAGAAGGGTGACAAACAGAAGACATTTTGCAAGTACTGTAAGGGAAATGATCATGTCATCAAAGCGTGTCCTAAGCTGGCTGCGAAAGAGGCTAAGAAGAAAGAGGCTGGTATGGCTGTTGCAGATGCCTCTCCTTCTAACAATGAATCTGCTAATGTTGTGCTAGATACAGAATGGGCATTCAATGCGCAGTGCAGTTATGACCCATCTTTGCATGACACATGTATGTCTGCAGTGGATTCAGATGTATGGTACTTTGACAGTGGTGCCACTAAGCATATCACCTCGCAGCGCAGTTTATTCACTTTCCTTGAGTCTGCTCCCACAGGGAATACTGTCACTTGTGCCAATAATTCCTCTTATCCCGTTGAAGGAGTTGGACAGATTGTGCTGAATGTTGCAAATGGCAACACCTTTACACTTTTTGATGCATTGTATGTGCCAGGGATCAAAAAGAATCTGCTGTCAGTCTCCGCATTTGCCAAAACAGGTTTGGTTGTAAAATTTGTGGATGACAGATGTACTGTTCATGATCTCTCTTGTGGTGACATCATTGTAGCATCTGGTTCACTATGTCGAGGGCTGTATAAGCTCAATATGGATGGCAAATGTGTAGAGGATTCAGCATGTGCTATTATGGATACGCAGGCTATTTCAAATGCAAAACTGTGGCATGCACGTTTTGGTCATCTGAATTTTGCAAGTTTGCTGCGCCTGCAGAAATCTGAAATGGTGTCTTCTTTGCCTAAGCTTGAGGCACCTGTCAAGCATGTTTGTGAGGGCTGCATATTGGGTAAAATGCAGCGTGCTTCCTTTCCCAAAGATGGATCAGTGAGAGCTGAACGCAGATTGCAGCTTGTTCACAGTGATGTTTGTGGTCCCATGCAAACTCCATCATTTGGAAACTACCTTTACTTCGTGACTTTCATTGATGATTTTACCAGGCATGCATGGGTATATCCTTTGAAGGCAAAGTCCGAAGTGTTTTTGTGCTTCAAACAGTTTTTGGTTATGGCTGAAAATGTGTCAGAAAGTAAGATGGGCACCCTCCGTTCAGATCGAGGGGGGGAGTATATGTCTTCAGAATTTAATGCATTTCTGGCTGAGCGTGGGATAAAACACCAATGTACAGTGCCGTATACACCACAGCAAAATGGTGTGGCTGAGAGAAAAAACAGGTCTCTCATGGAAATGGCAAGATGTATGGTTAAGAGTCAAAGTCTACCACATGGTTTTTGGCTTGAGGCTGTCATGTGTGCCACTTATGTACTAAACAGGTGTCCCACCAAAGCATTACAGGTTGTCACTCCATATGAGGCTTGGCATAGCCGCAAGCCATCTGTTGGCCATTTACGTGTTTTTGGTTGCCTGGCATATGCATTAGTGCCTGTGCAACATCGCAGAAAATTGGATGACAAAGCTGTCAAATGTATTTTTGTTGGATATAGTGCTGAGAGCAAAGGCTATCGTTTGTATCATCCACAGACAAAGCGCATTTTGGTTAGCCGTGATGTTGTATTTGTGGAAGATGCAGTTCAGCCCTTGGTTTCATGTACTAAGGAGACAGATATCAGCTCACGTGATGTCTATGATACATTGTTGCCTCTTTTCAGTGGTGCACAGTCAAGTGCAATACCTCATGAGGCAGTTTTTCAGCCTATGCAGGTTTTAAATGATGGCACAGATCAGCCTATATCTGATGCAGATGTGCATGATGCACTTGAGGATGAGAGACAAGAGATTGAGGGCTCTAGGAATATGCCTAGATGGCTGGTGCAGACTTTGCGTGACAGCAAGTTGGATGCCCCTTTGTCTAGTCGCACTCGTTCTGGCTCTCATGATGCCTCTTATGCGTCAGATTGTTATGCATTGGCTGTTTCTAGTATGTGCGATGAAAGTGAGCCTGTTTCATTTGATGAGGCACAAAGTTCAGAAAATTGGATGGCTGCTATGCAAGCAGAATACGATGCTATTATGAAGAATGGTACATGGTCTTTATGTGACTTGCCCCCTGGCAAGAAGGCCATTGGCACTAAGTGGGTATACAAATTGAAGCGTAAGCCTGATGGCACAGTGGATCGCCATAAGGCTAGGCTTGTTGCAAAAGGTTATGCTCAAGAGAAGGGCATTGATTTTGATGAGACTTTTGCTCCCACATGTCGTATGACCACTGTTCGTAGCATCTGTGCATTAGCAGCTCATAATGGTTGGAATGTACATCAGCTGGACATAAAGACTGCGTTCTTAAATGGAGATTTGCATGAGGAGGTGTATGTATCGCAGCCTCGTGGTTTTGTTCAAAGAGGGCAGGAAAACAAAGTGTGCAGGTTAAAAAAGGCTTTATATGGTTTAAAGCAAGCTCCACGAGCTTGGTATGAAAAAATACATGCATATTTGACTGCACATGGGTTTCAGAATAGTCCAACAGAAAGCACTTTGTATGCTAAACGTGTGGATGGTGTACATCTAATCATTGCTCTCTATGTCGATGACATGCTGCTCACAGGACCAAATGAGAGTCATATTGCTGATTTTAAGGCTGATTTGAATGCCTCTTTTGAGATGTCAGATTTGGGGCATTTGCATCATTATTTGGGGATACAATTTAAGCAGTGTGATGGAGGTATTGCTTTGTGTCAAACAAAGTATATTGAAACATTGTTGCGGAGATTTGGCCTTGAAGACTGCAAGCCTATTGCTACTCCAATGGAGACAGGTTTGAAGTTGAGTCTTCATGATGCTGGAGATCACTTTGATGTCACACTCTATCAGACAGCTGTTGGTTGCCTCATTTATGTATGCATTACGAGGCCAGACATTCAGTTTGCAGTCTCACAGGTGAGCAGATTTATGCATAGCCCAGGCATTAAGCATTGGCAGGCCGTGAAGCGTATCTTTCGCTATTTGAGTGGTACTCGGCATCTTGGGTTGTTTTATCCCAAGGGGGGATCATTGCCGCCAGATTTACATGCTTTTTCAGATTCTGACTGGGCTGGTTGTTATGACACACGCGTGTCCACGAGTGGTTTTTGCTTCATGCTTGGAAGCTCATGCATATCATGGTTGAGCAAGAAGCAGCCTACTGTGGCCACTTCTAGTTGTGAAGCTGAGTACAGGGCAGCTTTCACAGCTACGGTTGAGTGTGTGTGGCTCAGACGCCTTATGGCTGATTTGGGTGTTGGGCAGCCATCTGCCACCACCATCTTCACTGACAGTCAGAGCGCATTGGCAGTTGCGCGGAACCCAGTGTTCCATGCTCGTACGAAGCACATTGAGGTGCACTACCATTATGTCAGGGAGAGACTCTCTGCAGGAGAGATCAGTTTGGCTTATGTGCCAACACAGGATAACCTTGCAGACCTTTTCACAAAGGCTCTGCCTCGTGAGAAGTTCGAAGCTTTTCGCAAAGCTTTGGGCTTACTCCCTTTTGTGGATTCGTCCACATAGCTAGACACTTCCCTATACATGAGTGCTAGCTCTTGTTCACCGCATCACTCCAGGGGGGATTTGTTACCATATTATAGTAGTGATGTGTGTGAACACACTTAGGACCGCCGGGGCACTTTTTCCCTCGTTAGGAGGTTTTTTCCCCCGTGCATTGTATATACGCCCATTATCTTCTAGGGCTTGTTATCTTTCCTTTTTGGCACTCATAATACACTACTGTGTTGTGCTCAAGCTTCCTCATCTTCTTGAAGTTGTGTGTGCATTCCTGCAACCCTAATTCCAACACTACCATCCCAACGAATCTGCTCTGCTGAAAGTGGTGGTTCTCGAACAGCTGCTACAGCACTTGTGCCTGCACCATCATCAACAGTACCTGTTTCTGATGTGTTTGCAGCATTCCCAGCCACAATAGGACGTGCATCAATACCCTGCACAATATTCCATAACCCCTTTGCTACCAATACATGTCGCATCATATATGCCCACAATGGATAGTTGGTGCCATCCAACTTATCCTCAGCAGCCAACATGCGGAATACATCATTGTTGTCAGCCATGGCCAATGACTGTACTACTAGATGTAAATGCTGTCTGCAAGAGGTAAACCTGTATAAAATCGACCTGTGCTATATAGCACAGCCCAAAACAGACGAATGGGCACCTGTCCTGCAGATTTTAATCTTGACAGAAAATCTGCACAGTAGGACGATTTTGCCTGCGCAGTACTTGGAATGCAAAAACGGAGGGCGAAATGACTTCAGATCAAAATTCTGAAGCGACCAAGCCCTACGGGCTCTCCCACGGCATATACTAACCTGCAGACGCTCGTGAAACCTCGTTGCAATCGGAGGAGATGAAGCGGCAGGTGCCAGTGATGCTGCCCGGGAGGAGGAAGCCTGCTCTGATACCAATTGTTGGAATTAGGGTTGCAGGAATGCACATACAACTTCAAGAAGATGAGGAAGCTTGAGCACAACACAGTAGTGTATTATGAGTGCCAAAAATGAAAGATAACCAGCCCTAGAAGATAATGGGCGTATATACAATGCACGGGGGAAAAAACCTCCTAGTGAGGGAAAAAGTGCCCCGGCGGTCCTAAGTGTGTTCACACACATCACTACTATAATATGGTAACATAAAGCTGCTCAACTAGGAGACCCCAAGTTAAATGTCTAGCCTCGTATTACATAGATAAGGCATCTAACATCCTGCTGATAAAGTGATGTATCAAATGGTCCACGAGCATCCTCAAGACTAAGACTAGCACCTGCTCTACTAGTGTAGCAACTAGCTTATAGTCTTCAAGACCCAACCGTGTAAGTAGCCTCTATATGTACTTTGATTGTAATATCATAATCCATCATCGCACTACATAAACATAATAATGTAATAAGTCCAAATCTGTCATCTCAAATGAAACATGTAATTTAACCTTGATCTATGGGGGGCTGAAATTTGAGCCGACTTTCAACCGATATGGGTTTATTTGCAACACCTTGTTGAGCATTCATTTGCTCCAAATATGGTAATTAAGACATTGTACAAAGATAGGAGTGTATTAAAGATGTCTTGTGAGTATACATTTTGTTGTTTTTTTCATAAAAGCATGGGTTAAACCGAGTTCTCAAACAAAGTTAACATCTCTACTCACCAAAATTAGCGGATGGTAGAGTCTATACCCTTTTCTTTTTGAGCTGTATCCCATAAAAATGTATCCCTTTGCTTTTTGAGTCTATACCCTTTGCTTTTTGAGTTGTATCCCACAAAAATGTATCCCTTTGCTTTTTGAGTCTATACCCTTTACTTTTTGAGCTATATCCCACAAAAATGTATTTTACCACCTTATCATGTGGCTTATTGTGTTTTTGCTCAAGCATAATAGTATAAGAAAGACAACCAAAGACATGAAAATGAGCCACAAAGGGCTTCTTGCCATTCCAAGGTTCACAAGGAATAACTGTTTACAAGGCCTTGGTGGGGCATCTATTTCACACATAAGTGGCACACATAACCACCTCCAACTAAATAACATAAGGCATATCTTGACCTTTAACTATGCAGCGTACCATCTCCATGAGAGATATGTGCCACACCACTTTTTAAGTGATGTGTGTAAGGCATTGTGGATTGATGTTTTATGACTCTTTCAGCATATATACATGAAATGCCTTTGACATATACTCCCCTCCTCAATCTTTACGAAGGGTGCCAATTTTATATTTAAACAACATGTTTTAGCCAAAGTGTCTAATGCAGGTAAAAACCTATGACTTTGCTTTCAACAAATACACACCCAAGTGTGCATAGAGTAGTCATCAATAAAAGTCACAAAGTAGAGATATCCCCGGATCAATAGTATCCTCATATGACCATATACATAACTATGTATAAGCTATAATTTTGGAAGATCCCTAATTAATCCATCTTTCAGGAATGATGCATGTTACATCTTGCCCAAAATTCACCCCTCACATACATGTTTGATAGGGGGCTTAAGCTTTGGCAACTATGACACCATCTCTTGCCTTTTAAGGTGCAAAAAACTATGCATGGCATGTAGGGTTTGGAGAAGACGGATGCACGTTAGTCTATTCTAAATGCTCGGCTGAAAAGTTTGAAACTTCCATTACGGTGGGGCGATGCACACTAGGGATTCAGGGATCATCCTTCAGGCTAAAAAAAAGAGGTGTGCATCTGTTTATCACTAATGCATGTTATTTTCATTCATGCTCTCCTTGTTTCAGCAACATGAGCCCTCATACACTACCAGGTTGTCATCTCGGAGAGGGTGATCACAAAAATGGCATCTAAAAGAGTCTTGTCTCATTGGGTACCTTCGTTTGTTGAGCTTCCCATGCTAAGGCGATACTGTCACACAAAGCATGATTTTCGTATTGAGCATGGGCTTAGCTTGGAGAAGGGACCAACCCAAGGCAATTGACGGATGCAGATGTACCAGTAAAACATTGGCTATCAATATTCCAGGTTCCTAGGGACAGGAAAAACTGTGAAGTGCAGGGATTTAAAGCCTCACTTCTATACACAAATGATGACCGTGCATTAGAAGGTGTACCACCAAGAGCCCATCAATCATGAGCTTTCCATTGCCTTCGCTCGCGGTTTTGTTTATGAGAATAGCACAACAGCCCTTACTACTACTGGGGCAAAGGAAAGTATAGGGTTGCATGGGCTAAGTTTGCAGAGTCTATTAATACAAATGTTAAAGCACATGGGAAGCTGGATAAAAAAATCCAATGGGTTACTCATAACATTGACTCTAAACAACCCAGCACTGACAATAAGCCTACCCAAATCGCACAAGAGACTACTCAATTTGTGTACACCTCAGAAGATCTGAGTAAGTTGTTGCCTTAGTTTAGCAAAGCAAGAGGAGGGTAGAGGATGTGAAGGCAAACTTTGAACACATAGCTATTGAATTGGAACAAGCAAAGAATAGGCTTCATCGCAATGCAGGTGTCATGGAAGCTATCAAGAAGTTTAATTCTAAGTTGGCTACGTTGGAAAGCTGAATTGCAAACTACAAATGCTAGGTAGCCCTTTTTGTTTCTATGGCTTCAATCATCGGAGGACCGTCGAGAGTACACGGCATGCATGGAGCATGCATTGTACTACGACAAAGAGTCGATAGAGCGGTCATGGAGAAGATCATTGGGTACAATGAGATGGGCAACCAAAGACGAAGGGAACGAAATGCATGATTATCAACATGGTTTTTTTTTCGAATGCTTGTAGCATGAGCATGAGCATGAGCATGAGGCTGGCCACCTCTTGTCTTAGTTGTATGGCTAGTTGGAAATATGTACAATGGACTTGTTATTAGACCACTACTCAGCTTGTACATTGGGTTTGCTTTGGTGAATGATAACATATACTTTTTTGAATGCTTGTAGCATGAGCATGAGGCTGGCCACCTCTTGTCTTAATTGTATGGCTAGTTGGAAATATGAATAATGGACTTGTATTAGACCACTACTCGGCTTGTACACTAGGTTTGCTTTGGTGAATGATAACATGTACTTTGGAGTTGTATTATTAATCAAGTTGTAAATTGGATTTCTTTTGGTCAGCTTGTGAACTAGAAAGTGTACTAGTAATAGGGTACTAAGATGTTAGTACAAGTGTATTTCACTCATAGGACACTAATTAGACTACTTATAAGGTACTATTAGACTACTAATAGGGTACCAATATGCTATTACTAGTGTGCTTCACTCTTTGGGTACTAACAGAGTACTAATAGGGTACTAATAGGCTAGTACTCATTGGGTACTAACAGAGTACTAATAGCCAAAACCTATAAAAAATAGGTATTCTACTATTAGACTACTCATTGGGTACTAACAGAGTACTAATAGGGTACTAATAGGCTAGTACTCATTGGGTACTAACAGAGTACTAATAGCCAAAACCTATAAAAAATAGGCATTCTACTATTAGACTACTCATAGTGTACTAACAAACTACTAATAGGGTACTAATATGCTATTACTAGTGTGCTTCACTCATTGGGTACTAGCAGAGTACTAACATAGTACTAATAGGGTACTAACATGCTAGTACTCATTGGGTACTAACAAAGTACTAATAGACAAAACCTAGTAAAAATAGGCATTTTACTATTAGACTACTTATAGGATACTAACAAACTACTATAATAGGGTACTAATATGCTATTACTAGTGTGCTTCACTCATTGGGTACTAATAGATTACTAATAGAGTACTAATAGGGTACTAGCTGCCTAGTACTCATTGGGTACTAACAAAGTACTAATAGACAAAACCTAGTAAAAATAGGCATTTTACTATCAGACTACTAATAGTCTATTCTTAGGGTAATAATAGGTCAGTATTAGGTAAATATTGATGCTAGACTACTGATAGGGTACTAACACATTTCTATAAAGGGACCTACTACTAATAGGGTGCTAGTAGGATACTACTAGTCTATTACATAAGGTCAATATTAGGGTAGAATAGACATATACTAATAATAGACTACTATAAGGGTTTAATAGAATTCTATAAGTAAGCAAATTAGACAATTAGACTAGTAAAGTGATTTTTATTAGACGACATAATGTACGTAATGCACCACAGTAATAGTCGAATACACTCATGAACTATTCATGAGTGATAGTCAAGTGCACTCATGAACTATTCATGAGTGTACGTGTGTGTGGTGGAGAGATTCACAATTGCATACGAGACAGTAGAGAATAGAAGACAGACAGGAAGAGAGCATAATAATCAAAATTGGAATCTTGAATATTTCTTAAACTCAATCAAAATAATGTAGGTTTCTTACATGCCAACAAGTGGCATGTTATTGTATATTGATTTGTACACTACATATGAAACTGAAAAAACCTTCCTTTCATCATTAACTGATTCCATTTGAACCATTGGAAACTTGATGGCCCTGATAAGGTGTGCGTAAGTCAAAACTTCAGATTGGTCACATCAAGAAGGCGAAAAGTACGAACATCAGGTCGCTTGTAGTATATACCCTTAACTACATAACAGTCCTTGTCAATGATGTTTTTCCATCCATCATATAATATACTAACTGCCTTAAACTTTGCAGTAGTACACTTTATGATGTAAAACTCCACACCCTCAGAATTCCCAACCTCTGTATTAACAGCAAAATTATCCCCACTGCTTATTGCATCACTGAGAATCTCATGATGTCCTTCATAGGTGGCATCATCAAAGATGTCATCATTCATGTGCACACCTGGTGCTATGGGCTCGATGATATGATATTCCCATTATTGCACATATTCTTTGTTACATCATCTTTTCCATGCACCATGCATGAAAGCACTACAAAAACATGATAAATTTTATGCTCTAATGCTCATGTTGTTAATCATTAAAAACCCATTAACACAATGTATAGAATGTGTTTTATCAACAGGCTGGTAGTCCCACAAAACTGATCTGTCAATCTCTGTATCCTTCACCTCCCAAAATAATCTAGCCACAGATATTTCCTTTAATGGGTAGGAAGCTTGAGCTGCATTTGACGA
The DNA here is from genome assembly GCF_041138505.1 of Cibotium barometz. Classification (NCBI taxonomy): domain Eukaryota; kingdom Viridiplantae; phylum Streptophyta; class Polypodiopsida; order Cyatheales; family Cibotiaceae; genus Cibotium; species Cibotium barometz. The sequence goes on from NC_141086.1 coordinate 4,477,210, forward strand.
ATTCAATTAAAGAAAGTTGACCACGTCAGCAGTACACTATAGTCGTACAACATCCACTTTCAATTGTTCATGTGTGAGGGCTCTCTTCACAACAGCCCCTGCTCTATCATGCTCACCCTTACCATGTCTCGAGCCAAAAAAAATTCCACATCATCTTCAAGCCGGTCAAACCAGGATATATGCCAACAAAATAAAATGGTCTCTTTGCCTTGAATTGGGATGCTGCGCAATGGTCTGACCAAACATAGTGCTCTCGTAACAATACCCCCCCTGTTTCTCCAGCCACGTATAATGAAGCATAAAACAATGTTGCACAAATAGAGTATTATGCTTCATATCATTAGAGATGAAGAAATGGAAAGTTCTTTGAATCTCACCCCCAATTCGAATGTACGTTATGTGCACAAAAATAGTTACTTGCTTTGAATACCAATGCATAGACTGAATCTCGTTTTGCTCTTGAAATGGCTAGTTCTTAGCAAAGTAAACAATAGACACAACAACATCAGATGGAAAGTAGGGAGTGTTGAAATTATCAATGCCAAATTGATGGGGCTAAGAGGTAAGTTGGTCAAAAATGGTTGGAGAGATTGTGAACACCCAATTTTACATTGAGGAGGGGTGTTGAAATGTATAACGTAAAATGAATGGGTTATTTGGCTGACTATGTGGGAAAGCACCCCAAAGGTGCAAGATATTGTGGAAAGATAAGAATGCCACATATGATATTGTATGATGTGTGAGTGTTGACCAAAAGAGTAGAAAAGAGTGTGCCACATGGATGCACACATGTAAAGTGAGATTAGGGCTATCTATATTAGAAGCGTCACATTGTATGGTTGGTGATATGCAATAGAATTGATTGTTGAGTATGCACTCTCTCTCTATGTCTCTTATGGAGTTCTTGGTGTGGTTCAACCCACTTTAGTGTTTATGCTTAATCTATTGCTAATCACCATGTCAACCCCATAGTAGGATTCTCAACACAGACTTGAAAGAAAAGTGAGACACAACAAAGACTACATAAGAAAAATGTAAGTTAAGTTTGTAGCTCTAGATCTTTTAAAGTGGTTGTGTTTTTATAGGAAGCAGCAGAGCACAAAACGCCAAAAATTAGCAAAGCACAAGAAAAAGTGTTTAGAGAAGAAGGAGAAATAGTTAGGCCTTGTCATTGATGGAATGGATCAAAAGAAAACCATGTTGCCTCATTTTATGCGTCCTCATAAGAATCTCAAGGAGGCAAATTTTATCCAACTCCGTGTTGTAGGAGCCTTAGTTTTCAATGGTGTCATGTCATCAAGGATCTTTGTTAGTTTTCCTAACATTAATACAATCCTAATTTGACAATCACCATCATTCAAAACATCATCGAAGAATCGCAAGGTGAACTACCACTTGTTCTCTACTTACAACTGGGGATAACACTAGTAGAGAAAACAAAAACCAAGTTCTCCTTGCATACTCGAATATGCTGGTACAAGAAAGAAAGTCAAGCTTGGGTTTTTGTTGGTTGGGACATACACATGACCAGATTGACCAAATGTTTAGTAGGTTCTTGATCAAATTGGTAAAGAAAAGTGCATTAGACCTTCCACAGATCTGCACCTTGCTAGAGGATGCATATGTTTCCAAGCCCTCCATCAAAACCATGGAAGAAACATATGATTTTAGATGCTTTGCAACTAGCGAGGCCACTAACATGCCATCATTTTTATAGCTCAATGATCATAGTTTTTAACATCAATTTAGAATCAAGCAAGGGGAGGAACATACTCTCATGTGGTCCAAAAAATACTCTTTTGAAGATTGGTTGTGCTAGTTGAGGACATTAATAAGTGTCATGTAACAGCACTATAAATGTTGTATATTATGATATATTGGCCAACCAAGGCTTTAGTAATTTTTGGGCGCCCAAGTCTAAATAAGGGCCAATTGTATACAAGGAAATTTCTCATAATGGAAAGACACAATCCCCCTTTGTACTATGAGAGCTCTTGTCTTGTGTGTGTGTGTGTGTGTGTGTGTGTGTGAGAGAGAGAGAGAGAGAGAGAGAGAGAGAGAGAGAGAGAGTACTCTAGTGCATGTGCCTCTTCTATGGGGAGAATGAGAGGACGATTGACTTGCATTGTGGTGTGAGTGACTCTGTTGGTGGCAGAGTGGAGGTGGAGATTGGAGGATTAGAGCTTCTACAAGATAGCCTTAAGGGACATGAGCTCGGAACTTGGTAAGTACCCTACGACGATTGTTGCATGCTGCTTGTTCCATTGGTGAATGTGTGGAGTTCTCTTGGGAGGTGCAATGGGCCATAACATTTTTGGCACCGCTGTGCCAGGGAAACCACCATTGTTTCTTCCATCTTCCTAGAGTTCTAGCTCCCACTATGTAAGTTTGATTGTTGCCTTTGCATTCTGGAAGTGCATTTTGAATTAGTGTGTCAAGGTTTGTGTGGAAGTGAAGGAACTAGATTAGTTGTGAAATTTTGTGTGTTGAAGTGTGTGAGTACGTAATGCTTGGAGGAAATCAACATTTGGGTTTTCTTCTGATTTTGTTGTTTTTATCACCAAATTTTGCTATCGTGAGTTAGCACCATGAGAAGCATCAATTGAATAGAGATTTGGTCATAGGAATGATCATTCTTTGGGGGAGAGAGAGATAAACATAAAAAGCATCGCATAAATGTAAACTTTTCTTAATTATTCATTATAACTCTTAAGAAAAGCTTGATTTGCATTATAAACACATAATTTAGAAACTCCTCAAGCTTGAGAGGGGTTGTAAGGTGAAAACATTGAGAATAGCAGAGAAAAACCATAAAATTACACTTTACCTCTTGTTTTTTTTGCTTGCTTCTCTATCTTAGAAGAAGCCCCCAACCAATCAATTGGTTAGTGTGTTGAAAGGAAAGCTCCAAGGATGGTTGAAGAGAGAGAGAGGCTCCACTCTCTCCAAAAGTAGAGGATTTTTAAGGGATAGTAAAAAATATCATTATTTTAATGTAATACTGGCATGGTATAGTTCATAGATTTTTTTCCAAAAGACTAAGGATCTATTTATAGGTGAGGGAGGCCTCTAACCAAGTCCAACTAGGTTCTAAAATTTTTCAAGTTCAGTTTGGCTTAATTTGGACAAGATTTGGACCTAGTTTGGCTCCCTTTTAATTTGGTTTGATCCAAGAGAGAGGAGAGATAAAAATATCACAATTTTATTGAATTAAAACACTACATGTGTGAAATAGGTACCTCCTTGAAGTCCCCCCTTCTCCTTACCAAGGTGTCAAAAGTGTATCATTATACCAAAATATCTCATTCTTTTAGTAATATCTCATAGTTTTTAACTAATAACCTTGTACTTAGTCAACTCTTCATCTTATGTGGGCATTTACTCATTTTTGGGTATTTTCTTTTATTCATTGGATTTATCTCCTCCACTTGTATTAATCTTACTGGTCCATAAGAACCTTAATTGGACCATAATCTAAAATTTTCAGAAAATCTTGACCCTTAGGCTTAGGTCCTTTATACATATTTTCAATTAATTCCAAATGCACATTGGAAAGTTCTTTCTGAATTTCTATTTCAAGGGAAACCATTTTAGACACTAGGAGGATTTTTATATCCAAAAGTATCTCAACTTTGGATTACCTCTCTCTAGATATTTTTCTCTCCAGGCCAAAACATGATCTTTCTTCTATTTCAGAGAGAGGAATAATTACAAGATCAGAAGGGGAGGGAGGATCTTACATTCTAGCTTGAAATTACACGGCGTGAAACACAAGCTGTTATGACGTGAAGTACATCTCACGACGTGAGACCAGTTCACGAGCATGAAACCCATTTCACGACTTCAAACATCAGTTTGACAGATAATCGAGCATAAAAGTTGGGGTAGTGAGTTGGCTTGCTGAACTATTTTCTCATACACTTGAGGTTAAAAAAACTTATTGGAGATGACCCTACCCCTAACGATAGTGAATCTAAACCAGGATCTTCCCCTACTAAAAAAGTGTTGATTCAGGTCACTCAGTGAACACTCAATTGAGTCTTACAGCTTGGAGAAATCTAACCACTACAGAAACCAGGGCGAAGAATCCATGGAAGAAGGTCTAAGGTTCTCCAGACATAGAGACGAAGGGAAACCCCCTTCTCCTATGAAGTCCAGTGGAATATTTGATATAGCTAGGGGATTCTTTGGTCTCCAACCCGGCATAGAAGATGAATCTCAATCTGCGAACAAGGGTTCGTCAACGAGCACGGGACACGGTCCAAAACTGAACTTAACAACACCTACACCCCTAACGTCTGGCCGCCCCATGAACACTAACACCTTGAGACTCCCAGGGCTAGGCGAGATAAGGAAAATACTGTCAAGATGGGTCAAATCTTCTCCCCACATCTAAGGAATTGGAGGTTGACATTAAGATGGCTGAAGCAAAGTGGTCAATTGCGACTTCTGAGCTTAAAAAGGCAAGAGCTTGATATGCATAGAATGGTGGCGAAATGGAGGGAAAGTAATAGTTTGCTTCTGTTATGGGCCACGTGGCAAGGAAGCAGAAACATCTAGAGATGCCACAGATAACATAGGGGTTGGGATTACAGAAGTAGAGATACTAGCCCTAGAACCCATAAATGAGGAACCCAAGGTTGAGGAAGACCTCAAAATACAAGAAGAAGAGGACAATCAACCTAGGGCATCCACAAGAGAAGAGGATAGGCTCTACACAAGGGAGGAGATAAATGAGATGATCAATAATCCCTCATTCTTATATAGAGCATGGAACTCTTGATTCAACAATGGCGGCAGGCTAAGGCCATTAATGAAGAGCCAGGTGATATGAAATTTCCCGGACCCAACCATAGACCCAAATTGGATAGAAGGACCTACGTGGGTAGAGGACGAGGTAGGGGGGGATTACTTAAAGGCTAATAGTGGATCCCCACGCAGATCTAAATATGGCCACAAGGGAGGATTTGTTGAATATGGCTGTAGAAATGGGCAGAGGCATGGTTAGGGAACTGGGCACTGCCCTTGAATCCAAATCATCTGATGAAACCACACATCATTTCAAAAATCATGCAAAAGTTCTCAAGGGATGGGGACCCAATCCAACACCTAGAGATCTTTGGGTCAACGTGTGAAACCTGTGGGCCAGTGAACGATGTGACCATGATACATGCCTTTTATCTAACTCTAGACAGGAAGGCCCACTAGTGGTATCAAACCTTAAAGCCTGGGGACAAAGTCAATTTCACTCAGCTTAAGAATGTGTTCATACCAAGCTTCGCTCTCGAAGTGGTGATAGATGGAGTCATGTGGCTTAGCTCCATAACATCAAGTAGAAAAAAAATGAATCCATGAGGGATTATGTTTCTCAACTCAAGCACCTAAACTCAAGATGCAAATTGAGGGAAAGGGTAACTTCTGATGATTATTGCCCTGTTTCTGAAGAGGAGTATGAGATCATGAGATACATGATTATTTGGTGTTAGCCTTTGGCTGACTACTCTGGATACGTGATGTAAGTTGGATATTGAGTATGAAGATAACATGCTTGAGTTGCTTCAACCAGAAGATGCCAAGGTAGCTTCGGTGGTAGCAACATCACGAGTGTCTAGTCATCAAGACGCGGGACCTAGAAACAAGCAAGTTGGAAACATGACATTTGAAGAACTCAGTACTGCCATCTTGGAGAAGCTAAAAACTAGGGATGGGAGGGGAGCATCAGGGAATGCCCATCTCTACCCACACAAAGAGTTAATTTGGTGCTCAATTTGTAAACAAAATCATATGAGCATCGAATGTCCTCACGTAAGACCAAGTCAGTTGCTCTACCGTGCTCATTATCAAAGGCTAGGGAACCACGATATTGCCATGTGCAGATACCCAAGGATCCAACCCTTAGTACAATTTCTAGCACCCAGAATGCGTCCTATTTACTGAGTGGAATGTTCAGGATGATGCAGGATATGACACCATTACTACCACCGGTTTTACCACCACAGCCACCACAGGCCAAGATCAACCAAGTGTTGATTAAAGAACCTTTGGAAGATGGGGAAGCTATGTGCGAAGTAGAAGTGAATAATGAGTACTATAATACAAAATAGCACACCAATACCAATGTTTCAAACCACGGTATAGTGGAAGGGATAAAACATAAAATTGACTATGAGAAGAGGGCCCATACAATGTTTCCATTGTAGTAGACCTCATCGAGTAGCGGAGTGTCCTTTAAAAAATGTAGCTAATGCTAGTCAACCTCAATTGATAGCGGCACAATTGATAGCGGCACAGACCCACACCATGCCAACTCTTTCTTGTGTCAAGTGTGGTGTTGATCATCTGATCAAGGACTGCCCTTTTATCACACACCAATGGCAATGCTTATACATCTAACCATGCCACCATTAGGACTATAAGTGTGCAGCATGTAAATATCACGCTAGTAAATATCCTAATGTATGCACAAGCCAAATAGGTGGATGAAGGGAAAGACCTAGAAGGTATTACAACTTCTAAGGATGGGAGAAGGAGAAGAGTGAAGAAGGTGGGAAAGGGTGATACCAAGCGACCCCCAGGGTGTTGGAGAATATTCGAATGCGGAGGAGGAAATAAGAAAGCTAAAAGAAACTAAGGCCCTTGTAGAGGAGTGTTAACTTAACCATGAAGCCATATTGAGGGCTAACAAGGCTAGGGATATATTGTATCCATAAAATGAGTTGCTAATAGAAAGGAAGTTAGATGTGCCAACTCCAATCCCGGAAGACTTTGAGGAAGGGACTAACAGTGATCTGATGGCAAGGATGTTTGCACATGCAGATCAAGAACTGTCAACCCATTCATTCCCTAGGATTGAGTATGAAACAAATACATGGAAGGAGATTTCACTTGCTAGAGAACCTAGAAATATAGGTAGTCTCTTGGCAGTATTGTCCACAACTGTCAAAGTGCCGCTTGGACCATTGCTATGTAACATGCGAGCATTGTGGGCAGATGTTAAGGATTGAGTAGAAGGAAGAATGAACCCAATGACCACCACTACAGAGGAGAGCTAGACACCTTTGGGCTGAGAAAAACCTAGTGCTTAAGGAAAGGGAAGCACCCAAATGCATCCAAATACCCGTCAACCAATTGGGAAGGTATTATGAGGGTGATGACATGAATGCCATAATTCCAATCCACCATAATAGGTACCAAGCACTTGCTATCCTGGATGGGGGTGTGGGTGTGGGTGTGAGCATTATCACTAAGCAATGCTGGGAAAATTGGGGAAAACCGAAGTTAGAAAGAGCAGATTGAATCCTTAAGATGGCAGATGGACCAATGGGATTATTGAAAAACATTAAGCTTAAGGTCTTTTTGTTCCGTTACCATCATACATTTGTTGTAATAGACTTTCTGTGCCAACCAGATTCATATGATATTATCTTGAGCATACCCTTCACGAGGGAAGCCAAAGTGGTGCACGATTGGGCATTAAACCAAGTATATATATGAAAGGATTCATAAATTCTAAAGATCAATCACGTGGAAGGCACACCCCGTGGAAGGACAGTTGTTTGGCGATGATTCAATCACAACAGATCAATCTCCATACATGGAAGGCACACCCTATGGAAGGACATTTGTTTGGCGATGATTCGGTCACAATAGATCGATCTCCAAGGCACACCCCATGGAAGGACAGTTGTTCACAACATATTAATCTCCATACATGGAAGGCACACCCCATGGAAGGACATTTGTTTGGCGATGATTCAGTCACAGCAAATCGATCTCCATACATGCAAGGCACACCCCATGGAACGATAGTTGTTTTGGCGACAACAGATCAAACCGCATCCTTACAAGTTTGACAATCATATAAAGAACACTCATGTGAAGAGGAAGAGAACGAGATGTATGCATCGCTTCCACCTCCAGGCTTTAGTGAAAATTGAATGCATGTACTTGCCACCATAGATGTATTGCACCTTAGAGGAACAAAGTATGTTGAATCGGGAACCATTCCTACTACCTCAATGCGCATGGTGAATGGTGAACTCATGGAAGAGGAAATAGAAGATGAGGCCTCAAGCACAGAAGTTCATGGGACACAAGGTCTTCAACAACACTAAATGCCTCAGGAAATGGCAAAAGCAAAAGAGGTATATTTCTCGACACAATGCCTTGTTGTGAAGTAAACCCACGATACCCAGTGGCTAAGATATCTCGAGGTCACTAAGGTGCACAACGAGTTCTCTAAGACCTGGGATGAGGAGTTGAGTAAGATCACCTTGGAAGAGAAACGAGAAGAGAAATCTACTCTTAAAGAGTTTGATCCGCCTAAACTTACTAAGGCTAGAAGAAGGAAACAAAATAAGGCTCTGGCTGAAGCTGAGCAAGAGGCAAGGAAGGCAATGGCTCAAAAAGAGGGTGATGAATGACGGACTAGTGCTGCCAGACCATTTTAAAACTTACACCATTGATGAGCGAAAATTAGTCCAACTGACGGCCAAAAGAGTAAAGAAGAATGGCCATTCCATGTCCTATGATAGACCCAGCAAAGGTTAAAGAGGTAGACATTGCTAAGCCAAGGGAGGATCCCAAACCTATGGAGTTCATTGCTCTCTTGAAAGAGCTTAAGGATTGTTTTGCTTGGAAGTATATTGAAATGAAGGGTGTACCACCCAAGGTGGTTTAACACACTATTCTGATCATAGAGGGATCGAGATCATCTAGGCAAAAACCTTACCATATGAATCCTTTTGGCCTCACTAATTCCCGTGCAACATTCCAATGATGATTGATGTGCATGGCTTTCAATGACTACTTGCAAGAGTGGCTTGAAGTATTCATTGACAATCTTTATGCACACTCTTGATGGATTGAACATCTCGCTTGCTTAAGGAAGGTGTTTGAGAGATGTCGATTATATCGCATATCCTTAAACCCTTTAAAATGCCAATTTTGGGTCAAGCATAGTGTTATGTATTCTTTTTGTTGTGGAATGACAAATTGTTGACATTCTTCACATCTCTTTACAAATTCTATGGCGTCTCCAAACAACGTAGTCTACCATAGTCTTGCTGCTTGTGAAGAACCTTGCGAGTTGTAACTTCTCCACCAAAATTTTATTCGGCTATTCCCTGAGTGTGCTTCTTCCAATACCGTAAAACGAATTCATCTTCTCGCACACATCTTTTGAGGATATCGTCCTTACCTAGCTTATATAGTTCTCCTGCAGTTAGTTGATATGGTGCAGCTAACTTAATAAGCCGACACATCTTATCCTTGTTCAAGGGCCGATCTATGGAAAACCATAAGCTAGGTAATCGGATATTTCCTCACTCCACTCAAATACCATATCGATCTTGAATAGATATGCATTTGGAAGGTCATCACCCACACTAGTTTGCTGATTCTCCGTTTGGAATCCTTGACATATGGTCTTCCAAAACATGTTATGATCCTTTCTTTACCATAATCATAAAGTCGAATTCCAAGAGTAAGAGAAACCAACGTGTGATCCTTCCCGTGGTACATGGCTTGTTTACTAGATACAACAAGGCTTGATGATCCACAAAAAATACAAACTTATTGGCCAACAAGTAATGTCTGTATTTCTTGACAACATATACCATGCCCAACCCTTCACGTTTAGTTGTGGTATAGTTGATTTCTACATCAGTTAATTGTCGATTGGCAAAGAAAATCGAGTAATCTAATTTGAATTCCCTGGGTTGCACCAATATGCATCTTATAGCAAAATTTGATGCATCAATGTGCACATGGAATACAAGGTCCCAGTTGGGTGGTCTCAAAATTGGTGCACTAGCCAATTTCCTTTTCAACTGATCATATGCTTGTTGGCATCCTTTAGTCCATTTAAACACTATGAGTAGTCTATACAATGGTCTGGAGATTTTAGCATAGAATATAATGAATCTTTGATAGCACCCAACATGTCCCATATACCGTTGTACACCCTTGAGTTTGTATTTGTGTATGGGATGTGCCTTTTTATTTATATCATTTTCGAGGATTAATGTGATGAATCAGCTATGTGTGCTGGTATGATATAGTCAAGATTAATGTATTTAATTGGTTGTGTGGGCTGACTAATATTGTTTTGATGTAGGTGTTGATTGAGTGGCGGACTATGAATTAGTCGTGGGTGGAACATGTGGACCACAATGAAATACCTTGGAAGACATGTGATCACCTCTTAGGTTTTTATATTTGGAATTTATATTTTGGAAGGCCTTAGCCTTAAACCTTTGTACATACCAAATAGTATTTTTATGCTTTTTGTATGCCCAAGACTCTATAATTAAGCTTGCTATATTTTTGAAAGGAGCTTGTACGCTCAAAGACTCAAAAAGCTATTAGGCTTTATTTTTGGAGAATCTTCTTGTAAATAGCAAGCATCAATATATTTAAATATGGGTGAGCAGTACGATGGGTCACACTCACCCACGTAAAATTGAACCCAACCATGTATCAATGGTGACTTCTTCTCTATTTCAAGCTTTCATGGTTTATGCTATTTTGTTAAATTGTTTAAGTAAGGTTTTGGTCTTCCATTTGTACAAAGTCTATGTTCTATTAATTTTTGTATTTGATTTTGAGTAATTCTTCTCCAAGGTGTCATAAGATCTCTCTCTCTCTCTCTCTCTCTCTCTCTCTCTCTCTCTCTCTCTCTCTCTCTCTCTCTCTCTCTCTCTCTCTCTCTCTCTCTCTCTCTCTCTCTCTACAAATAGAACAAAGTGGGGGTATGTGTGTGTCCCATGCATGTAAAATCGAGGGCATATGTGAAGGAACACTTTCCAATGTGTGTGTGTGTGTGTGTGTGCACGTGCACATGCGCATGTGTGTGTGTTACGTGCATGCAGAAGCAAGGACATATGTGAAGGAAAACTTTCCAATGTATGTGTATGTGTGTGATGCACACATGCATGTGTGTGTTAAGAGTGGGTGGTAAGAGAATGTGTTTTTTGGGAAAGAGCTCATAAGGGTCTTTGCAGGGGCGGGGGCTATGTTGGAAGGGGTAATGGGAGTGTGTATAGAGGAAAGGCTACAAGGGAATGGGAGGCTCAACCTTAGGAAGGATAAAAAATACCAGAGATAGGTTAAATGTAATAATCAAACTATGTAAAAAGGAGATTAAGCGAAAAGAGCAAGATGATAAACTTAAAATACCAGAGATAGGTTAAATGTAATAATCAAACTATGTAAAAAGGAGATTAAGCGAAAAGAGCAAGATGATAAACTTAAAATCACACCAACATATTTGTAAAATACGGTGAGGCCAAGTATAACACTATATATAGCCATAAAGGCTAAACTTGGTATCATTGTGTACATCAATACTTACATTACACACATAGCCACAAAGGCTCAACTAGACTTCATCCCTTACATCACTCAATCAAATGTATTTTGTAGTCACACTCTATCACATCATGATGTACAAAAGTAGGAGAATAAAAACTCTTACACAAAAGGTGAGGCCAATTCAACATTTATAGCCACAAAGTCTTAACTTACATCATTGCTTACAATACATATTTTACCTCATCCCATACATTACTCCTGGTCACACTCACCAATTACTCTTATACATCTCACATAATTATTCAACTTCTGTACACAATATTGGTACACACACACACACACACACATGCATGCATGCATGCATATTTACTAGCACGTGCTACTACTGTAACTTATTTCTCAACAAGAAAATCTAAGATTAAGCCTTAGTGTATCGCACACCGTTAATACTAGTTTGATGACACTACATGAAATAAACATGTCCTTTCATAGGTTTAGAGAAAAAGTTATTTCTCTTATGAAAATGATTACTTGATAATGTTTTATTTGTGCTCAATCTACATTATCCTATCAATTTGGAAAAATAATTGACATGAAAAAATTTCACACACGCTATAGTTACACCATGCTAAATAGAGATTGGCTTGCCAAGGATTGAAAATAAGGGAAGTTTAGGAAAAAAAAATCATTTTCTTAAGGAAAATTTAATATGACAATTTCCTTGACTAGTTCAACCTACATGACGAAGAAAGCATGGAAAAATTATTGGTATGGAAAGAAAAAAATATCATTCATCATGGCTACACCATCCTCTTTAT